>NC_044406.1:87579925-87899853 GCF_006542625.1 Nomascus leucogenys
TTCATTCTGCTATGATCTGAATGTTTGTGTCTCCCCAGAATTCACATGTTGAAACCATAACACCCAAAGTAATGGTATTAGGAGGTATGGTTTTTAGAGAAATGATTAGATAATAATGGAGGAGCCCTCATGAATGGGATTAGTGCCCTTATAAAAGAAGCCATAGAGAGACATCTCCCCCACCTTATTCCTTCCATCATGTAAAAACACAGAAAGTGCTACCTATGAGGAAGCAGGTACTCACCATACACTAAATCTGCTGGCAGATTTAGGTACTCACCATACACAAAATCTGCTGGACTTCTTAGCCTCTGAAACTGTGAGAAATAAATGTCTATTGTTTATAAGCCATCCAATGTATAGTATTTTGTTAAAGTAGCCTAAAGGACTAAGACAGGAAATTGGTACCAGGAAGCAAGAGTGATATTGTATGTAACAAATACCTAAAAATGTGGAAGAGGATTTGAATCCAGGTAATGGGTAGGAGCTGGAAGAGTTTTGAGGTTCATGCTAGAAAAAGCCTACATTGTTGTTAAGAATAATTCTGGTGAGGGCTCAGAAGGAAAAGAGGACAGCTGTAGAGAAAGCCTCAACCTCTTAGAGAATGCGTAACTGGTTGTGAGCAAAATTACTGGAAGAAATATGGACAATTTCTGATGAGGCCATTCTGATGAGGTCTCAGACAGAAAAAAGGACCATGTTATTGGACAAAGGAGGAAAGGCCACCCTTGTTATTAAGTAGAAAAGTACTTGGCTGAATTGTGTTAGTGTCCTAGTGTTTTGTGGAAGATAGAATTTGTGAATGATGAAAGTAGATATTTGGCTGAAGAAATTTCTAAGCAAAGTGTTGAAAGCTCTTTGGTTTGGCTCTTCTTGACTGCTTATAGTAAAATTAGAGAAGAGAGAAATGACTTAAAGATATAATTGTTCATCAAAAGGAGAGCAAAATTTAAAAATCTGGAGATTTTGCAGCTGATTCATATTGGAAAAAAATGAGAAAACCTGTTCAGGAAAGAACAAAGGTGCAGCCAAGAGACTATTTGATAAGGAGATTCATATGAATTGAACATCTCAATGGAAGTCAAGTACTATTCATCAAGACAATGGGATTATTAGTCAGCCATCTAAACAAAAGCCAGGACCTATTGCCTAAGACAATAGAAGAAAGACCCAAAAGACATGTCAGAGATCATCAAGGCTTCTTCTCCACCATAGGCCCAGAGTGCCAGGGTCTAAGGGGTAAAATTACATCAAAGGAAGGGTTTAAGCTGCTTCAGATTGTAAGTTCCACCCTTCTTACTCAGTTGCCTTATTCCTTGGCTGCCCTAGATGTGACTCTAGTAGGCCTGGGTCAATGTGTACTTGTACCCAGCAAAAAAGTACAGGCAGGTCTGCCTCCAGAGAGCCACAGGACCCACGTAGAGAACAAACACAGGGGCAAAGCCACCACAGAGATCCCTCACTAGGGCAATGCCCAATAGATCCATGAAGGCAGAGTCACACCTTCAATTCCAGACTGCTAGAGCTACATGCCGGCAACTCCAATATGTGAGAGCTATAGCATGGGCTTTGCCCAGCAGTGCCATAGGGTCAAGGTTGCCTAGAGCCTTGGGAACCCAATCTCTGCCTTGTAATGTTGCAGAGGCAGCTGACTCAGTGGTTCTGGAAGGCAAGACCTCCCCTGCAATGGGCCTGGAGGGCAGAATACTGAGCCAAAGATTATTCATGAACCTTAAGATTTTGAATTTGTTTGGGATTTGCCACTCCTTTCTTCCCTATTTCTTCCTTTTGGAATGAGAATGTCTATCCCGTGTTTGTCCTATCATTGCACTTTGGAAGCACATAATACATTTGATTTCACAGGTTCACAGCTGGAGAATAATTTGCCTCAGGATAAATCATACCTTGAGTCTCATTCATACCTGATTTAAATTACATTTAGATGAGACTTTGAACTTTAGACTTTTGAGTTGATGTCAGAATGAGTTAAGACTTTGGGTGCTATTGGAATGAAATAAATGTATTTTGCATGTGCTATCGGAATGAAATAAATGGATTTTGCATGTGAGACAGATATGAATTTTGGGGGCTCAGGGGAAAAATGCTATGGTCTGAATGTTTGTGTCCTCCCGAAATTCATGTGTTGACATACTAATCCCCAAGGTGATGACATTAGAAGGTTGGGCCTTTGGGAGGTGATTTGGTCATAAAGGCAGAACCCTCATGAATAGGATTAGTGCCCTTATAAAACAGGCCCAAGAGAAACACCTCTCACCACTTCCACCATGTGAGTACACAGCAAAAAGACACTGTCTAAGAGCCAGAAAGCAGGCCTTCACCAGATACTGACTCTACTGGAAACTTGATCTTGTACTTCACAACCACTAGAACTGTGAGAATAAATTTCTGTTGTTAATAAGCTACCCAGTCTAAGATATTTTGTAATAGCAATAGCTGCCCAGACTAAGACAAATCTATTTTTTTTAACTTCAAAATAGAATGAATTTTTAATTGAATATTTAAAATATAAAGGTATTTTACGTCAGATGATATAAAAGAAAGAAAGCACTTTGAAAAATAAGAGTGTTACGCAAAGCTAAAGGCTTCTCATGACAACTTTAGCTATAATTTTGCCATAAACAGTGTTTAAAGCGGTCCACACAATTTCACCACATGTTAGCATTGATGGTCAAAACAAACAACTGAGCACTTGCCGCTTTAGGTAACCTTTGGTAAAATAAGTCTGGCTGTGAATCCAAAGCTTGGTAATCTACCACCTTCAACTCTCACTGCTGTAGAAAACCTCAGTAAACTTCAAATATGGGCAAAGTGGGAGACCGCCTCTGCAAAATGTTAATGTTTAATTATCAAACTCCTGTTAGACTAAAGAAGCGGTTTGGGGAAGATGCTATGCAATTGCACTATTAGTGACTTTAGTGAAATTGAGTACTAAATTGGAACTCAAATGGGATTTTTAGTACAAAAGTCACCTTTGTGAGTCAAGTCCAGCTGGCCAAGGGTTACCCTTAAAGACTCATTTATGATTTTGTTTTTCCAGTGTGTGCAATTTACTCAATTCATGAGTATCCCTGTTGACATGAAACACACTGAGTTTGGGTACACAAAATTTATTATTCATTTGCATTTAAACATTCTTTCCAAACAATTCTTCCTAAGCTGATGTCATGAAGCTGATTAGACTTGTACCAAATACTGAATGCCAATATCAGTATGTTTCTATGGAATTTCTAGAACTAGTGAATGCCAACTCAGAGATTCCTTATAATGTTTCTTAATATGAAGCCTTATCTTTGGACATTTGAAGGTCAAACCTATGAATCATCAATTAACATAATTTGACTTATCAAGACAAATATAGTAGTGTTTGAGGTAAAGGGTGTATCTCTCAAGTAAACAGGCTAACCAAATAAGAAAAATATATTTAGCAAAGCTCTTGGTTTGGGTTCCCCCAAGAACAGATCCTGAGATAAAACTCAACAGCAATATGTTTTTTGGGAGCTGATCCAGGAAATACCCACAGAAAAGTGGGGAAGTGAGGCAAGGAAGGGAAAGAAGCCAATACAAAAGGGCAACAAGAGCTCAATGTTGGTGTGGGACTCTGGAGAAATTTATTCCAACTGAGGACCAAGGAACTACAATATTTACCCACAAAATTCCCCTCAGACATTGGTTTAAGGATGTTTCCAGGGCCATTAATTCTCTGGCACTTCAGGCTTGCTTTGCATCTAGGACAAGTGCTCCCACAGGCAAAAAAAAAAATCCTTAGGCAGATAATCAAGGGTATAAGCAGTCTCCAGTATGTATGTATTGAGACGAGTGTCAAGAAATATGGATGGAGCAACACAGTTGTCTGTTACACTCAAGCAGCAACATCAGAATAACCTGGGATCTTGTTCAAAATGCAAAAATCTCAGGCACCGCTTCATCTCCATGCACCTTAAAATTTGAGAGGTGCTATGGTATGAGATACATAGATTAGATAGAATAGATACAGAGATAGAGAGATAGATAGAAACAACCCATCTCAAATAGAACCAAGTACATCTAGATGCTATTTTGAGCCAAAAGAAGCAAAAGAGCAATCTGGAATTCTAATAAAGGAATCCCTTTTTGGTTGCCCACTAACATGCTTTGTCAGAGCCAACTAATCTAAAGTCCCATAGACAAACATCAGAAGGGCAAGAAAGTGCCCCTGAAGATGCAGAAATTTCTATAGTTTCAATACCTGAAGGGTGTGGGGCTATTGCCAAGAGGCTGCCTAGGGTTTTAGCACCTCATCTCCAAGCTGAAAACTAGTCAAGACCATCATAGTACGTATTTCTTAATAAACTATTTCCATAATGATGGTTATTCTGATCCAAATCTGATTCATTTTCTTACGAAGTATATTAGAAATGCATCGTAATGAGAAAATGTTGGCTTGAGTACAAACTTAAAAGCAGCAATTGACATTGTTAGGCTCTTCAGGCTCCCTAAATAATTCCTCAAAGCAAGAAGAATGCTGCAGATCACCTAGAAATAATTGTTAATTCTAGGTATTCCATATATATACAAAGAAGTTGGGGGTGAGAGAGAAGGCTCTGCTAACCCACAGAAAGTGAATAAAATCTAAGAGGGATTACAGTCTGGGAATTAGCATCTGGAAAGCATACTGAGTTAACAAGCCCAAGATCATGGGGTAAGAAGCTTCAGATAGAAGATATCTGTTACATAGGCAACCAGCCACCCACAAGGAGGACACATCATACTGAAATCTGAATTTTAACTTGGTTACAAATTTCAGCACATTTTTCAGCACGTTTTAATTTTATTATGACACACTGTTACCTCTATGAGGAAACTATAAAATTATCATAAACATGACATATAACATGTATTTTTATATGCCACACATATGCACTTGCATGCTTTCACTTACATGTAATTCTCAACCTGATGAGGTTAGGTGCTATAATTAATTCCTATGTTATAGATGAGGAAACTGAGACTGAGAGAAGACAGGTAACTCACTTTCCCAATGTTATACAACTATCAAATTGCCCAGTTAGGATTTGAACACCAAACCTATGGTGACTCTGAAACCCACACACTTATGCCCAAGACGCTCCTATCTCATTATAAGATACTCTATCCTTTATTAGTGAACCAGTCATATTTGAAAAAACCAGCCCATCACAAGTCGAAACAGGTTTAAAAATCACTGGACTACCATTGAAATTAGAAAAGGAGTTTCTTTTCTGCTGAGTTTGTTTCAATGTCAAAAGCAGATGATTTCTCTTCAGTGCACCTTCACCTTTGGATACACAAAACATTATCTATAGCAACATTACTCATACAAAATGTGGGAGATTAGTTGGTTCTACTACCTTTTAGGGGCTGCTCATTCTCTTCAGGCTTCAACTTGTCATTTGAAATCTGGCCCTGTATTTAGTTGAAAAGGGCCTAAACTTTCATAGTCAAACAAAGGAAAAGATTGAAGGCATGAAGAGAGCACAAAGCATTTTGAATTCTTAGGTGTGGTTTCCTGTTCAGGTTTCCTGTTAAACTGCAGGAAAAAGAAAGAAAGAAATGCAGAGAGGCAACATAAGGGTCCTGAGGAGAGACCAGTAGTTCAATGAAAATCCCACCATGGAAAATGTGTCAAAATACGCTGATACCCTAAAAAGTACAAATGTAAAATAATAGACGTTAAGAAAGAGTTTGAAAGATTTCTAAATAGGGGAACATTAGCAAAAGAATTCAGGTAAAAGAGATAAAATTATCTTTTGCTTTACAAACTTGCTGACTCAGAACTTGGTCAAACAAGTTTGATTTTTTGAAATAAAGAGAACCAGAAAAAAGTGTGGAAAAGAGTTAGCTAAAGACTATAAGAAAGGGAAGGGAGCCAGAGGATCAGGTGGAGAAAGAGCAAAGGGGAAAAGAATAAGTAACTGGAATAGTTGGGGCAGGAAGAAGAATATACTCAATTTAGTAGTTTTTAATGAAGTTGTCCAACATTTAAGTCCAGCAATGTATGGTTAAGCAAAACATCAACTTATCAAAGTAAATACTTTTTATAGAATTATTATTATATATAAGGTATTCTGTATTTTTTTTTTTAAATCAAGAAGAGTACATTAAGGAGAAAAGTGTTTGAAGGTGTTTCAAGAGAAAAGTGAAACTCCCGGGAAACCTGATGAAATGGGGCTATCTGTGGGGATGGGGACAGAGTTCAGAGCAGAGTCAAGACAGAGAAAACAAGTCAGTGGCTGTTTCTGAAGACTCAAAAGGCACAGAAACAATACTATAGAAACTTGACTTAGAAGTGCAGGTGGATTAATGGCCACATTCAGCATACTACTGCATGTGGCATTGCCTGTATTTATTTTCATGCTGGTAAAGGGTCCAAGTTACAAATCCAAAAGCCTCCCAATCTATTCAGCCTCATGATCACTGCAGGACTGAATGCAAGAAGCATACACTAGCTCAGTCCATTAGCCTCCAAGGCCCCAACCACACCTAGACATCCCAGGATGCCTTGACTTTCCCTGAGGGGAACTTGGTAACAGTGGCTCAGGCCCATCGAATATACCCCAAAGTAACCCAGCAGGCACCTCTCTGAGTACAAACAGCACAAGATCAAGTACTATTCTCCATTCCTCACATTTATCACCCTCTTGGAAGGCTAGTATAATTGAGAGTGTATTATTATACATGAATGCATCTCTGAGATCAAAGTCCAGAGAAACCAATATCTGCATTATTTTCTCTAGTGCTCACCCAATCTACCTGAGAAAGGGAACTTGTAAGTTTCAGCAACTTGTAAGTAACTTTCCAATAAAAAATTCAGGGGAAACGTGCTATTAATAATGATATCTAGTTTTATGGGACTGATGTAAGAACAGATGGGGCGCGGGTGTTCAAGGAAGCATCCGTGTGCAAGTGTGAAACTGCAGAGAGGTGTGAAGAGGCACCTCGTCTTCCCCTATGTAAGGGCTTCTGTGGGCATCTGTCACAGTCTCATCTGAGAATTCACTGAGGAAACTTGGGAGTAGAACCCTCAGAGGGCACCTGAGGGAGTCCTGCTGCTTACTGGGAAAAAAAAAATTAGAGAATCGAATCGGGGACAATCCCACAAACTCCCAGGACATTAATTGAGACGAAGTGGAAAGAGAAACCAAATAAGAGGTGATTTAATGAAATTTGTTGCTTCCCTTAAACTCCAAAGTTCTCTGAAATGTTGAAGGCTTCAGATGCATCTGCCAAATGGAACTACATAGCGCCCGATTGCAGGCCAAGCCTGAACTCTAGGTAGAAAACACTACCGTGAAGAGCAGCCAAATTCTCATTTGGCCAAGCACTATGAAGATCGCCAACACAAAACAGCATTTGCTCTATGAAGAGTCTTTACCAAAACCAAAATCCTCCATCTTAAAGCAAGCTTATGGTCTTTTTAAAAATGTATATTCTCTCATGACAGCTTTGAGTCAGAGTAATTTGCCTACAGGTAAAATGGTTAAATGTTTTAGATATTTTGTTTTTCTGGTTTAGAGGATATCAGAAGAAAGAAAACAAAAAACAAAAAGGAATTCTGAGAAGGACCAATGTCCCCTCTTAGAGAAGAAAAAAAACAAAAACTTTTAGCTGTAGCTGGCTACAGAGTAGCCTCTAGAGTAGACACTGCATCCCAGTACCCTGTACACACATATCAGTATCACAACTACTCTTGCTAGCTGTCCAGGGAGCTATTGGTTCAAAATAGTTTGATTCTACCAGTGCCCAAATCCATGATTGGCTGTAAAATCCATATTGAACTCTGGAAATGGAAAAATTTACCTTGACAGCATAGGGCAATTTTGAAAAATTCAACAAATCATGGAATATAATATTTTTGAAGATGATAAAATACAGGAGGGATAACAATATTTTATACACATCAAGTAAAATGCATATCATCCAAGCATCTAAATTCACACTATCCTTGTCTATAAGTAAAAAACAATATAAATAATATGTCAATTGTGTTATAATGATCAAAATCACTGATGGTACAAATATCTCAAAATCTATAACTGGAATTAATGGGAAAATGCCTACGTAACAGTCCTATAGTTGACCAATGGCTGTTCTTAGCAAAGGAACAAGGTTACTCGAGTTATCATTTATCACTTCTGTGCAGCCTGGATTCCTAGGAATTCTCTTGGGAGTTTCAAGGGACCTGTACATCATCAGCCAATTAGAAAGTGATAGCCAATTAAAGAGACTTCAATCAATAACTTTGCTTTAAATCTGACCACAGAACCATTGTCTGTTCCTTTCTTTGGAAATAGGAATGATTGAACTCCCTTTTCCCACAGGACAAGCATGAGGAATCACTGCAAATCACTCTGCTCTTACATTCTACATCAATAGTTGCAATAATAATGATTGTGTTGGTTTATAGCATGAATATTGAACCTAGTGTTTTTCTAAGGAGGCTCTCACAAACCACTAAATCATTTCCCTACCTCGCACTCACTTAATTTAGAAGTTTTTGTTCTGGGCATTTGAGTGGCTAGAGCATCTTAACAATTAATTACCCTAACCTCACAGTGCTGCCTCCCACTCTTATAGAAGACTCTCTTCTCTCAGGGATCAGGATACATGTTTTTCTACCTTTATGACTATCTTCTATTTGCCCCTAGACCACGTATCCACATTCTTCAAAGTCTTTGGTACCACACTCTCTGTCAGTCACTGTACCTTAACTCCAGTCACTGGCCTGTATGTCTTAGCCATGCTATAAGCCCAGCTATATAGCCCACAGTTCCTTGAGCTCTTTTACTCCAAGGATTTTCTCCTCCATTTCATTTTAGAAACCTACTCCCAGGGCCACACTCTGGACTTCATCTCTGACCAGAACTGCACCACTTCAGAAATCTTAAATACCAATTGACCTTTCCTTGAGGACTAACTCTTGTTTATTAATCTCATGCCATGATTCTTACTTCACATGTTCCTCATCTCCTTTGAGTTCCACAATCCTATGACTCTTCTGTTTTTGTCAGTATATTGGTCCATTTCTGGCTTCACTTTCTTCCTTCCCCAGCCTCAAGTTTACAATCCAATCTGTAAGCATTCTTTTGCCAATACCATCAAATATACTGCCTTCTTAGGTGATTCAACCAAGACTGTCTTGTAAATCTCTAGCCTTTATTCAATCCAACCACCTACTTTCTCTATTTCTACATTGAGGCATCTGACCATGACTAGATTTAAAAATCATACAAATGTGTTGGTGTTCTGAAAAATGATTGTCTCCAAACTAAGGTATTAGTTAATTAATCCATAGGTGCCCAACAATTCTTCTAAATATCCTTGGTCCAAAATTCCACTTATTAAAAAAGGAGACAATGGTTATTGCCTCTACATTTTCACCTCCTATTTCACCCTTCAGTCTGATACAATCTTACTTCTGCCCCTAGAAACAGCTTTAGCTTATTTTACTAATTATTCTTTTTCTTTTTTCTTTTTGTCTTTGAGATGGAGTCTCGCTCTGTTGCCCAGGCTGGAGTGCAGTGGCAGTATCTCAGCTCACTGCAACCTCTGTCTCCCTGGTTCAAGTGATTCTCCCGCCTCAGCCTCCCAAGTAGCTGAGACTACAGGTGCATGCCACCATGTCCAGCTAATTTTTTATTTTCAGTACAGACGGGTTTTCGCCATGTTGTCCAGGCTGGTCCTGAACTCCTGACCTCAAGTGATCTGCCCAACTCAGACTCCCAAAGTGCTAGGACTATAGGTGTGAGCCACTGTGCCAGGCCTGTTCATCACCCTTGAGGGCAAGAATGAAGGTTTTGTTGTCTCTCAGAGATAAAGCATGACAATATCTAAAATAGCATAATGTCAGCATGCATCACTGGCATTTTACTGAATAAAGAACGGAGACCAAAAGAAGAGAGGTGACTTTTCCAGAATGTGTGATGATTCCATGTGTTTAGGTATATATGTCAATGTTTGACAACAGATTAATTAATGTAAAAGGTGGTAAAATAAGGCGAATGAAACATTACAAAAGAGTCTTATACTTCAGAGTTTGTGCTCTCAACACCTGGTGAGAGTGACCAAAGTCAGATTTAAAGAACGCAAGCATGGCATGGATACTGAGTCCTAATGAATCTGTGTGGGTCTTACCCAGTTGGAAATTCATTTTGCTTCACTCATCCATGTGACCAGGATCCAAATAATCCACTCCACTTTTGGGCTTCCCTTAATCCTTTTATTACTATAAAATTATTCCACTCCATCCACTCATTGACCAAGAATCATGATAGAGTATCCCGGAATAGCTTACACTTTCAGCAGGTGTCAAGAGCACAAACTATGAAATATAAGGTTCTTTTCAATGTTTCATTCTCCTTATTTTACCATCTCTACATTAATCTGTTGTCAAGCATTGATATGTATGCTTAAGCACATGGAATGTTCACACACTTTGGTAAAGTCACCTCTCCTCTTTTGGTCTCCATTCCTTACTCAGTAAAATGCCAGTGATGCACACTGACATTATGCCATGCCAGCCTGGAGCACCCTAAAGTTATAACTGCACCCTTTCCTTTATGTAAATGATACAAACCCCCATAGTCCGAGAATCATGCCTGGGAACGAGATGGCATAAATTTCCTCTCTAAATCTATGTCAAATCAGCTTCTCACTGCATCTTAGAGGTACCAAAAGGCTTTTTCTTTGCAAAGCCATGTCAGAACTTTCTCTTTTGCTCTTGGATAATTTTTCATTTAGCATTCCATTGCTTTAGCTCAGCACACCATTCATTTAAGGGTCAACGGGCACAGGTACACTTTTCTTTAGGCAAGGTAAATTAAGTCTATAAGCTCTTGAACCAATGAATTTTCACAGTAGGTTGCTCCAGAGTCATTTAGCTCAAGATTCTGTGTAATTGTGATACATTGAGACAATTCTCTACTGAACACTGGGGTTCAGTACAAAGTGCATTTAGTTGCAGGTGCTGATGTGAGACTTGAAGGACTGGACCGAGCCTCAGTGAAATTTCTCCCCAGGAAAGTGCTTCTCTAAAACTCTGAGTCATCCAAAGTTAGGAGAGTTTCAAAGGAAGCTCAGAGGGCGAAGAGTAAAAAATAACAGAGTTAATTAGGAGGACTATTACCACAGGAAGCTTTGGGCAGGCAGAAACCCCAGTTAAACAGACTCCCAGACATAAATCACCATGGCTTACTAGCTACATAAGGCAAATTGGCAGGCTTTACAAAAGACATGGTTGGGTTCCCAAGCCATACCACTTGAGAGTCAGAAATGGTGTAAAATGAGGAAGCACGGTAGCAGCTGAGATAGCCAAACTGCGAAAGCAATGGTCCCCTGGAGATTCAGCTATGCCGAGCAGGAGGCAAGCAGCAGTTAAATCATTCTTCAGTGGGGGTTTGTGCCTCACGATTTAACAGACTTAGAATTGTACATATTTTTATAAATTTTCAATTAAGCCATTGGATTATGTTCTTCTTAATTTGGTACTTCAAGTGTTAGTTTCTCCCCTGGAAATTCCTCTGCCCTGTGACTATCTACAGGGGGCATGACCAGAGGAGCCACCTGGAGGCAGATAGGCCAGCTGTAAACTCAGGTTTAGGATTCCAGGCACAGCCCTCTAGGAGATTACTTTCTGATTCATTTACAGCTTTCCCCAGACTAATTCCTCTTGGGAAACCTAGGACTACCTCCTGCCCTTATGCACTGTGTTGTAACTCCTAAAAGACAGCTCCTTTGAGCAGGTCTGCACTTGCTTTTGTGTCACTAATGGAGGATTGGATTTCTTCATGTCCTAAGAGTCTTTTGGGAGGAGAGATGTTTGGGCCTCCCTCCTCCTCCCTTGAAAGTCCTTCCTTCTTTATCCAGGCTTCCTACACAGACTGTTTTTCTCACTATCCTTTTCTAATATCCTCAATGAAAGCTTCTCCAACTACCTCGGCTCACACAGAATTCTTCCCCTCCTAAACAGCTATGGCACTTAGGGAAGCAGTGTGGCACAGTGAGAATAAAAGCAAACTTTGGAGTCAAACAAGCCTGAACTTGAACGTCAGCTCCAGCAATTCCTACCCATGTAACTTTGGAAAAGTTGTTTCATCTCACTAAAGCTCAGCTCTCTTATATGTAAAGTGAACATAACCACAGTCCCTACTTCATAGGGATTTATGAAGACTAAATAAAAATCACAGCAACCACCACTTATATTGACAATGTGTTAAACTCTTTTGTAAGTACATTGCATATATTAATTCATTTATTTTTTATTATACCTTAAGTTGTAGGGAACATGTGCAGAACATGCTGGTTTGTTACATACTTATACACGTGCCGTTTTGTTACATACTTATACACGTGCCACAGTGGTTTGCTGCACCCATCAACCCGTCATGTACATTAGGTATTTCTCCTAATGGTATCCCTCCCCTAGCCTCCCACACCCCAACAGGCCCCAGTGTGTGATGTTCCCCTCCCTGTGCCCATGTGTTCTCACTGTTCAGCTCCCACTTATGAGTGAGAACATGTGGTGTTTGGTTTTCTTATGTTAGTTTGCTGAGAATGATGGTTTCCAGCTTCATCCATGTCCCTGCAAAAGACATGAACTCAACCATTTTTAGGGCTGCATAGTATTCCATGGTATATATGTGCCACATGTTCTTTATCCAGTCTATCATTGATGGGCTTTTGGGTTGGTTCCAAGATATTGCTATTGTAAATAGTGCTGCAATAAATATACGTGTGCTTGTGTCTTTATAGTAGAATGATTTATAATCCTTTGGCTATATACCCAGTAATGGGGTTGCTGCGTCAAATGGTATTTCTGGTTCTAGATCATTGAGGAATCACCACACTGTCTTTCACAATGGTTGAACTAATTTCCACTCCCACTAGCAGTGTAAAAGCATTCCTATTTCTCCACACCCTCTCCAGCATCTGTTGTTTCCTGACTTTTTAATGATCACCATTCTAACTGGCATGAGATGGCATCTCATCGTGGTTTTGATTTGCATTTCTCTAATGACAAATGATGAGTTTTTTTCATGTTTGTTGGCTGCATACATATCTTCTTTTGAGAAGTGTCTATTCATATCCTTCACCCATATTTTGATGGGGTTGTTCGTGCTTTTTTTTTTTTTTGTAAATTTAAGTTCTTTGTAGATTCTGGATATTAGCCCTTTGTCAGATGAATAGATTGCAAAAATTTTCTCCCATTCTATAGGTTGCCTGTTCACTATGACAATAGTTGCTTTTGCTGTGCAGAAGGTCTTTAGTTTAAATATATTCCATTTGTAAATTTTGACTTTTCTTGCCATTGCTTTTGGTGATTTAGTCATCAAGTCTTTGCCTATGCCTATGTCCTGAATGGTATTGCCTAGGTTTTCTTCTGGGGTTTTTATGTTTTTAGGTCTTACGTTTAAGTCTTTAATCCATCTTAATTTTTGTATAAGGTGTAAGGAAGAGGACCAGTTTCAGTTTTCTACATATAGCTAGCCAGTTTTCCCAACACCACTTATTATATAGGGAATCCTTTCCCCATTGCTTGTTTTTGTCAGGTTTGTCAAAGATCGGATGCTTGTAGATGTGTGGTGTGATTTCTGAGGCCTCTGTTCTGTTCCATTAGTCTATATATCTGTTTTGGTATCAGTACCATGCTGTTTTCATTACTATAGCCTTGTATAGTTTGAAGTCAGGTAGTGTGATGCCTCCAGCTTTGTTCTTTTTGCTTAGAATTGTCTTGGCTATGCGGGCTCTTTTTTGGTTCCATATGAAATTTAAAGTAGTTTTTTTCTAATTCTGTGAAGAAAGTCAATGGTAACTTGATGGGAATAGTATTCAATCTATAAATTATTTTGGGCAGTATGGCCATCTTCACGAAATTGACTCTTCCTATCCATGGGCATGGAATGTTTTTCCATTTGAATGTGTCCTCTCTTATTTCCTTGAGCAGTGATTTGTAGTTCTCCTTGAAGAGGTCCTTCACATCCCTTGTAAGTTGGATTCCTAGGTATTTTATTCTCTTTGTAGCAATTGTGAATGGGAGTTCACTCATGATTTGGCTCTCTGCTTGTCTATTATTGATGTATAGGAATGCCTGTGATTTTTGCACATTGATTTTGTATTCTGAGACTTTGCTGAAGTTGCTTATCAGCTTAAGGAGATTTGGGGCTGAGATGATGGGATTTTCTAAATATACAATCATGTCATCTGCAAACAGGGACAATTTGACTTCCTCTCTTCCTATTTGGATACCTTTATTTTGTTCTCTTGCCTGATTGCCTTGGCCACAACTTCCAATACTATTTTGAATAGGAGTGATGAGAGAGGGCATCCTTGTCTTGTGCAGGTTTTCAAAGGGAATGCTTCCAGTTTTTGTCCATTTAGTATGACACTGGCTGTGGTTTTGTAATAAATAGTGCTTATTATTTTGAGATCTGTTCCATAGTTTATTAAGAGATTTTAGCATGAAGGGGTGTTGAATTTGTTGAAGGCCTTTTCTGCATCTATTGAGATAATCATGTTGTTTTTGTCATTGGTTCTGTTTACATGAAGGATTACGTTTATTGATTTGCGTATGTTGAAACAACCTTGCATCCTAGAGATGAAGCCGACTTGATCATGGTCGATAAGCTTTTTGATGTGCTGCTGGATTCGATTTGCCAGTATTTTATTGAGGATTTTAGCATCAACGTTCATCAGAGATATTGGCCTGAAATTTTTTTGTTGTTGTTGTGTCTCCGCCAGGTTTTGGTATCAAGATAATGCTGGCCTCATAAAATGAGTTAGGGAGGAGTCTCTCTTTTTCTATTGTTTGGAATAGTTTCAGGAGGACTGGTACCAGCTTTTTTTTAGCTCTGGTAGAATTTGGCTGTGAATCCATCTAGTCCTGGGCTTTTTTTGGTTGGTAGGCTATTAATTACTGCCTCAATATCTGAACTTGTTATGGTCTATTCAGGGATTTGGCTTCTTCTTGATTTAGTGTTCAAAGGGTGTATGTGTCCAGGAATTGATCCATTTCTTCTAGATTTTCTGGTTTATTTGTATAGAGGTGTTTATAGTATTCTCTGATGGTAGATTGTATTTCTGTGGGATCAGCGGTGATATCCCCTTTATCATTTTTATTGCATCTATTTGATTCTTCTCTCTTTTCTTCTTTATTAGTCTTGCTAGTGGTCTATTTTGTTGATCTTTTCAAAAAACCACCTCCTGGCTTCACTGATTTTTTGAAGGGTTTTTCATTTCTCTATCTCCTTCAGTTCTGCTCTGATCTTAGTTATTTCTTGTCTTCTGCTTGCTTTTGAATTTGTTTGCTCTTCCTTCTCTAGTTCTTTTAATTGTGATGTTAGGTTGTCAATTTTAGATCTTTCCTGCTTTCTCTTGTATTAAGTGCTATACCTATCCCTCTAAACATTGCTTTAGCTATGTCCCAGACATTCTAGTACTCTGTGTCTTTGTTCTCATTGGTTTCAAAGAACTGATTTATTTCTGCCTTAATTTTGTTATTTACCCAGTAGTCATTCAGGATGAGGTTGTTCAGTTTCCATGTAGTTGTGCAGTTTTGAGTGAGTTTCTTAATCCTGAGTTCTAATTTGATTGCACTGTGGTCTGAGACTGTTATGATTTCCGTTTTCGTATTTACTGAGGAGTGTTTTACTTCCAATTATGTGGTCAATTTTAGAAAAAGTGTGATGCTGTGCTGAGAAGAACGTGCATTCTGTCGATTTGGGATGGAGAGTTCTGTAGATGTCTAATAGGTCCACTTGGTCCAGAGCTGAGTTCAAGTCCCGAATATCCTTGTTAATTTTCTGCCTTGTTGATCTAATATTGACAGTGGGGTGTTAAAGTCTCCCACTATTATTGTGTGGGAGTCTAAGTCTCTTTGTAGGTCTCTAAGGACTTGCTTTATGAATTTGGCTGCTCATGTATGGGGTGCATATATATTTAGAATAGTCAGCTCTTCTTGTTGCATTGATCCCTTTACCATTATGTAACGCCCTTCTTTGTCTCTTTTGATCTTTCTTGGTTTAAAGTCTGTTTTATCAGCGACTAGGATCGCAACCCCTGCTTTTTTTTTTTTGCTTTCTATTTGCTTGGTAAATATTCCTCCATCTTTTTGTTTTGAGCCTATGCGTGTCTTTGAATGTGAGATGGGTCTCCTAAATACAGCACACCGATGGGTCTTGATTCTTTATCCAATTTGCCAGTCTGTGTCTTTTAATTGGGGCATTTAGCCCATTTACATTTAGGTTAATACTGTTATGTGTGAATTTGATCCTGTCACTATGATGTTAGCTGGTTATTTTGCCCGTTAGTTGATGCAGTTTCTTCATAGTGTCGATGGTCTTTCCAATTTGGTACGTATTTGCAGTGGCTGTTACTCGTTATTCCTTTCCACGTTTAGTGCTTCCTTCAGGAGCTCTTATAAGGCAGGCCTGGTGGTGACAAAATCTCTCAGCATTTGCTTGTCTGTAAAAGATTTTATTTCTCCTTCATTTATGAAGCTCAGTTTGGCTGGATATCAAATTCTGGGTTGAAAATTCTTTTCTTTAAGAATATTGAATATTGGCCCCCACTTTATTCTGGCTTGTAGGGTTTCTGCAGAGAGATCTGCTGTTAGTCTGATAGGCTTCCCTTTGTGGGTAACCTGTCCTTCCTCTCTGGCTGCCCTTAACATTTTTTCCTACATTTCAACCTTGATGACTCTGATGATTATGTGTCTTGGGGTTGCTCTTCTTGAGGAGTATCTTTGTAGTGTTCTCTGTATTTCCTGAATTTGAATGTTGGCCTGTCTTGCTAGGTTGGGGAAGTTCTCCTGGAAAATATCGTGAAGAGTGCTTTTCAACTTGGTTCCATTCTCCCTGTCACTTTCAGGTACACCAATCAAATGCAGGTTTGGCCTTTTCACATAGTCCCATATTTCTTGAAGGCTTTCTTCATTCCTTTTTTCTTTTTTCTCTGATCTTGTCTTCATGCTTTATTTCATTAAGTTGATCTTCAATCTCTGATATCCTTTCTTCCACTTGATCAATTCAGTTATTGATACTTGTGTGTGCTTCACAAAGTTCTCGTGCTGTGTTTTTCAGCTCCATCAGGTCATTTATGTTCTCCTCTAAACTGGCTATTCTAGTTGTCAATTCATCTAACCTTTTTTCAAGGTTCTTAGCTTCCTTGCGTTGGGTTAGAACATGCTCTTTTAGCTCAGAGGAGTTTGTTATTATCCACCTTCTGAAGCCTACTTCTGTCAATTTGTCAAACTCATTCTCCGTCCAGTTTTGTTCCCTTGCTGGTGAGGAGTTGTGATCCTTTGGAGGAGAAGAGTTGTTCTGGTTTTTGGAATTTTCAGCCTTTTTGCTCTGGTTTTTCTCCCCATCTTTGTGGATTTATCTACCTTTGGTCTTTGATGTTGGTGACCTTCAGATGGGGTTTCTGAATACACGTCCTTTTTTTGATGTTGATGTTATTCCTTTCTGTTTGTGAGTTTTCCTTCTAATAGGCCCCTCTGCTGCAGTTCTGCTGGAGTTTGCTGGAGGTCCACTCCAGCCCCTGTTTGCCTGGGTATCACCAGCAGAGGCTGCAGAACAGCAAAGATTGCTGCCTTTTCCTTCCTCTGGAAGGAAGCTTCATCCCAGAAGGGCACCCGCCAGACCCCAGCTGGAACTCTCCGGTATGAGGTGTCTGTCGATCCCTGCTGGGAGATGTCTCCCAGTCAGGAGGCATGGGGTTCAGGGACCCACTTGAGGAGGCAGTCTGACCCTTAGCAAAGCTTGAGCGCTGTGCTGGGAGATCCACTGCTCTCTTCAGAGCCATCAGGCAGGGACCTTTAAGTCTGTTAAAGCTGCGCCCACCGCTTCCCCTTCCCCCAAGTACTCTGACCCAGGGAGATGGTGGTTTTATCTACAAGCCCCTGACTGGGGCTGCTGCCTTTTTTTCAGAGATGCTTTGCTCAGAGAGGAGGAATCTAGAGAGGCAGTCTGGCTACAGCGGCTTTGCTGAGCTGAGGAGGGCTCCTCCCAGTTGGAACTTCCCCATGGCTTTGTTTACACTGTGAGGGGAAAACCGCCTACTCAAGCTTCAGTAATGGCAGACGCCCGTCCCCCCACCAAACTCGAGTGTCCCAGGTCAACTTCAGACTGCTTTGCTGGCAGCAAAAATTTCAAGCCAGTGGATCTTAGCTTGCTGGGCTCCATCGGGGTGGGATCCGCTGAGCTAGAACACTTGGCTCCCTGGCTTCAGCTCCCTTTCCAGGGGTGTGAATGGTTCTGTCACACTGGCATTCCAGGAGCCACTGGGGTATGGAGAAAAAAAAAAAAAAAAAAAAACTTCCCGCAGCTAGCTCAGTGTCTGCCCCAAATGGCCGCCCAGTTTTGTGCTTGAAACCCAGGGCCCTGGAGGCGTAGGTACCTGAGGGAATTTCCTGGTCTGTGGATTGTGATGACCGTGGAAAAAGTGTAGTATCTGGGCTGGAGTGCACCGTTTCTCACAGCACAGTCCTTCATGGCTTCCCTTGGCTAGGAGAGGGAGCTCCCCCCAACCGCTTGTGCTTCCCAGGTGAGAGATCGCCCCACCCTGCTTCAGCTCACCCTCCGTGGGCTGCTCACATTGTCTAACCAGTCTCAATGAGATGAGCTGGGTACCTCAGTTGGAAATGCAGAAATCACCCACCTTCTGCATTGATCTTGCTGGGAGCTGCAGACCAGAGCTGTTCCTATTTGGCCATCTTTCCAGCCTCCCTAATTCATTTATTTTGGAGGCACAGACAGATTAAGTAACTTCCCTGGGTCACACAGCTGGTGGGTAGAGAGAGGAGTTGAACCTAGGGAGTCTAGTAACCACAGCTCATGACCTTTAACCTCTACATTATAATGATATATAATGATATGCTATATATGTGAAGGATTTAACAAGGAGCCCCGCAAATAATGGATGATCAAGAGGGATAAAGAAGCCCCCTACCTGTTTGTCCACAGGAAACCATGGTATATGCTACAGAAAGAATACAGACTTTGGAGTAGGAGGCAAAATTCCAGATCTGTTACTACCTGTGTTACTAAAACAAAGTCACTCTTCCTCTCTGAACTCCAGCTTACTCATCTGCAAAATGGGGCTGATCATAGAACCAACTTCATATGATTGCTGTGAGGAACTAACGGCCTCTGTAGATGCTCAGCAAATGCCTGTTTACTTCCTCATTGTTTACATCCATCATTTGACACCTATGCTGCCTCATATTGCTGCTTCTCTCTTGGTTTGTGGGTACTATCTCTCCTGGTCTATGATAAGCCCTTAAGGACTAAGACCATACTCTAAACCTCTTGATAACCCTTTAGCATAATGCTATGCCCACTAAAAGTCCTCATTAATTGAATTCTTAACCTCCACTGGGCATGTACTCAGGCAGGCACTATGCTATGTTCTCAAATGCATTATCTCCTTCAAGTCTTACAACTATTATCTGTGTTTGCTAATGAATTTTATGTTTTCAGGCATAAAACCTCCACTGAGAAAAGAGACATGTCCTTTTCTTTCAGGCTAATTTCAATGGGTGAGGATAATTTCAGAGTCTTCCAAACCCCTTTGTTGGCTGGTAGAAATAAAACTTCTTTTGCCCTCCCCTCTAGATACCCTTGACTTACTGACATTTTCTAAACAATTGTCAGTGTTTGTGCAGGTGGGAGCCAGGTTCTTTTTCTGGGGCTCGGCTGTATGAATCACCTTGAGATTCTTTTCACTGGACCTTTACCCTCAGCTCTTTTTCTCCCCCTTTTGTTTTATTCATCGTATTCAAACCTCAGAGGACATGCAAGGCAGGGCTGTGTGACAATACTAATTCTTAGCATATGTGGGGCCAAAAAGAAAAAATTGCAAATTGTGTGTAAAGAAATTAACCATGGAGCATTATTTGAATGGACTGAGGAGTCATAATGCAGACATGTTGAACCATGTATATGTGCTTATTATTTTCATGATTGTGGCTTCATAATTGTTTCTGATGAAAAGCAAGGAAATGAAAATTCAACACTGAAACATAAATAACCAACAAACCCTGACTGTGAGGGAAATGCACTGTATTAAAGGATTTACTTTCCCAGACAAAGGGGTGAAAATAAGTGGGTTTGCTGCTATTGAATTCAAAGAAATTGAACTCAGCTTCTCTCTGTAGTTGAAGTTTCCAGCAAATAATTTACAGCGTAAATGTAGCAGGGGTTTTTGCTGAACAAATGGTTGTGTATTGTGAGTAGGATATAAATTAAGGATACTATTTTTCTTCTAAACCTATAAGTAAATAACTTCCCATCATGTTTCCCTCTGTACCACAGTTCTCTTTCCATGTGCAGAATGTGTTGCTTTGAAACAAAATTGTAGAAACCAGCATCTATTCAAGCGGTGTGCGATCACAATGGGCCGAGGAGTGCAGCAATGCAATGTGGTGCTTTAATTGAGTTCAGGTTAATACCACAACTTAGGAATATCAATTTCTATTACTTACATTAAGGCTAAGCTATTGAATGTAGCAGTTATAGGTAGGAGGCGTTGGAAGCCACACATTGAGCAAGATCTGCTTGAAGAGTCACCTGCAGTTGCTCTTTTTATCCCCTTGGCTCTGGATTGAGATGTTAAGTACCCATTACCAGAACATGTCAACTCAATAATCTAATTGTACCACTTCTAATTACTGAAACAGTCACCATTATTGGGTACCTGTGATCCACCAAGCTCTTCATTAGACATTTTGCTTATCTTGCTGCATTTAATCCTTACAACAACCATGCAAAGTAGACATTATGATCTTAATTTTGTAGATTTGGCAACTGATAGTCAGAAAGGTTAAGTAACTTACCCAAGCTCACACAGCTTCTAAGTTATACAGCAAAGATTGGACCAGATCTGTTTGAATGCAAAGCCTGTGCCCTTTCTAGTGTGACATGCTGCCTTGGCTCTACTGGGGCAGAGAAAGGGAATAATCACTTTCAGCAGTACCCTTGACCTACTGACTGAAAGAAGGTTCCACATCATCTCAAGAACTCCTTCTGCTGGGATTTGGTGGTAAAAAGACAGCATTATGGTTGCAATATGGGTTTTAACATCAGATAAACCTGGAAATTCTCCAGTTCTACCACTTGCTAGTTGTGGGATCTTAGATAACATACTTATCTCTGGGAGTTGGTTTACTCACCTGAAAAATGAAGATAATAATGCTATGGCATATCCCACAGAAATTGCAATATAGATTAAGTGACGTCATGCAGGTAAACTATCTGACATAGTACCTGGCATATACTAAGTGCTCAGTAAATCTTAGCTATCATTATTAGTGTATTATATAATATCTTCATGTATAAAGTAAAGGATTTCTCTCTCTCTCCTCAACTTGAAGCTATGCCTGTCTTAGCACTCTAGCACAAATGCAACTGTGGCTGGTATTTACCCCCTAGCACTCCTGGAAGCTATGTTTCACCTATAAAGCACGGCAGTTGTAATATGGCCTGAGACCCTCAAAGATCTTTGAAAGTGCCACATCAGGGGAAAATCCTTAGAGAAACAAGGCTCTCAGATTTTTTAATTGACCATAAGATTTTTCTCCCAAAATAACCAAATTCACTCAATCAGCCCTTCAATTCACCTACCTTAGGCATCCACCCAAATTTCAGAATTCTTTCTTGTAGCCATGCTCCCTGAGAACCTCTTCATTGGGTCATAATCCAAACAGATATTTAAGTCTCCTCCACAATACTCTTTTAGGTTGCTGTTACAAAGAGCTGCTCCTCTTCAAACACATTGCCAAGAGTCAAATTCTTAGGTTAACTTACTTCATTCTGTATAAAAACCTGAGTTCCTAGCCCTGATACTGAAATATTTAGTGTGCATGTACAGCACAGTCGTACCTATCATTTATTTTTAATTGCCATGGGATTATTTTTGCTATAAAGCAATTGTACAGTTTTTATTTCAACAAGGTAAGCAGAAGCAGTGCTTATAAAGAATGAGCTTCATCCCTAGGATCAAACAGCTTAGCGAGGTTGAGTCAAATGGCCAATTTATAAAACTCCATTTAAAAAATGTTAAGGGAAACATTAGAAGAAAAGTAAAGTGCTGGGAAAGTGAGAGACTAATTTTATTACAGCTGCAACCATATACATTAAGCCTTTAGGACAAAAAAAAAGTCATTTAATAATGCCGCCCCTAAAAGCTGTAGCACAGTATATAACTAGCAATCTGTCTTCTATAGCCACTCTCTAGGAAAAAAGAGGGTGTGTCAAATGACAACTAGTACCCCGAACTCGGTGGGAAGACCAAATGGACTCAACAGGCAATCTCCAACCCCTCACTCTGCTTCAGCCTGAGGAACATCCTCCAGTTCTTCCAATGTACCATGCTTTCTCTCTCCTCCAGCCTTCACATGAACTGTTCCCTTTGCCTAAAATATTCTTGCTCTGCACCATCACCTGTTTTACTCTTACTCACCTTTCTGATCTCATTTAAAATGTCACTTTGACCAAAAGCTTTCCCTGACCACCCCCTCCCCACAACTCTGGGTTTGTTAATACTGCTTTATGTAACCAGAATGCTATATACTATCCCTGTCGGAGCACATTTTATATCACGCTGTATTATCATTGCTAATTTGCTTGCTTAATCATCCATTTTAAGCTGTGAGTTCAATAAAGCAGAGACAATGTGTTCCTTTTTCACTATTATATCTCAGTGCCTAGCACAGTGCCTAGGAAATAAATATTTATTCAATTGAATATAACTGTACTTGAACTTCCATAGGTAAGAAAGCTGCCAAAATAGTAAATTTATGATTGGGAAATTTAACCTTCTCTGGCAATATAGTGTAAAAGTTATGAAATAGATTTTAGAGTCAGCCAACCAGACTATAAGCTTCACAAGGGCAGTTACCATAACTGTCTTATTCTCTACTACATCCCTAGCCCATTGAACAGTGTTGACGATATGATGAGAGTTCAGTAAATATTCACTGAATGAATGAATAAATAGATGGATAGCTCTCATTTTAGATAGTTTCTCCCAATCAGGAAAAGTTCATTGCCTTGGAGCATAAGGGGATCCCCACCAGACCCTAACACAAAATCTACCTCCTCCATGGAGGTCTTACCTCCACTACCCCTGACCTAACAGGAATCTTTATACCACCCTGAATGAAGTCAGAAGGCAAACTTATAAAATGTGAACATTACACAAAGCTTAGAAGAAATAGTCAATAGGATGGATGACCAAATCAAGACTCAGAATGATCTCAATAAACCAGAATAAAATGCCTAAACGAAAAAGATTCAATTTAACTGAAATATGAGCTAAGTCCAGCATTCAAGTTCAAAATATCAATTTCACAAGTACAGCACAGGGAGAGACCAGTCTTGACAGCAGTTTGTGTGAAATAGACCTAGAGATTTTAGTTGGCCTCAAGATCAATACGAGCCAGCAGTGAAATTTGACTGCTAAAGATGCTGGTACGATCTAAAGCTACACTAGTAGAAGTATTTTGTCTGCTTCACAAAAAGCAATTGTCCCACTGTACCCTGTTACAGTCCAACCATAGGTGTGATATTGTTTGCAACATTTTAAGAAAAACATTTACAAACTGATTAAGTTCAGAGTAGATAAACTAGAATGATGAGAGAATGTAGAAAATATAGTATATGACAGATAGCTAAAGGACCAGGGGACATATACACTGAGAACAGAAAATCAGGGGTCAAGGAATATAGCAGCATCTCTGGGAAAGAGGAAAGAAACAGGTGGTAAAGAGTGGTGAGGGGCATGTGTAATTTAAGAAAGTCCCATCAATGCATCAAATACACACACAATCTACCATACCCATGCCACATACATGGCTGAGGACTACTGTCCCTGAGGAAATAAACCAGCCAGCTGAATATTATAGGAGGGCAATTCTAAAAATAATGTTATAATGTTATTATAGCTGAAGCAATCTAAAAATGCAACAGCTTCTTATGAGGCAGAGGCCCAGTATCACTGGAAATACTTAAACAGAAACTGAATGCCCACTCTCAAAGATATTAAAAAGCAAATTGTTTTGGAGTCAGATGTTGGAGAAGATGCCTTGAATAACCCCTCCATGTTGCAAAGATAATAATGATTCTATGTCCTCCTATTTCTCTGAATTCCTAAATCAGGAGTGTCCAAACTTTTGCCTTCTCTGAGCCACATTGGAAGAAGAAGAATTGTCTTGGGCCACACATAAAATACACCAACACTAACAATAGCTGATGAGCTAAAAATATCACAAAAAAACTCATAATGTTGTTTTTTTTTTTTTTTTTTTTTTTTTTTTGAGACAGAGTCTTGCTCTGTCGCCCAGGCTGGAGTGCAGTGGCGCAATCTCGGCTCACTGCAAGCTCCGCCTCCCGGGTTCACGCCATTCTCCTGCCTCAGCCTCTCCGAGTAGCTGGGACTACAGGCGCCCGCCACCACGCCCGGCTAATTTTTTTTGTATTTTTAGTAGAGACAGGGTTTCACCGTGGTCTCGATCTCCTGACCTCGTAATCTGCCCGCCTCGACCTCCCAAAGTGCTGGGATTACAAGCGTGAGCCACTGCTCCCGGCCAAACTCATAATGTTTTAAGCAAGTTTACGAATTTGTGTTGCACTGCACCCAAAGCTGTCCTGAGTGGACAAGCTTGCTTTAAATCTTCCAGTTAATTCTATTCCTCTGGCAATTAACATCCATTTCTTTGGATTGTATTATATAAGACCTTCATGAGGGTGAAATCTATGCTAGTCTAGAGGGTAGATTCTATGGCCACTGGCAGAGTAGGCCTCCAAATGTATAGTGAATAAATGAATCCTTTAATTTAGCTTCTCCACAGCAAAGGAAACAATCAACAGAGTGAAGAGACAACCTCTTGAATGGAAGAAAGTATTTGCACTATTCATCTAACAAGGGATTCCTATTTAAAATATACAAGTAGCTCAAACAACTCAAAAGCAAATACATAAATAATAATTTCATCAGAAATGGGCAAAAAATCTGAATAGACGTTTCTCAAACGAACATATACAAATGGCCAAGTATATAAGAAAAATGCTCAGCATCACTAATCATAAGGAAAACGCAAATCAAAACCACAATAAGATATCATCTCAACCAAGTTAGAATGGCTATTATCAAAAAGACAAAAAATAACAAATACTGCCAATGATTCAGAGAAGAGGGAGCTCTTATACACTGTTGGGGGAAATGTAAATTAGTGCAGCCATTATGGAAAACAGCATGGCAGTTCCTCAAAAAACTGAAAAAACTAAAGCTAGAACTACCATATGATCCAGCAAGCCGCTATGGAGTACTTATCCAAAAAATAAAAAAAAAAAAAAAAAAAATGGAAGTCAATATATCAAAGAGATATCTCACTTCCATGTTTAATGCAGCATTATCCACAATAGCCAAGATATGTCGATCAGCAGATGAATGAATAAAGAAAATATGCTGGACGGGCGCAGTGGCTCACGCCTGTAATTACAGTACTTTGGGAGGCCGAGGCGGGCAGATCACAAGGTCAGGAGTTCAAGACCAGCCTGGCCAATATGGTGAAACCCCATCTCTACTAAAAATTAAAAAAATGAGTCAGGTGTGGTGGTGGGCACCTGTAGTCCCAGCTACTTGGGAGGCTGAGGCAGGAGAATCACTTGAACCCAGGAGGCGGAGGTTGCAGTGAGCCAAGATCACACCACTGCACTCCAGCCTGGGTGACAGAGGGAAATTCCGTCTCAAAAAAAATAAATAAATAAAATAAAATGTGCTATATTTACACAATGGAATACTATTCAGCCATAAAAAAAATGAAATTCTGTCATTCTTGGCAACATGGATGAGCCTGGAAGACATTATGTTAAGTGAAATAAGTCTGGCACGGAAAGACAAATACCACATGTTCTCACTTGTATGTGGGAGCTAAAAGTCGAGTTCATAAATAGTAGAATTATGGTTATAAGAAGCTAGAAATTGGGGGAGGGAAGGACAGGGAGAAGTTAGCTAATGGATACAATGTTATAGCTAGATAGAAGGAATAAGTTCTAGTACTCTATAGCTCTACAGGGTGACTATAGTTAACACTAATTCATTGTATTTTTTCAAACACCTACAAGAGAGGATTTCGAATGTTCCCAACACAAATAATAAGTGTTTGAGGTTACGGATATCCCAATTACCCAGATTTGATCACTGCACATGGTACACATAAATCAAACTATCAGTCTGCACCCCTGAATATGTAAAACTATTACTTGTCAATTAAAAATAAAAATACGAAAAAAAAATAAGAGGGCCAGGTGCAGTGGCTCACACCTGTAATCCCAGCACTTTGGGAGGCCGAGGTGGGCAGATCACCTGAGATCGGGAGTTCAAGACCAGTCTGGCCAACATGGGGAAACCACATCTCTACTAAAAATACAAAAAATTAGCCAGGCATGGTGGTGGGCACCTGTAAACCCAGCTGCTCTGGAGGCTGAAGAAGGAGAACTGCCTGAACCTGGGAGGGGGAGGTTGCAGTGAGCCGAGACCATGCCACTGCATTCACACCTGGGCGACAGAGCAAGACTCTGTCTCAAAAAAAAAAAAAAAAAAAAAAATTAAGAAGTTTCAGAAAACTGAGTGTTAACATTTGCTGGAAAGACACAGGGTTTGGATTCAGAATACCTGGATTCTAGACCCCGTTCAGTAACATATTATTCTTTTGACCTTTGTCAAATCATTTAAAATTGATTAATCTCTATTTTTCATCTGCAAGGTAAGAATAAAAATGCTTTCCTTGGCCATCACATGGAGTAATAATTAACTGAGACAGTGTATCATATAAGATTTAAAAGTGTTTCATAACCTGTAAAGCACCAGGCATCATTCAACCCACTGGTGTATGAATAAATGGCTAACTACTTCTGTGGCAAATTTCTATTGCTATCAATATCAATATTACTCCTCACCCCACCCACCTCCAGCCTCACTCCAAGAACATGTAAACCTTCCAGTGGCTCAAGCCATTTGATATTTCCTATGAGGCTCTATTCCTCTCCCTCCTTCTAAATACAAGTACAAAGAACTTTTTAATGTTATTACATCTAAAGGTGTTCTTTTAAACTTTTATTTTAGGTTCAGGGGGTACAGGTGAAGGTATAGGTATAATTACTTTTGCACCAACTGAATAACTTTTTAAGTAATCGCTATACTGCTTTCCACAATGCGTGAACTGCGTGAATTCCACAATGCGTGAATTCCACAATAATTTACACTCCCACAAACGGTGTATAAGTATTCCCTTTTCTCCACAACCTAGCCAGCATCTGATATATTTTGACTTTTTAGTAATAGGCATTCTGATTGGTGTGAGATGGTATCTCATTGTGGTTTTGATTTGCATTTCTCTAGTGCTCAGTGATATTGTGGTTTTTTTTTCGTCTACTTCTTGGCCCCATATATGTCTTCAAAGGTCTAATAACCAATGACTATAAGGAACTTAAAACAAGCTTATGAAAGAAAAACAACCTCAATAAAAAGTGGGCAAAGATTAGGAACTTCTTAACAATGTGTTGAAAGAAAAAAACCATTTGGTAATGGAAAATGGGTGGTCCTCCTACAGCCTTTGCAGCCTGTCTTTTAAGAGCCTTCCAACAGCGTAAAAGTGTTCCTATTTCTCCACATCCTCTCCAGCACCTGTTGTTTCCTGACTTTTTAATGATGGCCATTCTAACTGGTGTGAGATGGTATCTCACTTGGTTTTGATTTGCATTTCTCTGATGGCCGGTGATGATGAGCATTTCTTCATGTGTTTTTTGGCTGCATAAATTTCTTCTTTTGAGAAGTGTCTGTTCATGTCCTTCGCCCACTTTTTGATGGGGTTGTTTTTTTCTTGTAAATTTGTTTGAGTTCATTGTAGATTTTGGATATTAGACCTTTGTCAGATGAGTAGGTTGCAAAAATTTTCTCCCATTCTGTAGGTTGCCTGTTCACCCTGATGGTAGTTTCTTTTGCTGTGCAGAAGCTCTTTAATTAGATCCCATTTGTCAATTTTGGCTTTTGTTGCCATTGCTTTTGGTGTTTTAGACATGAAGTCCTTGCCCATGCCTATGTCCTGAATGGTAATGCCTAGGTTTTCTTCTAGGGTTTTTGTGGTTTTAGGTCTAACATGTAAGTCTTTAAGCCATCTTGAATTAATTTTTGTATAAGATGTAAGGAAGGGATCCAGTTTCAGCTTTCTACATATGGCTAGCCAGTTTTCCCAGCACCATTTATTAAATAGGGAATCCTTTCCCCATTGCTTGTTTTTGTCAGGTTTGTCAAAGATCAGATAGTTGTAGATACATGGCGTTATTTCTGAGGGTTCTGTTCCATTGATCTATGTCTCTGTTTTGGTACCAGTACCATGCTGTTTAGGTTACTATAGCCTTCTGGTATAGTTTGAAGTCAGGTAGCATGATGCCTCCAGCTTGTTCTTTTGGCTTAGGATTGACTTGGTGATGCGGGCTCTTTTTTGGTTCCGTATGAACCTTAAAGTAGTTTTTTCCAATTCTGTGAAGAAAGTCATTGGTAGCTTGATGGGGATGGCATTGAATCTATAAATTACCTTGAGCAGTATGGCCATTTTTACGATATTGATTCTTCCTACCCATGAGCATGGAATGTTCTTCCATTTGTTTGTGTCCTCTTTTATTTCGTTGAGCAGTGGTTTGTAGTTCTCCTTGAAGAGTTCCTTCACATCCCTTGTAAGTTGAATTCCTAGGTATTTTATTCTCTTTGTAGCAATTGTGAATGGGAGTTCACTCATGATTTGGCTGTTTGTCTGTTATTTGTGTATAAGAATGCTTGTGATTTTTGTACATTGATTTTGTATCCTGAGACTTTGCTGAAGTTGCTTATCAGCTTAAGGAGATTTTGAGCTGAGACAATGGGGTTTTCTAGATATACAATCATGTCATCTGCAAACAGGGACAATTTGACTTCCTCTTTTCCTAATTGAATACCCTTTTTTTCCTTCTCCTGCCTAATTGCCCTGGCCAGAACTTCCAACACTATGTTGAATAGGAGTTCAACCATTGTGGAAGTCAGTGTGGTGATTCCTCAGGGATCTAGAACTAGAAATACCATTTGACCCAGCCATCCCATTACTGGGTATATACCCAAAGGACTATAAATCATGCTGCTATAAAGACACATGCAACGTATGTTTATTGCGGCACTATTCACAATAGCAAAGACTTGGAACCAACCCAAATGTCCAACAACGATAGACTGGATTAAGAAAATGTGGCACGTATACACCATGGAATACTATGCAGCCATAAAAAATAATGAGTTCATGTCCTTTGTAGGGACATGGATGAAACTGGAAATCATCACTCTCAGTAAACTATTGCAAGGACAAAAAACCAAACACCACATGTTCTCACTCATAGGTGGGAATTGAACAATGAGAACACATGGACCCAGGAAGGGGAACATCACACTCCGGGGACTGTTGTGGGGTGGGGGGAGGGGGGAGGGATGGCATTAGGAGATACACCTAATGCTAAATGACGAGTTAATGGGTGCAGCACACCAACATGGCACATGGATACATATGTAACAAACCTGCACATTGTGCACATGTACCCTAAAACTTAAAGTACAATAATAAAAATAAATAAATAAATAAATAAAAGAATGATCAAATAATTTGTCCCAGGCACTTAGCTGGTAAATAATAAACATCACTAGTAAATAGTAAAAAAAAAAAAAAAAAAAAAGAATACCCGACTAGCACTCTTAAAACTGTCAACATGGCCAGGCGCGGTGGCTCACGCCTGTAATCCCAGCACTTTGGGAGGCCAAGGTAGGCGGATCACAAGGTCAGGAGATCAAGACCAACCTGGCTAACATAGTGAAACCCCGTCTCTACTAAAAATACAAAAAATTAGCTGGGCATGGTGGCGGGCGCCTGTAGTCCCAGCTACTCGGGAGGCTGAGGAAGGAGAATGGCGTGAACCCGGGAGGTGGAGCTTGCAGTGAGCCGAGATCGAGCCACTGCACTCCTGCCTGGGCAACAGAGTGAGACTCCATCTCAAAAAAAAACCAAACAAACAAACCAAAATAAAAAATGTCAACGTGATTTTAAAAAAACAAGGAAAGACTGAGAAATTGTCACAGAGATCAAGGAGAGATGAGGGCTAAATATAGTAGGGTATACTGCATTGGGTCCTGGAACAAAAAAAGAACATTAGTGGAAAAACTGTTGAAAATCTGGAGTTTAATTAATAGTAATATACAAATGTTAACTTCCTAGTTTTGATGGACTATGGTTGGTTATGTAAGATGCTCCCATTAGAGGAAAATGGGTGAAGGATAGATGGGAACTTCGTATATTATTTTTACAACTTTTCTATGAATCTAAGATTATTCCAAAATACAATGTTTACTTAAAAATTGTTTATTTACTTAAAAAAAAAAAAAAAAAGAACCTTCTTCACCACCATCAAAACCATTATTAGCCAGGCTCCCAATTTCCTCCTCCTATTCCTATGCTAATTAGGATGGCCATTACTGCATCCCCCAGTCTTCCCCTCCTCAGACAGCCCCTTGGGCCTCCTTTCCTTTCCTCTTCACTTTAGTAGCTGACTGACTCTGGCTCTTCTGAAAACTGTTTCTTGGAAATGCTGTGAAAAAATCTTCCAGGCTGAAGTATTAAACACTGATAGCATGTCCTTTCTCTCCTCCTTTTCTGGGAGCTGTCCATTGATAGAGATCAAATGCCTTCTTATCCCAAAGGAATGAGCCACTAGGGGACAGGAATGACATTATTTGATGACACGGAGCTTTTCATGGAATTTTTTACATAGGCAACATAGGTGAAACCGCCTTTGCAAAATTATGACTGAGACAGTGGAAGAGATCTAACTTAACTAACTTTGGGTAAAACTTAGTTTATCATTTACAGTTTAAACAAAGATGGCAACAGCCCTTTCCCAAAGCAGACCTCCTTCCTGCCTGGGGACTAGGTTGCCTTTGTAGGACTAACATTAGCCACAAGATTAGAAATAATGGTTTAGAAGTCATGCAGCTGGAGGTTACAAGATTCTGACCCTCCCTAAACTACTCCTGAGATCAGTGCTTGAGATATTTTGCAGACCCTGCACTTGATGGATCAGCTGGCACCACCCGAATCAATGAACTGGCTCATTTGATCTTGTGGCCCCCACCCAGGAACTGACTGAGAGCAAGAAGACAGCTCCAACTCCCTATGATTTCATCTCTGACCAATCAGCACTCCTGGCTCACTGGCTTCCCCCAATCCACCAAGTTATCCTTAAAAACTCTGCTCCCCAAATGTTCAGGAAGGCTATATGAGTAATAATAAAACTCCAGTCTCCTGTGCAGCCAGCTCTGCATGAATTACTCTTTCTCTATTTCAATTCCCCTGTCTTGATGAATCAGCTCTGTCTATGCAGCTGGCAAGGTGAACCCCTTGGGTGGTTACTTAGGGATAAACTACTCTGAAAAGAAATCCTCCCCCAGTCCATCTCTACTCTCTGAGCTCAGTCACCTTTTGGTTGCATCTAAGTATACATGGTTGGCCACATAAGCTAGTCTTGTGTTTGAAAACTTTGGTAACTGAGAGCACCGAGATCCCAGTGATCTGTAGGTTGTAGTTTGAATACTGATAATAAAGTAAGGGCATGTGCCCCTTCAATTCTTCCTCTCTATGATTTTCTGAGATGAACATGGCACATGTAATGTTACTTGTTATGCAATGTAAATTTGTGAATACGCGGCTCCACATAGCAATAGGATTCAGTGAACGACTCTAAAGAAACACAAATATTTAAGGTGATGTGAAGAAGAAGTCTCACCAACAACTGCAGATTTAAAAAATTGTACCAAAGCCCTTGGCAAAGTTTCATATTTAGACACTAATACAATTTAAACAATTTTCACAACCTTTTGACTTAAGAAATCATTCTTTGTATTTAACTTCTCCCTCTGCTTACTCTTGTAAAGTCAACTGAATAATGGAAGAATAAATTAAATCATGCAACCAGCTGTATATCTCAAATCACATTCATCTCCTTATACAGACAGGGACAGCTCTCAACTTACATAAGTTGCTCCAGACAAATGTATTAATATAGAGTTTGTGGCAGCATCTGCTGTTAAAAAAAAAAAAAGTTATGTTTTTAAAAATGGTCATAATACATGAACTCTCATGTCGAAAAATTCCTCTTCACTTTATGGTCTATTCCAGGACTGCAGAGAATCATCTACCAGACACATCAGGTCCACATTCTAGCCTCATCTCTGTCATTACCAGTTGTGGGATCCTAGGAAATTATTTTTTCTCCCTATGCCTTACTTTCTTCAACTGTAGAATGAATGTAGTTGGACTAAATCAATTGTTCCCAAATAATAGTCCATAAATAGGTACCAGTTAGTGATAAAACATTTATCAGTCCTTTCTGAGCAAAAAAAAATGCACTAATACAATGTAACAAGGTTTTCATTAAGCTAAATTTACTCAATTTTAAAAATTCTCAATGTGTGGCTTTATTGGTATTGGACCAAAAAAGGTCCATTATTTTATGATATAGTGGTGCAGAAAATGGTAATTTTTAAAAATAATGTCTCTACTTGGGAAAATTGAAAGTTGTCAAGCCTATATCAGCTCTCATGTTTTGATTTTTAAAATGGTTTTGGTACATTACAATCAAACGTCAATTGGATGGTATCTAAGATCCCTTCTAGCTTTAAAATTCCTAGGATTATGCATCATGTAGCCCTTTCTTGCCCAGGCTTTGCCATTCTTTTAGGGCCACATTCAAAAGTTTTATCTTCAGAACCACTGTATTGAGCACTTACTTCAAAAACAACTCCAAGAGATATTGAAGGAATCTGTTAAAATAAATAAACAAACAAATAACTGGTGGGTCTCCTTTATCCCCTCACTGCAAATCCCAATAATCTACAATCTGCAACCTCCAAATGTTGGCCATGTCCTATATTGAAGGTCTCAGCTATAGCTCATATTACACAGACACAGACACACACAAATCATGCAACCAGCTGTGTATCTCAAATCACATTCATCTGCTTTTACAGACAGGGACAGCTCTAAACTTACATAAGTTGCTCCAGACACAGAGAGAGAGAGAGAGAAAGAGAGAGAGAGGATTCCACATTCCCTGTACCCAAAAGATTTGGGGATCCCAGTGGTTATGCCTTAAATATTTCTGGCCCCAAAAAGTCTTGCCTTTCTCAATGCTACACACTGCTCAGCTTACCAGGTTTACCCAGCTTGCCCTCACCACAGTAACCACATATACCTTTTAATCCACAATGATACACTACCTCACATAAGTGCAAAGGTTTATGCTTTTTATAAACCTTCTCTATATTTTATCTTGTCGGAGTTATCCTGTATAAACTGAGCTTATCAGATGAGCAAGACAGGTCACTGACATGAGATATATTACATAAAATCAAAGAATAGTTACCACTGTCCCCAAAAAAGAGTCTACATTATCCTGATTTAAAGTAGTCCTTCGAAAATGTCCCAGTTTACTCTCAGAGACTCAGAAATAAACTTTTATTGTTTTTGTTTGTTTAAAGTACATTTTTAAAAACACAGCTCCAAGTCAAGTTTTTCCTGGCTTAGTGATGAATCAAGTCTGGTTTTGCTGTTTTTGAGAACACTTCTCCCAGAAAGAATTTCTAGAAAGTTGTAAGACATTAGCCGCACGGCTGGCCAAGGAGTTTTCAAGATGAAAAAGAACATCAGAAACCTTGAATGAGGAAGAACTGGGAGTGAAATGGGCAAGAAAGGGGCTCTTTGATGTCCTGTTTCAAAGACATTTGAAATGATCAGGAATCTCCTTCTCAATGCAGAGCCTTTGAAACCAAAATTGCAATTCAGGATGGAAGCAATATTAGGAAAAAAAAAAAAAAAGAGCTTCCATTAATTACCCTGTTCCAAGAGAGTATAGATTAAGTGAAAAGCTAGTGACTAGGAAAGCTTCTTGCCAGTAACTTTGTGACCTGTCTCAACTTGCCATTCTTTGCTTCTTTCTGCCATACCATGAAGAAAAGAATCATCAGAATCAACAGAGTATTTTGTTGCATGGTAGCCCCACAGAACAGCAGCCAGCACAGTGCCTGACATATGGGGGACATTCAAAGTTTGGTTGCCTAGTCATGGACGGAGGATAACCATGTATTTACTATTCAAACTGGAACATGTTTCGAAGGGGAAAGTGTCAGCTGTTAGTTACTATTACATGCGGACAGCAAGCTTAAACTACAACTGTCCCCAGGCAAACCAGCATATGTGATCCCTCTAGTCATGAAGAATAGGATTCAGATGGTGGATTTAATTTCAAACAGTGCTGACTAAAAAGAGGCTACTGCTTGACTCCAGAGAAGTCAGGTGATTGCTTAAGGATGGCCAGATGTTCTCCAAAGAGAACTCAAGAATGTCTGAGCATGTCTCTAATTTTAGGTTTATGATGTTTTTAATTATGTAAAACTACTGATTAAGATAGACAACTGTCACAGCACAGAATTTAAAGTGTGTAAACAATTAAACTGTATTATCATATTGCCAAACGTATATAACAGGAAAAAACTTTCCACTGGAGAGCCAGTGATCTCAAGAGGACATGAGAATTGTTTCTCCCCCAGGAACCCTCCAAAACAGCTCACTCTACTGTCAATAAGTTAACTTACACCAAGATGCAAATAGCTCCTACTGAATGCCCTTGAAACAAGTATTCAGGCCCCCCATGATTAGTAGAGTTGAAGGCTAGGCCTTCCAACCTTTCTTTATAAGAAACTGAAAGGTGCAATGGATTCATAATGAAACCTCCATAGCATCTGACCCTCTCTCAGAATATGTCCAACAGAAATCTTTCTGAATCAAGAGACAGCCTACCACCTAGTCATGCAGTAGCCATTTTCCTAGCAATCTTTTCAGCATCCTCAGTGAAAAAGCTTGCCAATCAAGTTGATCAGAGAATCTACTCTGCAAGCAAAGGCAAAGACCGCTTGACCAACCAGCAGCCACTTGGCAACATTTCAAGGCTGGGTCCAGAAGAGCTGGAAGCAATTCAATTCCTTGATTTTAGAATCAAGGAATCCCAACAGTTTGAACAAAATTGGGAATGGTTTTTCCAGATCCCTCAGGGAGAAGACAGTGTCCCTGTTTGTTAACATCAGGATTTATGTTGCTCAAAGCCAACACAACTTGAGGATACAGAAAAATGCACCTAGATATGTAAGCCCAGTAAACACCCTCAGTTCTGTACTGCGAAGTGGATATTGGCAAAGAAAATCTTTAAATTACCCTCATAGCATGTGTCTCCTCAGCAAAGTACCAAATATCCCTTTCTTCAATAGCCAAACTAATGAGGAAAAGATATATCCACAGATGGCAACAAGACCTTATTGAGCTAATCATTATAATCCTCTCTCCCACCAATGCTTTTACCATACATCAAGCAGCTATCAACATGGCAGAAAAATACCCAGAAGGTGAGTAGCAGAAGGAAATGTGGTCTGACTGGTCAAAAGTCTTGGCAGTTATTGCTAAGTATTTAAGAGCGGGCTTAAACATTCATAGTTCATGATTTAACATGTAAGGCCAGCTCCTGACTAACTACATAGCTTGCCAATTCTCCCCTCCTGGCCATGCCCTCTTCAAGTCACGTGGTGCTATACCAAAGCTGGTAAGACTTATTTCTGATAAACTAAATACTATTCTCTGTTGATTTATATTTTCCTTTTTAACAAGTTTTATTGATATATAACAGTTGTACATATTTTAGGGGTATATGTGATATTTTGATACCTGTATACAATGTATAATGATCAAATCAAGGTAATTGGGATACTTATCACCTGAAACATTTATCTTTCTTTGTTTTAGGAACATTCCAACCTTCTCTTCTAGCTATTTTGAAATATACAATAAATTGTTAGCTGTAATTTCCCTACTGTACTATCCAATTCCAGAACTTATTCCTTCTACGTAACTGTATTTTAGTACCCATTAAACAACTTCCCTTTATTCCTCCCTCCGCCCCTCGCCTTCCCAGCCTCTAGTAACCACTATTCTACTTTCTAACTCCGTGAGATCCAGTTTTTTAGCTTTCCCCTGTGAGTAAGAACATGTGATATTTGTCTTCCTATGCCTGGCTTATTTCACGTAACATAATGACCTCCAATTCCACCCATGTTGCTACAAATGACAGATTTCACCTGATTTATGGCAGAATAGTAATTCCATTGTGTATATGTACCATATTTTCTTTATTCACCTGCTGATGAACATTTAGGTTGATACCATATCTTGGCTATTGTGAATAGTGCTACAATAATGTGAGTGCAGATATGATAAAATATGAGTGCAGGTATCTCTTCAATATACTGATTTCCTTTATTATGGATGTATTATACCCAGCAGTGGAATTACTGGATCATATGGTAGCTCTATTTTTAGTTTTTCTGAGAAACTTCAATACTGTTCTCCATAGTGGTTGTACTAATTTACATTTCAACCAGCAGTATATAATAGTTCCCTTTTCTCCACACCCTTGCCAGCATTTGTTATTTTTTTGTCTTTGCTAATAGCCAACTTGCCTTCAAAGGTAAGATTAACTAGAGTAGGGTTAGGTACGGTACAACCTGATTTTAAGGTAAATGTCACCAGAATGGCAGCCAAAATTCTACCTTTTTCAGCAACTCACTAATTTCTGTTAAGAAAGTTACTTTATCTCCTTATATTCTCTTCTGTGCAATGGAAGTTTTGAAGTAGATGACCTAAAACTGCACTTCCAATATTGACAGTCTAAGTTAATACTAGTCAGAAAGAATATTCATCTACAGAGAAGGCTGACCCTGTTCACAAGTTTTATTTGTGTAGACACCCAGGACTACTCCCACTGCATACACACTAAAATCCAGATACTTGGATGATAGTTTCAGCCATGCCACTGGGTCATCTTGGGTAACTCACTTAACTTCTCTGGGTCTTTCTCTTTAAAATAAAGGAATAAAATGTAGCAGTAATTTTCAAATGATATTCCATGGTGGCCTTGGATTGCACATCCCTATAGCTACAAATGCCTCAAGATCTGCTACTAGAGAAGGCAAGAGGAAAAACAAGAGGAAAGCCAATTGTGTAAGACTCTTGAACATTTGTCCCTGTCATGACAGAGCAGCTCTGCTTTTATCTATATTATATTTTTTGTCTGTGTAAAATTTCATTTGAAAAGGGGGTTCACCATGTGAAAAAAAATTAAAATCCATAGGACTATTTGCTCCCTGAGTTTTGTTTTACAACGAGTAAGCACTTACTATTTGTTAAATGAATGATTCTATAGTTCTAAACCAGGTGCTAGCAAACTTTTTCTGGACAAGTTACAGATAGTAAATATTTTAGGCTTTGTGTGCCATAAGGTCCCTGTCACTACTGCTCAACTCTGCCATTGTAGCGTGGAAGCAGCCTCCTTGGACAATACATAACCAAATTAGCACGGGTGGCTGCGATCCAATAAAACTTTATTTATAGACCGTGAAATTTGAACTTTATGAAATTTTCATGTGTCATAAAATAGTATTCTTCTTTTCAATTTTTTCCCAACCATTTTAAAACATAAAACCATTCTTAGTTTACAGGTTATATAAAAACAGGTGGCGGGCCTGATTTGGCCCATGAACAATAGTGTTCTGACTCCTATTCTAAACCATCTGTACCCACATGATATTAAAAAGAAAATCAGAAATAACCACATCATTAAAGGTCACGATCAGTAAATAAACTTAAGAAAAATATTTACTTACAGCTAAACTGATCTCTCCCTTATGTTATCTACAACATAGTCTGAAAAATGAAAGCACTGGAGTCAAACAGATACGAGTTCACAGCCAGGTCTGCTATTCACCACTTTTGTGACCCAAACAATTTATTTAACCTCTCTGATCCTTAACTCCCCCATCTGTCATGTAGAAATAAAGGTCTTTTTACATTCTGCTAGAGGGAATGTAGTACAAATTATTTGGAGAGCAATTTGGCAAAATCCATGAAAAGTATAACTACACCTATTCTTTCACTAGGCAGTTCCACTGCCAGGAATTTAACCCAAGGATATATTTTGCAAAGGTATGCAAGATAAATGTACAAGATTGTTCACTGAAGTATTATTTACCCTAGTACAAAACAGGAAACAACCCAAATGTCCCTCAATAGGGGACTGATTAAATAATGAAATCTCTGTGTGATCACCTGCTATGTAATCATTAAAAGAATGAGGTAGATCTGTATTAGAGACTAAGAAACCATCTTCAAAGAAGACTATTAAATGGTTTTTAAAAGGTGCCAAATCATAACTTATAGTAATTGTATTTGTTAAATTGTTTAATGGTGATGATAATGTTCCTATTTCATAGCATTGCTGTGAGGATTAAACAAGACAGTGCATGTAAAAAATAGTGATTTAACCTTTTTGAGGGCAGGGACTTTTTAATCCTTGTATTCCCTGCAGCACCTAGCACTATTCTTAACACATAAAAGTGTCCTAAATAAAGTTGTAGGAGACAATGTCTTATAGATTAAGGGGATGGAATTTTGTGTTAGGCAGACCCTGGTTTGAATCCTAGTTTTGCCATTTATTAATTGTGTAACCTTGAACAAGTCAATTAACCTTTTCGTTCATCAAATTCCTCATCTGTAAACTGGGGGTAGGGAGTAGAATAAAATATATCTTATAAGGCTATTGTGAAGCTTAAATCTGATAACATTTATAAACTACCTCTCATATAGGCTTTAGTGGATATTCTCTATTTATGACTCTATATCCATTCTCCACCTTCTCTACTCTGCTCCAGGCCTCAAGAAGATATGGACTGCATCAGTTGGGCCCCTTTGCCCTTAGGCTTTCAGGTGATTCCAACCAATGGGAGACAATGGCAAGAAATGAGAAGGTGAGAGGAGATAAAGGTCAAATTATATGTTCCGCCCACTCTCTGCCAGGCTGTGATTTGGCAGTTCCCATCAGGTGGCCCTCTCATTAAGGATCCTCTCTCCAAATTTCAGTAGCACAATTTTCTCCTCTTGTCTCTTCATGCCGTTCCTACTACTGTTAGTCTCACGGCACTTCACCATCCCTTAACCCTGTTCATATCTCTGTAAATACTCCTTTCATCAGTCTCTCTTCCATTGCCCTTTGAGCATGCCATATGCTTCCTACTAGAACCCTGACTAACACATACCTTCTAAGTAAATATTTTTGACCCCAACTTTCTAAATACACATTTCTCAATATGCTGCTTTTCACCTTTTCTCTAATCTAGAAATAACTAACTCAAGATACACTGCAGGTCCAAATCAATCATCTAAGCAGAAAGCTCTTTCTCTGCCCAAACCTGAATGATCCTTCATTGAAGAATTATCAAATATAACAAACCCCATGAAGTTTTAGCCTCATGTTTGCAAATGTTTGCAATTCATTTAAGGAAGAGAGACGTGGGAAACCTGTCTACTAGATTTAACAGGAAACTCTTGGTATGAATCGGTTGACTCCTCTGAGGCCAAAAAATCTCTTTCCTTTATCTTTGGGAGTTGCAGTGCTGCTTTTGTGTATCTATGCACCAGGCCAATGACAACCTACAGCTACGTAACCCCTGAGCACACTTTTAAAAGCAGTTGTTGATAATAGAAAAACTAGAGACCTCACATACAAAACTTATTGAAATTTTTGCTTGCTTGCTTACTTGTTTGTGTAAGCAGGATAATGTGTTGGTAAAAAGGTGGGGAATGGATAAACTCTTGCTAATGATTGGTAAGAGTAACATAAGCTCTTGATAAACCCTTTTAGGAAAGTGAATTGAAAAGTATTAACATTCAAAATGAGTAAGACATTTGATACATTTGATTAAGTAATTTCTGAAGAAACAGCGACAAACCAAAATACATATGTACAAGAATATCCTGGGAGGGGGGAGGGACAGCATTAGGAGATATACCTAATGCTAAATGACGAGTTAATGGGTGCAGGAAATCAACATGGCACATGGATACATATGTAACAAACCTGCACATTGTGCAAATGTACCCTAAAACCTAAAGTATAATTAAAAAAAAAAAAAAGAAGAGACACCAGAGGATCTCTTGAGTTTTCTCTCTGCAAACACACCAAGGAAAGGCCATGTGAGAATGTGGCAGGAAGGTGGCTGACTGCAAGCCATGAGGTGCACCCTCACAAGAAACTGACCATGCTGGTGCCTTGATCTTGGACTTCCAGCCTCCAGAATTGTGAGAAAATAAATTTCTGTTGTTTAAACCAAAAAAAAAAAAAAAGAATATCCTTGCAAAATTATTTATTAAAGTATCTCCAGGACAAAATAAGGAAATTAATTGAATAAAATATAATAATGCATATAATTGAGCATTATATAGTAATTTAAAAGTATATTCTCAAGTAATATTTAGAGTTATTAAAAATGTTCATCATCACACATGGACATGGTGGGGAGAACAACACACACTGGGGCCTATCAGGTAGGGGGCAGGAAGAAAATCAGGAAGAATAGCTAATGCATGCTGGGCTTAATACCTAGGTGATGGGATGATCTGTGCAGCAAACCAACATGGCACACATTTACCTATTTAACAAACCTGCACATGCTGCACAGGTACCCTGCAACTTAAAAGTTGAAGATGAAAAAAACGTTCATCATCTAATATTAAGTATTAAAAAATCAGGGCACAAAACTGTACCTAAAGTAGAATTTGAATTTTTAAATCTGCATATATGCATATGTGTGTATATATATGTGCATATATATATATACATACACATATATACTGCATATATGTACACATATAGAGAAAGTGTGTATGTATATATATATATGGCAGCAGGCAGAATAATGGCCCCCCAAAAACGTTCACCTCCTAAACCTTGGAATCTGGGAAAAGGAACTTTGTAAATGTGATTTGGGTTAAGGAATTTAATATGAGAAGATTATCCAGGATTATCAGGTTTGTTCAATCTAATCATGTGTGTTCTTAAGAGCAGAAGAGGACAGCAGAAGAGGAGGGACAGAGGGAGGTACGACTACAGAAGAATGGTCCAAGAAATGAGGCATTGCTGACTTTGAAGATGGAGAACGGGGGCCACAAGCCAAGGAATGCAGATGTCCTCTTGAAGCTGGAAAAAACAAGGAAATGGATTCTCCCCTAGAGGTTCTAGATAGAAACACAGTCCTGCTGACACATCAATCTTAGTCCAACTAGACCCATTTCAGACACATATATATACACATACTGAAAGGATGTGTAATGAAATAACAGTTACCTCTGTTTGGTGTGGTTATAGAAGTGTATGTTGCTCTTTATTTTTCTTTTTTCGATTACAAAATATTTCAGGTACAAAATAGATTTAGGTATAGATATATAGATAGTATATTTTTGTATATGTATGCATATATATAAATACACACACACACACACACACACAAACTTTTACCGCCCACCCCTTGGATATATTTTCTTAATCCATTGCTCCTTTCCTCCCTGCCCCTCCAAGTCTTAGCTATTTATTATCTTTATTTTGGTGTCTAATATTTCCATGTGTGCTTTTAAATGTCTACTAAATGGACATATAGTATAATCTGGGAACAATATTCAGTATTTTCATTTGTTTAACTTTATATAAATGACATAATAGTCTACATATTATTTTACCACTTGCATTTTTTATTCGAAGTGTTTTGTCAGGCTTACTCATTTTCATACACATAGTTCTGTAGTATCCACTTTCAGTGACATTTCACTTTTGGTGCCATGACCACACCACACCACCGTGTAATTAAATCGGGATTTATTTAATCATTCTCTTGTTCATGTACATTTAGGATGTTTCTAATATTTTACTACTAAAACAATGCTTGCAAAATTGACAAATGACAATCTTATTAAACTAAAGAGCTCTGCACAACAAAAGAAACTATCATCAGAGTGAACAGGCAACCTACAGAATGGGAGAAAATTTTTGCAATCTATCCATCTGACAAAGGGCTAATATCCAGAATCTACAATGAACTTAAACATATTTACAGGAAAAAAGACAAACCACCTCATCAAAAAGTGGGCAAAGGATATGAACAGATGCATCTCAAAAGAAGACATTTATGTGGCCAACAAACATATGAAAAAAAGCTCAACGTCACTGATCATCACTAAAACCACAATGAGATACCATCTCATGCCAGTCAGAATGGTGATTATTAAAAAGTCAAGAAACAATAGATACAGGAGAGGCTGTGGGGAAATAGGAACACTTTTACACTGTTGGTGGGAATGTAAATTAGTTCAACCATTGTGGAAGGCAGTAAGGAGATTCCTCAAGGATCTAGAACCAGAAATACCATTTGACCCTGCAATCCCATTACTAGGTATACACCCAAAGGATTATAAACCATTCCACTATAAAGACACATGCACATGTGTGTTTATTGCAGAACTATTTACAATAGCAAAGACATGGAACCAACCCAATACCCATCAATGATAGACTGGATAAAGAAAATGTGGTACATATACATCATGGAATACTATGCAGCCATAAAAAGAAATGAGATCATGTCCTTTCCAGGGACATTGATGAAGCTGGAAGCCATCATCCTCAGCAAACTAACACAGGAACAGAAAATCAAACATTGCATGTTCTCACTCATAAGTGAGAGCTGAACATTAAGAACACATGGACACAGAGAGGGGAACAACACACACCAGGGCCTGTTGTGGGGTGGGGAGTAACGGGAGGAAACTTAGAGGACGGATCAATAGGTGCAGCAAATCACCATGGCACACGTATACCTGTGTAACAAACCGTCACATTCTGCACATGTATCCTGTTTTTATTTTCAGGAAAAATAAAGAAATGTGATTAAGAAAAAAACGAATTAATAAACACACACACATGTAAAACAATGCTTCCGTGAACAATCTTGCACAGATATCCTTGTGCTTACCTAATGAAATTTCTTAGGATGAGAACCCATCGGTCTGTTGGAACTTCTAGGAGGCTTTGTTTACACTGTGAGGGGTAAACCGCCTACCCAAGCCTCAGTAATGGTGGACGCCCCTCCCCCCACTAAGCTCAAGCATCCCAGGTCAATTTCAGACTGCTGTGCTGGCAACGAGAATTTCAAGCCAGTGGATCTTAGCTTGCTGGGCTCCGTGGGGGTGGGATCTGCTGAGCTAGACCACTTGGCTCCCTGGCTTCAGCCCCCTTTCCAGGGGAGTGAATGGTTCTGTCTCGCTGGCGTTTCAAGTGCCACTGGAGTATTTAAAAAAAAAAAAAAAAAAAAAAAAACACCTACAGCTAGCTTGGTGTCTGCCCAAATGGCAGCCAAGTTTTGTGATTGCAACCCAGGGCCCTGGTGGCTTAGGCACCAGAGGGAATCTCCTGGTCTGCGGGTTGGGTTGCGAAGATTGTTGGAAGAGCATAGTATCTCGGCCAGAGTGCCCTGTTCTTCAATGCAGAGTCCCTCACGGCTTCCCTTGGCTAGGAAGAGGGAGTTCCCCAACCCCTTGCACTTCCCTGGGTGAGGCAATGCCCCACTCTGCTTCAGCTCATTCTCTGTGGGCTGCACCCACTATCTAACCACTCCCAATGAGATGAGACGGGTACCTCAATTGGAAATACAGAAATCACCCACCTTCTGGGTTGATCTCGCCAGGAGCAGCAGACAGGAGCTGTTACTATTCGGCCATCTTGCCAGCCACCGCCTATTTGCCAGCTCTTCTTACATCTTACTCCCTGTTTCTGAATTCAGTGTTGTTCATTATTTCAACCTCACTTTGAAGCCATTATTCAACTTTCTTCTGATTTCTATTGTTGCTGTTGAGAATTCTGCTGTCAGGCTAATTGTCATTCCTTGCTGTTAAACAGTCCTATTTCTCTGCTACCTTCTAAGCTCTTCTTTGTGCTTGATGCTCTGTGGTTGCACCATGATGAGTCAAAGTAAAAATTTATTTCTACTTTTCCTGCTAGGGATCCATTATACTTCCACAATGTGGATTCAATTCTTTCCTCAATGCTATAAACTTTTTAGTCATTGTTTCCTTGAATTTTGTTTTCCCCTTATTCTCTATTCTCTCTGTATATCAATCATATATATAACATGAATGTGTGTGTATAAATTTGGCATTTCATGTGTTTTTATTATAAATACACAAACACACACACACACACACACACCTTATCTATGTCTCTTAACCTTAGTTTTGTTTCCGATCTATGTTTCATTCTGGCTAATTTCATCCAATCTCTTTCAGTTTAATTACTTCTCTTTTGAGCTGCCTCTAATTTGCTATTATATCTATTGAGGACTTTTAAAATTTCAATGTCTATATTTTTATTTTGGATATTTTATTATTTATAATCTACCTGCTTATATAGTTTATTATTATTATCTTTAATGTTTTCAGTCCTTTATCTTATTTCTGTTATGGTTCTAAACATTCTAACTTGATGGACTCTATTGGATTGTTCTATTTTATTATATTCTTGGGATTGTAATCCTGCTTCTTATCGTACTTCCACATTTCATGGTGACGTGGTTTTTGCTTCATTTTGTTTTGTTTTATATGATATTGGGTGGCAAGCTCTTCTTCAGCAGGACCTTATATATAGAACTCTTTTGCAGCCTGGTTTTATCACTGCCCTGGAAACAATTCTATGTCGAATTTTTTGCCTTGCAGATGCCTAAACTCTGCAAGTAGTGTAAATAAAAACTCTGGACCTATGAGAGTCATAGACCTGTTGATATAAATTTTCAGGAGAAACTTTTTTCTCACTCAGATCCTAGACAAAGATAAGCTTCTTTGTTTTTTCCTAGTATTACGGCATGTACTTTTTTTTTATTTTTCTCATTCACTCATGCATTAAAGTTGTAACCTTTCAAAGTTATGGCTTTATGTGAGAGGCACTTTTCCTTACTCAAGGTTTTATCTCTTTTCCCCAAATACATGTTAAAACATAAGCTTTTAGACTGAGCCTGATATACCCTCTACCTCTTAGTCCATTTTGTGTTTCTATAACAGAATACTTGAGGCTGGGTAATTTGTAATGAAAAGAATGTTATTTAGTTCACAATTCTGCAGGCTAAGTACAAGAAGCATGGTGGTGCCAGCAGCTGCTGCACTTCTGGTGAAGGCTACATGCTAGGTCAAAACATAGTGGAGAAGGTCAAAGCAAAAGTAGTCACATGCTAAATGAGGGGCATCTTGGCTTTATAACCACTCAGTCTGGAGAGAATTAACCCATTCCACAAGAACTAACCAAGTCTTGCCAGAGCAAGAACTCACTACCACAAGAACTCACTACAGTGAGAATGGCACCAAGCTATTCATAAGGGATCTGACCCCATGACCCAAACACCTCCCATGAGGCCACACCTCTCAATGCTACCAGTTTGGGGATTAAATTTCAGCATGAGTTTTGGTGGGGACAAACTCAAACCATAGCAACCCCCACCGAGGGCATCCACATCATAAAATATGTGTTTACCCCTCAATTTTTAGCTCCCACTTTATTTCTGAATCCTAGAAATATTCTTCGTTTCCTTTAGCGATAAGTTACATATTTAATAGGTGGTTTGTTATGATTTATCTAACATTTCCAGAACCTTCCTAGAGCACACTCATAGTATCTAATTTGCATTAAGTCCTTTGATATTGTTAAATAAAAATTTTAAATTCATTTTAAAAGAAGGGCCAGATAGAAACATAAATGAAATTTTAAAATAATACTGAAATAGGAAAGGCTTTTCTAATGAAGATATAAAACACAGAATCTCTGAAGAAAATATTTGACACATTTAGCTACATAAAAATTAAAACCTTCTGTATGACAAAGAACAATTACCATTACAAAGGCAGAAAACAAATGAAAAATTAAGAACAAATGTTTGCTATGTAGTTGACAGAGAAAAATGGCTAATTTCTTTTGTATTCAAAGAACTCTTAAAATTCATTAAGAAAAACATATAAATAGAAAATGTGTGGTTCACAGAATAAGAAATGCAAATCACAAGTAAATATAGAAATACATATTCAACCTCACTTGTAATTAAATAAATGCAAAATGAAACAACATGATATCACTTTTCCGCCCATTAAGTTGTCAAAGACTGTGAAAATATAAATATCTTTAAAGCTATATATGGGTATATGTATGTGTACAAATATTATATATGCATACAAAGTTTCTGGAAAAATATATAAGAAACTTAACAGTGACTACTGACTACTACTGAGTAAGGATAGGTGGGAAAGGAGGAGAATTTTTACTTTTCACCTTTCTCTTTAAAATTCAGATTTAAACAATAACAGGAATTACTTTTGAAATGAAAACAGAAATGATAATAAAAATAATAACAACAATAATAAATGCCAAAAGGAATGGGGCTGCACTGCATACATACATGGAAGCAAAGAGGAAATGAAGCGGGAAGGCTGAGATCTAAGCAAGCACTGAGCTACTGTTTTCTGGCTGCTCCTAGAGATATTGCCCAAATAGAGATGAGAGGCAAAGTGGCTATGAAGCTACAGGCTGTTCAATGGGAAAAGTAATGCCTAATTAGCCCATGCTTATTTCTATGGCAAAACTGTTGCCACATTCCATCCTGCACTGTAATTCTCTGTGTTAATTTGACTATTTTCATTTTCGTGTACATTAATTGTAACTGTGTTCTTTCAATCCTTTTCTGAGGAATACAGGTGGCAGCCATTATCATTAGCTATTTACCAAGTGCACAGACGTATTGAAAAGATTTGTTAATATAAAAAAGGAAGAAAACAGACATTTGTTAGCAAGAATTACGTTTGGAGAAATTCAAACATGATTGAATCCCTTTCTCTTCCAACTCAACCTGTAAGCCCTTAATCTCAATCCAAATGTTCAAGCTCCTCTAAGATACTGGACTTTCATTTTCATAAAGCATATAGTACACAGGTTGAGAAGAAAGGGAAAAGCTTTGTCATCAAATTGGGTTCAAATCCAGGCTCTCCAACTTTCCAGCTTTGTGAGCTTGAAGAAATTGCTTAAGTTATCTGAGTTTCAAGTACAGTTTCCTCATTTGTAAGATGGAGATTATGAAAGCACCTACAGGGGTATTAGGAGAATTAAACAAGACAACTAGCTTGTAAAGCACTTAGTACAGTGTTTGGCAAATGGTAAACAATCCATAAATGTGAATGACCAATCAATTGTATATTAAGGGCCCAGAACTATGTTACAATGATGTAAGGGATACTCTCATCTCTTACAATGCTGTTGTGTAGAAGCACACGTAAATTCCAAGCTTTAGCTATTGAAACCATATATTGCTGATTGGTAAGTACCCAGTCAACCTCATTCTCAAAAGTGTTCAGCAGCCCCAAAGCACAAAGCTCCTCTTGTCAACAATGGGTCCACTAATGCAACATTTTGAAGAGGTGGTGGGAGGGTCCATCGTGGGCACGGAAAGAAAAGGAAATTCAGTGAGTGAGAAAAATCGGGCCTTCAGTAGGACTGAATAGTCCAAATCTACAACACTGATTATTCTCATGGCATATGATCTAAAAACAAGTCACTAATTACACTTTTACAGCTTTATAAAGCCAGGCCTACAACTATTTGATTTTGTTGATTTTGCATGGGCTACCCAGCTAGCAAGGTAATCCCTGCAGAAGAGACAAGGCCACCACTTCCACAGGTGTTTCCCAGAAAAAACAATACATCAATCAAGTGGCTTACACACAGAAAACAACTGCCTCTGATGGTGCTGGAGGTGGTGGTGGAGACGATGATAATGACTACATCAACTGCTAATGAATTCCAGGAGTGTTCTTACAATGTCCTTATAACAAGATTGGGACTAGTAAAAATCTCATAGAAGCACCAAGTGTTAAAGCGTCAAAGGACATTAGATCTCGTAAAGTGTGGTCTGTGGCTTACACATATCAGAATTACTTGGGGGTGGGTACCTGTTAAAATGCAGATTCCTGAACTCACTTGAGTTCAGATATATTCATTTTCATCAAGCTTTCTGGGTGATTCTTATGTCGAAAGTATGAAAGCCGTGCCTTTAAAGACCATAATTTCATTTTTCAAAACATAATCTTCAATTAGGTAGAAAGTTACCAGCCATGGAAAAACAACAACAAAAAAAACATGCTTCTTGAAAGCAGCATAAGAAAAGAGCATGTGTGTAAAATCAGACAAATCTGTGTTCAAACTGCACTTGTGCTAAGTAAAGCCAAACTTACATGATCAAGTAATTTTCAACAAGGGCACCAAGAGGAAACAACAGGGAGAGGATAATGTCTTCAATAAATGGTGCTGGAAAAACTGGATTTCCACATGTAGAAGAATGAAATTAGACCCTTGTCTTACACCATACACAAAAATCAACTCAAAATGGATAAAAGACCTAAATATAAGACCTGAAATCATAAAACTCCTAGAAGAGAACTCCTTGACATTGGCCTTGGCAATAATTTATATATATATATGTACACATACACACACACACACACACACACACACACACACACATATCTCACACCAAAAGCTCAGGCTACAAAAGCAAAAACAGAGGACTACATCAAACTAAAAATCTTCAGCACAGCAAATGAAACAATCAATAAAATGAAACGGCAACTTACAGATTGGGAAAAAAATATTTGCAAACCATATATCTCATAAGGGATTAATAACCAAACTTTATAAAGAACTCATACAATTCCATAGTAGGGAAAAAAACCCAATTTCAAAATGAGCAAATGATCTGAATAGACACTTCTCCAAAGAAGACATAAAAATGGCCAACAGGTATATGAAAAGGTACTCAACATCGTTAATTATCAGGGATAAGCAAATCAAAACCACAATGATATACCACCTCACATCCATGAAGATGGCTATTATCAAAAAGTCAGGAGACAACAAATGCTGGCGACAGTGTGGAGAAAAGGGAACTCTAGTATACTATTGGAGGGAATGTAGATTGATGTAGCCATTATGAAAAACAGTATGGATGTTCCTAAAGAAATTAAAAATAGAACTGCTATATGTCCCAACATTCCTTCTTCTGGGCATATATTCAAAGAAAATGAAATCATCATCTCATAAAGATATCTGCACTCCCAAATTCAATGTAGCATTATTTACAATAGCCAATCTCTGTAAACAACCTAAGTGTACATTAACAGATGAATGGATAAAGAAACTGTGGTATATATACACTACGGAATATTATTCAGCTTTAAAAAAGGAGATCTTGTCATTTGCCACAATATGGATGAAACTGAAGGGAATTATACCAAGTGAAATAAGCCAGACATAGAAAGATAAATATTTCCTGATCTCATAGTGGAATCTAAAATAAAACTCAAATATACAGAGAAAATAAAACTGGTTACCAGGGGCAGGGTTGGAGGACGAAATGGAACCTCGTTTCCTTCTCTGATGTAGATCAGAGGTTGCAAAGTAACAGATATATAGGATGAATAAGTCTAGAGATCTAATGTACAACATGGAGACTATATAGTTAATAAAATTGTACTGTATTTGGGATCCTTGCTAAATGACTAGACTTTAGCTGCTCTTGACACAAAAACAAAAACAAAAAAAGGTAACTATGTCAGACAACAGATATGTTAATTTGCTTCACCACTGTAGTAGTCCATGATCGCATTGTTGTAAAGAAATACCTGAGACTGGCCAGGCGTGGTGGCTCACGCCTGTAATCTCAGCACTTTGGGAGGCCGAGGCAGGCAGATCAAGAGGTCAGGAGATCAAGACCATCCTGGCTAACACGGTGAAACCCCGTCTCTACTAAAAAAAAAAAAAAATACAAAAAAATAGCCAGGCGTGGTGGCGGGCAACTGTAGTCCCAGCTACTCAGGAGGCTGAGGCAGGAGAATGGCATGAACCTGGGAGGCAGAGCTTGCAGTGAGCCAAGATCGTGCCACTGCACTCCAGCCTGGGCAACAAGGCGAGACTCCGTCTCAAAAAAAAAAAAAAAGAAAAAAAAAAGAAATACCTGAGACTGGGTAATTTATAAAGAAAAGAAGTTTGATTGGCTCACAGTTCTGAAGGCTGTACAGGAAGCATGGTGGCATCAGCTTCTAGGGAGGCCTCAGGGAGCTTTTACTCATGGTGGAAGGCAAAGTGAGAGATCTTACATGGCAGAAGCAGAAGCAAGAAGAGAGGAAGGGGAGGTGTCATACACTTAAATGACCAGCTCTCACAAGAACCCATTCACTATTACGAGAACAGCACCAAGGGGATGGTGCTAAACCATTCATAAAGGATCCACCCCCATGATCAAATCACCTCCCACTGTGCCCAACCTCCAATATTGGGGATTACACTTCAACATGAAATTTGGGTGGGGACACAGATCCAAACCATATCAACCATAGGAGCCTTTTTACTATCTATTTGTGTCACATAACAGCACATTGTATACCTTAAATATACACAATAAAATTTATTATTTAAAAAACCAAATTGTACCTGGGATACTTATAGTTTGGTCTTGGGTAAGTTACTGAATCTCATAACCCTCAGTTTTTCAGTTGTAAAAGTATAGATGAGATGATCTACTTCATGGGATTGTTTCACAAATTGAATAAGATCACATGTGTAAAGCACACAACACATATTAGGTGTTCAATAAACGTTACTTCTTTAACACCATACGAGCTATTTGAAAGAAAAGGAAGTTAATAGGGTATATATAGTGTGCGTCTATGTGCTGGTACTTTACATACATGTAAGCTTCACAAGCCAGGGATCTTTGTTTACTTTGTTCACTGATGTATTTTGCTCACTGATGCCTAGAATAGGGCCTTGAATAAGGTAAGTGCAAAATAAAGAATATTTGATGTAGATATTCTCCCTCTTCTCTGAGTCTCATGCCATCCTGGATTCTCAAAAGGATGGGGATGGGGAAGGTTAGGGTAAACTTCAGGAATGGGGTAAAAGGAAAGGTTGTTGTACATATCATCCATGAGAAATACAGTGGTTTGTGTTATATATATCTGGGGACAGCTATTTTGACACCTTGAACTAACAATATAGGGCCATAAATTGTTGGTGTCAGTATGGAGAGTAGACAGTTGCTTTAGAAAGTAACTAGGCAAGGTCTTGTGCAGAAAACTATATTAGGGCTTGGTCTTTAAACATTGGCAGAATTCAACAGAAAGGCAGTAGGATTCAATAGAAAGGCAGTAGGATTCAGATAAGCAGAGCTATGCAGGAATTCTCTCTACTACATCCATGACAGTTTGCCATCTCACCTGTATTTAAACGCTTTCAGGGACACAAAGGTCATTCATTACCTGACTGGGCAGCCCATTTTTGTTTTCTGAGCAGCTCTGATTGGTTCCTTTGCTAAACCAAGTCTTCCTCTTCATAACTTCTGCCATTTGTCTTATGTCTGCCCTCTGCAGCTCCAAAGAATGTCTACTCACTTTCCCACATGGCGACCCCGCACATTTTAGAAGGCAGTTCTTCAGTCCTCCTGAGGCAGGCAAAAGCGAGGAAGACATTCTTTCCTTAAATTCATGTACAATATGCCCAAGCCCAGTAGACTCAGGAATATCCCTATCCCAGTGCAGCCCACCCAAAGGGGAAAGCATTTCTGAAAAAATAAAATAGACACAGAAGTGGGCCTGGTAAAATAATCACTGCTACAAACAGCAACTTGCTGGGTGGCCTCCAATTCAAAAAAGCAAGCAGCCAGCACAAATGTGTTCAAGTGAGGAACTGGGAAAATGGATGCATTTTCTCTTCAGCAATTATTCTTTATGAAATTGAAAACTTTCTCACAATCTTCTATATTATACACTAATTATTACCTGATGCTGAGGCCAGTGGAGGCTCCTTAACTGAAAATTCCTAAAGAAAGCAAAAGCTCCTCCCTCCCACCCATAGCTGCATTTTCACTGTCTTGAGCTGGGGTTTATTTGTCCTAGGAATCTAGAGGAAAACTGGAGTGGAACAGACGAACCTAAAACATGCGTTTTCATGAGATGACAAGGGGAATAATTGCACTCACAGAATTTCACAGCAAATCTGACAGAATGTTGAGGATGTGAAGAATTTTACAAGAAATATGAACATTGTCAAAAGTAGCATATTTCTGTGAAATTCTCTAAAATTCAGCCATACTCATCTTACAAAGAAATTGGTCACAACCTAATGAAACAGATTTTAATTTTATACTCTCTCTATGCAGCTTTCATTTATAGTTTAACAGTTTTAGTGAAGAGTTCATATCGCTTGATTTACCAAGCAGATCCATATTTCCCAGATGGATTGTAGGTACTGCTTCTCTCCACAAACTGGCTGTATCCTAACTTTCCAACTGTAGCTTTAAGTCTCGTTCTCTTGCTTCTACCTCTCTACATTCCTGGTTCTTTCAAGATCCAGCTCAAATTCTTCTTCCTCCATGAACCGTCCATCATTCTTTCATCCCAGCCACTTCTGAGTTCTCACAGTAATCTATCTATAGTAGCGGAGAACTAAAGCACATTTTAGTATTGGAGGGAGAGGGGCAAGATAATGCTACAATTCAAGGGGGAAAACCTTAAAGGTCAAAAGCCAAACAAACTGCTACATCACAATGACAAGGCTAGAATTACAGTTAATGAACAGAATATATTTATGCAACAAATATCTATTGAGTACTCCTTATGTGCCAGGCACCCTGAGAGATACAGTACTCACAGCACAAAGAAAGTCGGGGGAGGAAGCAATATCACCCAAGAGAAACAAGCAGACATTGACCAAATAATCATACAAATAGAGACCACACAAACATCTTTTGCTTGAGCATCTGGATAGATGGCAGTACCATTTACTGAGATGGGGAAAATTGGGAGAGATGTCAGTTGGGGTAGAACTCTGGGAACTAAAGAGTTCAATTTTGGTCACTTAAAGTTTGAGAAACCTGTGCAACATCCAGGTGGAGATGTCAAGTAGGCAACTGGATATACAGTCAGGGACTCAGAAGACAAGTCAGGGGTAGAAATAAAAGGAACAGTAAAAGTCAACAACTAGAAAGTCAAGAGACAGTTGAAAGCAAGTGAAATGGGGCCACTGCAACCAATTCTGTAAATGTCGAGAGTCTCAAAATGTACTTTTTCTATATTGGTGACAGGCTTTGCAGGGTCAGGAGCAGAATCTCAAAAACAGCCAAGCCACGCTTATGGTGCTTATCATATTCACCTTTTCTTACCATTATATATGGACTAGACTTGTCTCAAATCTCCTATTAGACTTTGGTTGGGGATGGAGAGGAGGCCAAATAAATTCCACTCCTCTGAATTCTGAGTCAATTGCACAGTAGGCAAAGAGGTCAGGCTGGTAAAAACTAGAATGTCACCTCTTTCACTGCTGAAATTTAGAGTCAAGGGCATAGCTTAGGTGGGCTTCCTAACTGTGTACCCCAGAATTTGATAGACTTAACCACCCAGGCACAAATGACACTGGAAGCCAGCAGGCCTCCCCTTGTGGGGACCTGCACCTATACGAGTTAAGGCACGCAGGAACAGACTAGAATGTGTGTTTCCTACAAGGCTGCTGGCTGTCAAATGGAAGCAGAAGGGCACAGCTGAGCCTCACCTGCCTAGTGCTTTCTCTCAAACTCATCAATCAGAGTAGTCACCAATTACCCCCAGGAAAGGATCAGGTTAGAAGGCAGAGAGAGGCCAGGAGTGTTATACTGATGAGCTATCACTCCATACACAATGAAACATCAGGAGTCGGGAATACGTGAACCTCCTTAACAGACCTGAAGCTCCTGGGGTAAGGCAGGGCTGGAACTCTGTACCTCTGTGTATCTCCAAAGTATCCTTCATAGTACCATGCTACAACAGAAGCCAAATAAATACCGAATAAAGGAATGGTGCCAGGAGCACTGTGTGTATGTGTTATGGGCCTCCTTTGTTCAAAATTCAGCTTAAAATTTTCCTCCTTAGGGAAGCCTTTTCTTATTGACCTTGCTTCAATAGATCACCTCTTCATTCTGGGCTTCCACAGCCTCTCCCTATTCTAGTTGCACCACATTAATTTGCACTTATTTGTACGCTGTTTCACAAATGTTCTTGTAAGTCATTTGTTATCCCCTTAAAAATACATCTTTGCTCACGCCTGTAATCCCAGCACTTTGGGAGGCCAAGGCAGGTGGTGGATCACGAGGTCAGGAGTTCAAGACCAGTCTGGCCAACATAGTAAAACCCCATCTCTACTAAAAATACAAAAAAAAATAGCCAGGTGTGGTGGTGTGCGCCTTTAATCCCAGCTACTAGGGAGGCTGAGACAGGAGTATCACATGAACCCAGCAGGCAGAGGTTGCAGTGAGCTAAGATCATGCCATTGTAACTCCAGCCTGGGCAACAGTGCAAGACTCTGTCTAAAAAAAAAAAAAATTAAAAACAATACATATTTGCTCAGCTAGATAGCAAGCTTGTTGTAATCATGCATCCTATTATTCCCCCTCAGCTGTGTGCCTAGAAGGGTGAGGAGCACACAGTGGGAGCTCAGACAGTGCCATGACTGACATTGCTAATTGTTGAGGTTGTCAGTCTTCTTTGAGAAATGGAGTGCAGTAACCTCCAAGACAAAAGAATCTGCGCTGAGGCTCTGACTTCTGTACTGGATGCATTTCCACTGTCCTTCTGTACTAGGCTCTCAGAACAAGATTCCTCACCTACTCCCTTTGTCTATCCATCACAAAGGAGCACATAAAGAATGACAGGCTCCAAACAGACTGAGCTTCTTCCAGCCCTTTTGCACTGAAGGAACACTCCACAGTGACAGGTTTTTGAAGGAGATGACAAAGAGAAGCCCCAAAATGAAAGCTGATGAGAGATTTCTCTGCATGAAGTTGGTCTTACCTTAATTCCTCTCTGAGCTGAGTTATGGAGCAATCACAGGTCACGCAAATTGATAATACATTTGATAGGGCATTAAAAACAGCAGATAGGAAAAATTCTAGAAAATAAGCTTTTACTCCAGTGGAATTCGTAGAATAGAGGACTAACCTGGCAGATATTAACTGAAATGTCAGCTCTAAAACTATGAGCCTTCCAGTTCCAGTTCCTAGTCCCAAATTGACCTTGCCCACTGCAGAATGACTTGGCATACGCAGAGTAAATTAAAAATAAACTCCACAAGGAAGGCACAGCTTCAACAGGACTTTGATATGAAAATATTTAATGGGATCAAAGTTCATGTCTTAGTGTGTCTATGCATCATGCTGCCAGTGTGTGGTATGTATGTGTGTGAAATAGGAGAACTGGGGGAGTGATCAAGGGGAGACTCGTATATGATTGGGGGAGTAATTATTCTGATCTGGAAATATATAAAATATCACAGCTGGAAAACCTTTAGCAAACATTAACTTCAAAACCCCTATTTTATAACTAAGGAAAATGAGTCAAGAGGCAGAGTATATTAGTTCTCAAACCCAGGCCTCTAATTTCTAATGTGTGTCTTTCTGCTCTCTAGAAGAAGGGAACTTGTAGAGAGCACACTATTTAATAGGACAGTTCTCAACTGATTTGCCCTTTTAATCACATGAACTGAAGTAATGATATATTTTAATTATTTTTACCTCCATAGTAACCCCACAGCCAATATCCATATTATTTTTGCCATGTAAATTGCAAGATGGCATGCTGCATCTTGCCATCTTGCAAATGCTGAAAGGAAGTGACAAAATGATCTTTCCAATTTCACAGAGCTCATTATAAACTCCAGTATTCAACCTTTGTTCTGTAAGTGATATATAAGATTTGACTTTAGGGTAAAAATTAACCCATCTACACTGCCTCCCTGAATATGCTGTGTGTCTTCTTTACATTATACCTTGACTCGTGCTATTCCTTTTCCTGGAATATCTTCTTACCATCCTAGCCCATCCCCATCAGGATCTATTGCAGGTTGGTGCAAAATAGTTGTGGGCTTTGCCATTAAAAGTGATTTCAAAAACCGCAATCACTTTTGCACCAACCTAATATCAAAATTCTGGCTGTTTTTCATAGCACATATTAAGTATTACCTTTTTATGGAGTCGTCTCTAATGCCAAGCTCTCAAACAAAATAATGCCTTTCTTCATTGAAGCTACAGAGTCCACTGTTTAAACTATCCTGAAGTATGTGTCACATTCTCTCTTTTATGGTGGCCATTCACTGTGGCAAACACTGTTGGTCACATACTCAACAACAATTTCTTCTACTTTCTTGCTAAAAGAAACCTTGGTCAGAGAAGCAATGTGCTCAGCCCCAGAGAATGAATTATAATATATGTAAGCCAAATATGATTATTCCATTTTCCTTTGCTGTACAATCTCTATTCCAACCTCCCTCACAGTAAGGGGTAACCATATGAAAAAATTCTGACCAGTAAGACTCAGAAATGTGAAAGGTCAGAGATCTTACCCTACTTATAAGCTAACAAGTTAGCCTGCCATAGTGATGTAATATTATGGATACTGGCAGAAAACACACAACTCCTGGGACAGAGACAAAGGACTTCACCACTCATAGCAACAGCAGTAACCAGAGTATCAGCATTTTCTTAAGCCCATTCTCCAGTCCCAAATTCCCACAGGTTGATACAAACAGGGCCACAGGACACCTGCATACTCAGTGGATTATGCTACAGGAGAGGAAACCTAAGCATAGAAAACCCAAATATTTTATGATGGGTAGTAAACATGTTTGACCTTTGCCCTGGAAGAAGGCATTAGCTCTATCTTCCACAGCTATTTACTATATAGGCATCCTTGAAAAAAATCGTCCAGAACAAAAGCTATCAGAGTCTCTGTTCACAAGATGTGCTGAAATACAAGTGATAATTGTCTCCTATGTCTCCTAACAGAGACATAAGCAGAAATATGCTGCAGAGACTTGTGTGATTTTTCTCCATAATAAAAAGAAAATGGCCCAGAACCAATGTCACCATAAACAGAGTCACCAGCAGGGCCTGCCCCTCAATTCTCCCCTCCTAGCAGCTTCCACAAGCCATGTGGTGAATGTCCACAGAGAGGCAGGTACCCCAGCACTCACTAGCACCCTGATGCAGCCAATGAGCATGCACCCCACTGAGCTGCCACGATGGCTACTGCTGGCCCATGCAACAAGGATGAAATCTGCTGTCATCACACTACAAAACACTTTGGCTGATGCCACCCATCAAAGTGTAGTGACCAGCGGTCCAGGAGCATCTCAGCATGCCCCCCACCCCCACCGCTTTGAGGGCAGTGGATTCCCAACCTCAAGGAGTCAGAAAACAAAGTCAGGGGCCTTCAATACAAGTCCCCCAGAGTTAGAGCATGCAATCTAGGAGTTGGGAGATGAGCGTTGTCCCCCTAAAATCTTCCAGAAATGAAGTCAGTCAGCTGAATTCACCTTATAACAACCAAACCCTCAAGGTCATCAAATAAGATAAAAGAAAAAGAACCCATCCAAAGGTCAGCCCCCTCAAAGAATGAAGGTAGATAATTCCACAAATATGAGAAAGAACCAGAGCAAGAACCCTGGCAACTCAAAAAGCCAGAATACCCTCTTTCCTCCAAATAACTGTATCACCTGTCCAGCAAGCATTCTGAATTGGGCTGAGATGGCTGAAATGACAGAAATAAAATTCAGAATATGGATAGGAATGAAGATCATTGAGCTAAAGGAATACATTGAAACTCAATCCAACGAAGCTAAGAATCAAGATAAAACAATGTAGGAGCTGACAGATAAAATAGACACTATAGAAAAGAATGTAACTGACCTGATAGAGCTGAAAAACTCACTACAAGAATTTCATGTCCAGGTGCAGTGGCTCACGCCTGTAATCCCAGCACTTTGGGAGGCCAAGGCGGGCAGATCACAAGATCAGGAAATCGAGACCATCCTGGCTAACACAGTGAAACCCCATCCCTACTAAAAATACAAAAAATTAGCCATGCGTGGTGGTGGGCGCCTGTAGTCCCAGCCACTTGGGAGGCTGAGGCAGGAGAATGGTGCGAACCTGGGAAGCGGAGTTTGCAGTGAGCCGAGATCATGCCACTGCACTCCAGCCTGGGTGACAGAGCAAAACTCTGTCTCAAAAAAAAAAAAAAAAAGAATTTCATAATGCAATCATAAGTATTAATAGCATAGTAGACCAAGTGAAGGAAAGAATCTCAGAGCTTGAAGACTGTCCTTCTGCAGTAAGACAGTCAGACAATAGAGAAAAAAAAACAATAAAAATGATCAAAACCTCTGAAAATTATGGGATTATGTAAAGAGACAAAATCTATGACTCATTGATGTCCCTGAAAGAGATGGGGAGAATGGAACCAACTTGGAAAACATATTTTAGGATATCATCCATGAGAACGTTCCCAAATCAGATAGGCCAACATTCAAATTCAGGATATGCAGAGAACCCCAGTAAGATATGTCACAGGAAGATCATCCCTAAGACACGATCATCAGACTCTGCAAGGTCAAAATGAAGCAAAAATGTTAAAGACAGCTAGAGAGAAAGGTCAGATCACCTACAAAGGGAAATCCATCAGACTAACAGCAGACCTCTCAGCAGAAACTCTACAAGCTAGAAGAGATTGGGGGCCAATATTCTACATTCTTAAAGAAAAGAAATTCCAACTCAGAATTTTACATCTGGCTAAACTAAGCTTCATATGTCAAGGAGAAATAAGATCCTTTTCAGACAAACAAACGCTGAGGGAATTTGTTATGAGCAGATCGGCCTTACAAGAGCTCCTGAAGGAAGCACTAAATATGGAAAGGAAAGACCATCACCAGCCTCTAAAAAACACACTGAAGTACACAAAACAGTGACACTATAAAGCAACTTCATAAATAAGACTTCAAGACGACCAGCTAACATCATGACAGGATCAAATCTATACATTTCAATAATAACCTTGAATGTAAATGTGCTAATTGCCCCAATTAAAAGACACAGAATGGCAAGCCAGATAAAGAACCAAGACCCATTGGTATGCTGTCTTCAAGAGACCCATTTCACATGCAATGACACACATAGGCTCAAAGTAAAGGGATGGAGGAAAATCTTACCAAGCAAATGGAAAACAGAAAAAGGCAGGGGTTGCAATCCTAGTTTCTGACAAAACAGATTTAAACCAACAAAGATCAAAAACAAAAAGAAGGACATTACATAATGGTAAAGGGTCCCATTCAACAAGAAGATCTAACTATCCTAAATATATATGCACCCAACACTGGAGCACCCAGATTAATAAAGCAAGTTCTTAGAGACCTTCAAATAGACTTAGACTCCCACACAATAATAGTGAGAGACTTTAACACCCTACTGACAATGTTAGACAGATCATTGAGTATGAAAGTTAACAAAGATATTCAGGACCTGAACTCAGCACTGGATTATATGGACCCGATAGATATCTACAGAACTGTCCACCCCCCCCTCCACAAAAACAGAATATACATTCTTCTCATCGCCACATGGCATGTACTCTCAGATTGATCACATAATCAGAAGTAAAACACTCTTCAGCAAAAACAAAGGAACTGAAATCATAACAATCTCTCAGACCACAGCACAATTAAATTAGAAATCAAGACTAAAGAATTCACTCAAAACCATACAATTACATGTAAATTGAATAACCTGCTTCTGAATGACTTTTGGGTAAATAATGAAATTAAGGCAGAAACCAAGAAGTTCTTTGAAACTAATGGGAACAAAGATACAACATACCAGAATCTCTGGGACACCACTAAGACAGTGTTAAAAGGGAAATTTATAACACTACATGTCCACATCTACAAGTTACAATGATCTCAATTTAAGAAGCTAACATCACAACTAAAAGATCTAGGGAATCAAGAACAAATAAACCCAAAAGCTAGCAAAAGACAAAAAATAACCAAAATCATAGCTGAACTGAAGGAGACTGAGACATGAAAAACCATTCAAAAGATCAGTGAATCTAAGAGTTGGTTTTTGGAAAAAAACATTAATAAAATATATAGACCTTTAGCTACACTAACAAAGAAGAAAAGAGAGAAGATTCAAATAAACAAAATCAGAAACAACAAGGGAAATATTTATACCGACCCCCACAGAAATACAAATAACCATCAGAGAATATTATGAACACCTCTATGCACATATATTAGAAAATCCAGAAAAAATGGATAAATTCCTGGACACATACACCCTCCCAAGACTGAACCAATAAGAAATCAAGTGCCTGAACAGACCAATAATGATCTCTAAAACTGAATCAGTAATAAATAGCATATCAACCAAAAAAAACCCAGGACCAGACAGATTCACAGCTGAGTTTTACCAGATGTGCAAAGAAGAGCTGGTACCACTCCTGCTGAAACTATTACAAAATATTGAGGAGGAGGGACTCTTCCCTAACTCAATCTATAAGGCCAGCATCATCCTGATACCAGAACCTGGCAGAGACAAAACAGAAACAGAAAACTTCAGCCAATATTCTTGATGAAAATTGATGCAAAAATCCTCAACAAAGTACTGGCAAACCAAATCCAGCAGTACATCAAAAAGCTTATTCATTACAATCAAGTAGGCTTTATCCCTGAAATGTAAGGTTGGTTCAACATACACAAATCAATAAATGTGATTCATCATAAACAGAACTAATGACAGAACTACATAATTATCTCAATAGATAGAAAAAAGACTTTTGATAGAATTCAACACCCCTTCATATTAAAAACCCTCAATAAACTAAGTATTGAAGAAACATACCTCAAAATAATAAGAGCCATCCATAACAAACCCACTGAATATGCAAAATCTGGAAGCATTCCCCTTGAAAACTGGCATAAGACAAGGATGCCATCTCTCACCACTCCTATTCCACATAGTATTGGAAGTCCTGGCCAGAGTAATCAGGCAAGAAAGAGAAAGAAAGGGCATCCAAAAAGGAAGAAAAGAAGTCAAACTATTCCTGTTTACAGAAGACATGATCCTATATCTAGAAAACCCCATAGTCTTGGCCCAAAAGCTCCTTCAGCTAATAAACAACTTCAACAAAGTCTCAGGATACAGAACCAACATACAAAAATCACTAACACTCCCATACACCAAGAATGGTCAAGCCAAGAGCCAAATCAGGAATGCAATCTCATTCACAATTGCCACAACAAATATATAATACCTAGGAATACAGCTAACCAGGGAGGTGGAAGATCTCTACAAGGAGAACTACAAAACACTGCTCAAAGAAATCAGAGATGGCAAAAACAAATGAAAAAGCATTCCATGCTCATGGAGAGGAAGAGTCAATATCGTTTAAAATGGCCATACTGCCCAAAGCAATTTATAGGTTCAACACTATTCCTATTAAACTACCAATGATATGCTTCATAGAACTAGAAAAAAACTATTTTAAAATTCATGTGGAACCAAAAAAGAGACCAAACAGCCAAGGCAATCCTAAGCAAAAAGAACAAAGCTGAAGGCATCATGCTATCTAACTTCAAACTGTACTACAGTGCTACAGTAGCCAAAACAACATGGTACTGGTAGAAAAACAGACAGAAAGACCAATGGAACAGAATAGAAAACCCAGAAATAAGGCCACTCACCTACAACTATCTGATCTTTGAAAAACCTGACAAAAAATAAGCGATGGGGAAAGAATTCCCTATGCAATAGATGGTGCTGGGATAACTGGCTAGCCAAATGCAGAAGATTGAAACTGGACCCCTTGCTTACACCATATACAAAAGTTAACTCAAGATTGAGTAAAGACTTAAATGTAAAACCCAAAAGTAAAAACGAAATTTAAACCCAAAACTAAATTTAAGACTTAAATGTAAAACCCTGGAAGACAACCTAGGCAATACCATTCTGAACATAGGAATGAGCAAAGATTTCCTAATGAAGACGCCAAAAGCAATTGCAACAAAAGCAAAGATTGGAAAATGAGATCTAATTAAACTAAAGGGCTTCTGCACAGCAAAAGAAACTATCAACTGAGTGAACAGACAATGTACAGAGTGGGAGAAAATTTTTGCAATCTATGAATCTGACAAAGGTCTAATGTCCCACATCTATAAAGTACTTAAACAGATTTACAAAAAAAAAAAACATCAAAAAGTGGGCAAAGAATATGAACAGACACTTTTCAAAAGAAGACATATGCAGTCAAGAATCGTATTTTAAAAAGCTCAACATCACTGATAATTAGAGAAATGCAAATTAAAACCACAATGAGATACCATCTCACACCAGTCAGAATGGCGATCATTAAAAAGTCAGGAAACAACAGGTGCTGGAGAGGTTGCGGAGAAAGTAATGCTTGCACACTGTTGCTCGGAGTGTAAATTAGTGCAACCATTGTGGAAGACGGTGTGGTGATTCCTCAAACACCTAAAAACATAAATAGTATTTGACCCAGTAATCCCATTACTGGGTATATACCAAGAGGAGTATAAATCATTCTATCATGAAGACACATGCACATGTATGTTCATCACAGCACTATTCACAATAATAAAGACATGGAATCAACCTAAACACCCATCAATTATAAACTGGATAAAGGAAATGTGGTACATATACACCATGGAATACAATGCAGCCATGAAAAAGAAAAAGCTCATGTCCTTTTCAGGGACATGGATGGACCTGGAGGCCATTATCCTTAACAAACTTGTACAGGAACGGAAAGCCAAATAGCACATGTTCTCACTTACAAGTGGGAGCTAAATGATGAGAACGCAGGGACACCTAGAGGGAAACAACACACACTGGGCGTATCAGAGGATGTAGGGTGGGAGGAGGGAGAGGATCAGGAAAAATAACTAATGGATACTCGACTTAATACCTGGGTGACAAAATAATCTCTACAATAAACCCCCCATGACAAGTTTACCTATATAATAAACCTGCACTTGTACCCTCAAACTTAAAATAAAATTTAAATTTAAAAATAAAATAATATAAAAATAATAAATAAATAAAACAATGTTATGGAGAAAACAAAAGAAAGAAAAAGAAAATGCTGCAAAAATAAAGCCCCTTCCTTTCCTCCCTGTTTAGAACACTTGCCTGTGAGAACATGATGCTTACTTAATTCTTCTGCAGCCATCTTCAAACTGGAGAAAGGCAAAAAGAATCCCAAGGATTCTACCCCATACCCAGGGATTATATAGCTGCTGAAACGTCCCTGGAATTACCTACTTCCAGGCTTACTGGTAAGTAATAATACAATGGCCTTATGGCTTAAACCACTCTTCATTGAGTTTTCTGGTACATGCAGGCAAAAGTGTCCAACCTGAAACACTTTTCATAGGTCTTATTATTCATTCATTTACTGAAAGCAAGAAGTATATCTAATATAATCATTAAGACAGACATAGATTTGAATTCTTAGTCTGCAATTGACTAGCTGTAGTTTTAGATTTTCATCTAACTTCTCTAAGCCTCAGTTTTCATGACGGTAAAATGAGTATAGTAATAACATAAGCTACATCAAAGAGTTTTTGTGATAATTAAATGAAAAAATAAATGACAAGTACTTATCCTAACTCCCAGCACACAGTAAACACTAAATAAAGGATAGCTATTAATATTTTTCTGTTCTCTTATATGTGACCTAGGATAGGGCCATGTATAGAGTTGGAAGAATCTGTAAAATGAGTCACACAGAGTTACATAGGCTGTGACTTAAACACAATTACTTCACAACTCTCAGTCCTAAAAGGAAATAGGAAGAAGATAGCTAAATAAAACCTCTGGATAATCTACCAAATTCATATTTGTCAATATTTGGAATTCCTAATCCCACTGTTCACTGAATATTTTTGAATAAAAATTTTCTGTTATAACAGTAGTACATAGTCAGTGTAAAAAATTTGAAAAAAAATACCATAAAAGTAAAAATAAAAATCAGGAAAAAAAAATCAGTCATAGAACCACCACTCAAACTCAATCATTGTTATCATTCAGTTGCATTTCCTTCCCTCCTTTTCACTGTGTGTTTATACACACATTTTTAAATATGATTGTGTTCACTCTATGTATAAAGGCTTGTGCTCTTTTTTCTCCAGTTAATATTGAAACATAAGTATTTTCCCCATGTTATTAAAACCTCCTTGTGAACACATTTTTAATAACTGCCTGGTAGCACATCATGTGGATATGCCATAATGAACTTAAACATATTCCCACCCTCTCATACACTTTGGTTGTGTCCAATATTTGGCTACAATAAATAAGTTACAATGAGCATATCCGTGCCTAAAACCTTACCTACTTTATATAACTCCCTGAGGATATACAGATTCCCAGAAGTTGAATAATCACATCAAGGGGTATAAACACTGCCACATTGTTTGCCAAAAAGTTGTACCAATTTATAGTCCGGCCAGCAACATAGGAGTGTGCCTATTGCATCATACTTTCTTCAGCTCTAGGTATTTTCATTTTCCCTTCTTTACTATTTTGATATGGGGGAGGAATCTCAATATTCTAATTTGCATTCCTTTGATTATCATTGAAGCTAAACATTTTTTCCATGTTATCACTGAAACTTTTGATCAGAGATGCTGACATGTTATACACATCTTACTGATTCATACTTCCCTTATTCCTATTTTAGAAGCAATCCCCAGAAGAAGGCGGCAAAAACAATAACCAGTAAAAGCCTCAGAGGTGCAAGTTAGCACCTAAATAACTTGATCTGATTGTATAAATAATTGGCTAGAGGTTCTCATTCTCACAGTGGTTCCCTGCTTCCAGGTCTGTCCCTCATAAATACTCCAGTTACTGGCTCAGCTATATCTGAGGTGGGTAGAAAGTGAGGTACTTTCCCACTATCTCTGGGTTTCATAAACATAACCTATAAATGGCTAATTAAAGAACAAGCAAGAAGTGCCTACTTTGAAAACCTCAACTTAGAAGATGTTGCATAATAGGTACTTAAATCAGTCATCATGCTTGCTTTTGACTTTCCTTACCACTAAGAGGCTTCCCAATTCACAAGGAGTGCAGGACATACTGTAAACCTTTGTGTATTATGACCTGACATATTTCTCACACTTGCCTCTCACCCCACCTCCCTTACAGCCACGAAGTAGTCAGTGGCATGTCCTGAAGTATGATTTAAGCTGACCTCACTGGCTCACCACTCTATATCAGAAGACTTGGAGGGAAGGAAAAGATGTTGAGCTACTCAATGAGTGCTTCTCTTGGGTGAACGCCTGTGCTTTGACATTTAGGAAAGAGACCTGGACAATCCCTCCACCAATTCTGCCTGCATAGCATGAGAAATACCTTGCAGTTCCATGCAAAGTTTTAGGTGCCTACTAGCCAGGTTTGTGACAATGGCCATCCATCCTGACCCAGCCATATGACTTTCCTGCATGCAGAAGACGGCTGTGCCTCAAATATCTCTGCATTTGAGGGTGTTTGACTTCTGAGAATCAGCCTGAGAAGAAAGTTGAAGCTATCTGGTATATGATTTAAAAATTCACTTCTGCTTGATCCAGATTCCTTTTGCTTGGCTTCCAAAGTTTAACTGGATCCAAGAACCAGGCAACATCATTTTCCAAAGCAAAGACACTGTTGTGTTAGGCACGCAACACAATAGATCAACATGACAGGAGAAGCCACCAAACGTATTTTAAGATCCCAGCCCATTTGCACTTATCCAGCTTGACATAAAGTCAGCACAAGCTTGCATCTTCTTTGAAACGTAACGAGCATTCTTTTTGCAGCTCACTGAAATCAAGAGTGTGAGACTTATAATGGAGGTATCAATCCACAATCATTTTCAGGAATAAATCCCCATAATATATACTTGCTCTGAGGCTGCATTCCCTTTATCACACTATCTTGGTCTGACTATCATGTCCCAGCCCACTTTTTCTCTCAACAGCCCTCTGATCCACTGCTGGAATGTCAGATAAGGAAAAGCCAGGAAATTATGAACACACCCTCCAGGAAGCATGTCACAGTTGGACTCAAAGAGATGTAACTTCCATTCAGAAATCCATTTTTTGCCCTCAGTTGATAACCTGAACTTTCTTCTGTCTTTATTGTTAAAAATACAACTTTCTGGCTGGGCGCGGTGGCTCACACCTGTAATCCCAGCACTATGGGAGGCCGAGGCGGGTGGATCACAAGGTCAGGAGATCGAGACCACGGTGAAACCCTGTCTCTACTAAAAATACAAACAAAATTAGCTGGGCGTGGTGGTGGACGCCTGTAGTCCCAGCTACTCGGGAGGCTGAGGCAGGAGAATGGCGTGAACCCAGGAGGCGGAGCTTGCAGTGAGCCGAGATCGCGCCACTGCACTCCAGCCTGGGCGACAGAGCAAGACTCCGTCTTTAAAAAAAAAAAAAAAAAAAAATACAACTTTCTGTCCTGGTGAGAGTGGAGTGACTGGTTTGGGTGCCAGTACCCATGTCCCAGAAGTGGTTCTGTTTTGGCTTAACACACATATTCAGAACCAGAACTCAGTGTCTGGCATTTGCTTAACATGCGGTAAATGTTGAATTGAATTGATCTGAACCACATAAAATTCAATGGAATTAAATAGAATTTATTTGGTTTAGATGTATTAAATGAGGCCTTTTCTTTCACATATATGACAGCCTTCCAAGTATCCTATTTCAACCTTCCTCAAACAACCCGAGAATAACCAAATGATAGATAGAATATAGTATATATGAAGAACAAAGATAAAGCTAGGTTTTTATTTTTATAATGATAACCATCTAAGTAAAAGAGAAGGATAATTGCATAATTGGCACAGAAAGCTAAGAGTCTAAGGCAAACTTGGCTTTGGAAAGCATGATGAACAGGACAAAGTTTGTCCTCAGAACCAATGACCTCTCCATCCTAGGCTCTCCTATGGCCCTCTCAATCGTCCCATACTGAGTACTTTCATAGGATCTCTTCTACTTCTTTCCCCACAAAAAAAATTCAATCTCAATAAAGGATGAAATGCACAGACTCATGCTAAGAAGGAAGTTATCAAAAAGTCTTGAAAACATCAGCCCTCCCAGTGATGCTTACATATTATAAGGACTTAAAAGCTTATCTTAAAGGGGTAAAGTGGATATCAGCAGTCAGCAGTTGGGGAGAAACAAAGTTAGAAATTTGGGGGTTTTGTTTTTCTCTGATTTGTTTTTTAATTAGGCCAATGGCTTAACCCCATGGTTTTCAGCTTCCTCATGATGGAAAAAGTTTTAAAACCACAGAGGCAAAAATCAGACAACTTCTCATGGAGGCTCTTCTAGTTAACTATCTGAAGGCCACCCAGACTGAATATCACTTTGGTTCCTTAAATTGTTCATGCTGTCTAGCCTGAGATGTTTGAGAGTGCATTTCTAATTAGTAGTGATGTTTGCTGTGGGTGGCAAGACAGCCTAATAGGAATAGCTCCAGTTTGCAGCTCCCAGTGAGATTAATGCAGAAGGCAGGTGATTTCTGCACTTCCAACCGAGGTACCCGACTCATATCATTGGGACTGGTTAGACAGTGGGTGCAGCCCACAGAGGGCAAGCCGAAGCAGGGTGGGTTGTTGCCTTACCCCAGAAGTGCAAGGGGTCAAGGAACTCCCTCCCCTAGCCAAGGGAAGCTGTGAGGGACTGTCCTTGAGGAACAGTGCATTCCAGCCCAGATACTACACTTTTCCCAAGTCTTTGCAACCCGCAGACCAGGAGATTCTTTTGGATGCCAACACCACCAGGGCCCTGGGTTTCAAGCACGAAACTGTACGGCCATTTGGGGAGACACCGAGGTAGCTGCAGGAGTTTTTTTTCACACCCCAGTGGTGCCTGGAATGCCAGCGAGACAGAACTGTTCACTCCCCTGGAAAGGTGGCTGAAGCTAGGGAGCCAAGTGGTCTAGCTTAGCAGATCCCACCCCCACAGAGCCCAGCAAGCTAAGATCCACTGGCTTGAAATTCTCGCTGCCAGTAAAGCAGTCTGAAGTCAACCTGGGATGCTCAAGCTTGGTGGGGGGAGGGGTGCACGCCATTACTAAGGTTTGAGTAGATGGTTTTCCTCTCACAGTGCAAACAAGCCTCTGGAAAGATCGAACTGGGCGGAGCCCACCACAGCTCTGCAAAGCCGCTGTAGCCAGACTGCCTCTCTAGATTCCTCCTCTCTGGGCAGGGCATCTCTGAAAGAAAGGCAGCAGCCCCTGTCAGGAGCTTACAGATAAAACTCCCATCTCCCTGTGACAGAGCACCTGGAGAAAGGGGCAGCTGTGGGTGCAGCTTCAGCAGACTTAAACATCCCTGCCTGACGGCTCTGAAGAGAGCAGCAGATCTCCCAGCACAAAGCTCGAGCTCTGCTAAGGGACACACTACCTCCTCACGTGGGTCCCTGATCCCCCTGTGCCTCCTGACAGGAAGACACCTCCCAGCAGGGATCAACAGATACCTCATACAAGAGAGCTCCGGCTGGCATCTGGCGGGTACCCCTCTGGGATGAAGTTTCCAGAGGAAGAAACAGGCAGCAATCTTTGCTGATCTGCAGCCTCCACTGGTGATACCCAGGCAAACGGTCTGGAGAGAACCTCCAGCAAACTCCAGCAGAACTGCAGCAGAGGAGCCTGACTGTTAGAAAGAAAACCAACAAACAGGAAGAGTATCAACATCAATGAAAAGGATGTCCACACAAAAACCCCATCCAAAGGTCACCAACATCAAAGACCAAAGGTAAATGAATCCATGAAGATGAGGAAAAACCAGCACAAAAAGGCTGAAAATTCCAAAAACCAGAACACCTCTTCTCCTCCAAAGGATCACAACTCCTTGTCAGCAAGGGAACAAAACTAGACAGAGAATGAGTGTGACAAATTGACAAAAGTAGGCTTCAGAAGGTGGGTAATAATGAACTCCTCCAAGCTAAAGGAGCATGTTCTAACCCAATGCAAGGAAGCAAGGAACCTTGAAAAAAGGTTAGAGGAATCCGTAACTAGAATAACCAGCTTAGAGAAGAACATACATGACCTGATGGAGCTGAAAAATACAGCATGAGAACTTTGTGAAGTATACACAAGTATCAATAGTGGAATCGATCAAGCAGAAGAAAGGATATCAGAGATTGAAGATCAACTTAATGAAATAAAAGGTAAAGACAAGATCAGAGAAAAAAGAATGAAAAGGAACAAACAAAGCCTCCAAGAAATATGGGACTATGTGAAAAGACCAAACCTACGTTTGATTGCTGTACCTGAAAGTAATGGGGAGAATGGAACCAAGTTGGAAAACATTCTTCAGCATATTATCCAGAAGAACTTCCCCAACCTAGCAAGGCAGGCCAACATTCAAATTCAGGAAATACAGAAAACACCACAAAGATACTCCTCAAGAAGAGCAACCCAAAGACACATAACTGTCAGATTCGCCAAGGTTGAAATGAAGGAAAAAATGTTAAGAGCAGCCAGAGAGAAAGGTCGGGTTACCCACAAAGGAAAGCCCATCAGACTAATAGCAGATCTCTCTGCAGAAACCCTACAAGCCAGAAGAGAGGCCGATATTCAACGGTCTTAAAGAATTTTCAACCCAGAATTTCATATCCAGCCAAACTAAGCTTCATAAGCGAATGAGAAATAAAATCCTTTACAGACAAGCAAATACTGAGAGACTTTGTCACCACCAGGCCTGCCTTACAAGAGCTCCTGAAGGAAGCACCAAATATGGAAAGGAACAACCAGTACCAGCCACTGCAAAAACATACCAAATTGTAAGACCACCCACACTATGAAGAAACTGCATCAACTAACAGGCAAAATAACCAGCTAACATCATAATGACAGGATCAAATTCACACATAACAATATTAACCTTAAATGTAAATGGGCTAAATGCCCCAGTTAAAAGACACAGACTGGCAAATTGGATAAAGAGTCAAGACCCATCGGTGTGCTGTACCAAGGATATCCATCTCACATGGAAAGACCCACAAGGCTCAAAATAAAGGAATGGGAGAATATTCTCCAAGCAAATGGAAAGCAAAAAAAGCAGGGGTTGCAATCCTAGTCTCTGACAAAACAGGCTTTAAACCAACAAAGATCAAAAAAGACAAAGAAGGGCATTACATACTGGTAAAGGGATCAATGCAACAAGAAGAGCTAACTATCCTAAATATATATGCACCCAAAACAGGAGCACCCAGATTCATAAGGCAAGTTCTTAGAGACCCACAAAGAGACTTAGACTCCCACACAATAATAGTGGGAGACTTTAACATCCCATTGTCAATATTAGACAGATCAATGAGACAGAAAATTAACAAGGATATTCAGGACTTGAGTTCAGCTCTGGACCAAGCAGACCTAATAGACATCTACAGAACTCTCCACCCCAAATCGACAGAATATACATTCTTCTCAGCACATCATAATTATTCTAAAATTGACCACATAATTGGAAGTATCACCACTGATCACACAGAAATACAAACTACCATCAGAGAATACTATAAACACCTCTATGCAAATAAACTAGAAACTCTAGAAGAAATGTATATATTCCTGGACACATACACCCTCCCAAGACTAAACCAGGAAGAAGTTGAATCGCTGAATAGAGCAATAACAAGTTCTGAAATCGAGGCAGTAATTAATAGCCTACCAACCAAAAAAAGCCCAGAACCAGGATTCATAGCTGAATTCTACCAGAGGTACAAAGAGGAGCTGGTACCATTCCTTCTTAAACTATTCCAAACAATAGAAAAAGAGGGACTCATCCTGATACTAAAACCTGGCAGAGACACAATTAAAAAAAAATTTCGGTCAATATGCCTGATTAACATTGATGCGAAAATCCTCCAAAATATACTGGCAAACTGAATCCAGCAGCACATCTAAAAGTTTATCCACCACGATCCCTCGGATGCAAGGCTGGTTCAACATACGCAAATCAATAAACATAATCAATCACATAAACAGCACCAATGACAAAAACCACATGATTATCTCGACAGTTGCAGAAAAGGCCTTCGATAAAATTCAACACCCCTTCATGCTAAAAACTGCCAATAAACTAAGTATTGATGGAATGTATCTCAAAATAATAAGAGCTACGTATTACAAAACCACAGCCAATATCATACTGAATGGGCAAAAGCTGGAAGCATTCTCTTTGAAAACTGGCACAAGACAAGGATGCCCTCTCTCACCACTCCTATTCAACATAGTATTGGAAGTTCTGGCCAGGGCAGTCAGGCAAGGGAAAGAAAGGGTATTCAATTAGGGAAGGAGAAAGTCAAATTGTCTCTGTTTGCAGATGACAAGATGGTATATTTAGAAAACCCCATCCATCGTCTTAGCCCCAAATCTCAAGCTGATAAGCAACTTCAGCAAAGTCCCAGGATACAAAATCAATGTGCAAAAAATCACAAGCATTCCGATAGACCAAAAATAGACAAACAGAGAGCCAAATCATGAGTGAACTCCCATTCACAATTGCTACAAAGAAAATAAAATACCTAGGAATACAACTTACAAGGGATGTGAAGGACCTCTTCAAGGAGAACTACAAACCACTGCTCAAGGAAATAAGAGAGGACACAAATAAATGGAAAAACATTCCATGCTTATGGAGAGGAAGAATCAATATCATCAAAATGGCCATACTGCCCAAAGTAATTTATAGATTCAATGCTATCCCCCTCAAGATACCATTGACTTTCATCACAGAATTAGAAAATACTACTTTAAATTTCATATAGAACCAAAAAAGAGGCTGTATAGCCAAGACAATCCTAAGCAAAAAGAACAAAGCTGGAAGCATCATGGTACCTGACTTCAAACTATACTACAAGGCTACAGTAACCAAAACAGCATGGTACTGGTACCAAAACAGATATACAGACCAATGGAACCAAACAGAGGCCTCAGAAATAATGCCACACATCTACAACCATCTGATCTTTGACAAACCTGACAAAAACAGCAATGGGGAATGGATTCCCTGCTTAATAAATGGTGATGGGAAAACTGGCTAGTCATATGCAGAAAACTGAAACTGGACCACTTTTTTACACTTTATACAAAAAATAACTCAAAATGCATTAAATACTTAAATGTAAAACCTAAAACCATAAAAGCCCTAGAAGAAAACCTAGGCAATACCATTCAGTACATAGGTGTGGGCAAAGACTTCATGATTAAAATACCTACAGCAATGGCAACAAAAGCCAAAATTGACAAATGGGATCTAATTAAACTAAAGACCCTCTGCACAACAAAAGAAACTATCATCAGAGTGAATAGGCAACCTACAGAATGGGAGAAAATTTTGCAATCTATTCATCTGACAAAGGGCTAATATCCAGAATCTGTAAGGAACTTGAACACATTTACAAGAAAAAAACAACCCCATCAAAAAGAGCGTGAAGGATATGAATAAACACATATCAACAGAAGACATTTATGAGGCTAACAAACATATGACAAAAAAGCTCATCATCACTAGTCGTTAGAGAAATGCAAATCAAAACCGCAATGAGATACCATCTCATGCCAGTTAGAATGGCGATCATTAAAAAGTCAGGAAACAACAGATGCTGGAGGGGATGTGGAGAAATAGAAACACTTTTACACTGTTGGTGGGAGTGCAAATTAGTTCAACCATTGTGGAAGACAGTGTGGTGATTCCTCAGTGATCTAGAACCAGAAATACCATTTGACCCAGCAATCCCATTACTGGGTATATACCCAAAGGATTAGAAATCATTGTACTATAAAGACACATGCACATGTACGTTTATTGCAGCACTGCTCACAATAGCAAAGACTTGGAACCAACCCAAATGCCCATCAACAATAGACTGGATAAAGAAAATGTGGCACATACACACCATGGAATACTATGCAGCCATAAAAAAGGATGAGTTCATGTCCTTTGCAGGGACATGGATGAAGCTGGAAACCCTCATTCTCAACAAAGTAACACAGGAACAGAAAACCAAACACCACACGTTCTCACTCATAAGTGGGAGTTGAACAATGAGAACACATGGACACAGGGAGGAGAACGTCACACACCAGGCCCTGTTGGGGGGTGGAGGGCTAGGGGAGGGATAGCATTAGAAGAAACACCTAACGTAGATGACAGGTTGATGGGTGCAGCAAACCACCATGGTACATGAACACCTATGTAACAAACTTGCACGTTCTGCACATGTATCCCAGAACTTAAAGTATAATTTTAAAAAAAGAGTTAGTAGTAAAGTAAACCAAATATATCCCTGAATTGCCTTATTCTCTTACCCCACAAAATCTAAGTTGTGCACTTGGCAATCCCCCACAGTAAACAGGTTCCTTTGTCTACTCCCAAAAGGCACTTACTCTATTTAGACCAGATAGAATGAACTCTTAGCCATAGCTAATTTAGGGATAGGAAAATTGCTGACGAGTTTACTCTTGAATGTACTCTTGAATAGGAATTGAATGAGGAAAAAAAGGGTGAAAAAAGAGGAATTTTTTTTCTTACAAAAAGATGAAGGAAAAATCACTCTTCCTGCTAGTAAGGCTTACTACATAGATACAGGAATCAAGACAGTGTGGTACTGGCAGAAGGATAAACACATAGGTCAATAGAAAAAAAACAGAAGCAAGAAATAGACCCCACAAATATACCCAACTGATTTTGACAAAATGCAAAAGTAATTCAATGGAGGAAGAATGGGTGCTAGACTTCTGAACGAATGGAGTTGTAGTAATTAGACAACTATACACCTATTGGCAAAATAATAACAAAAGAAAACATCTTTGGGATTTAGGGCTAGACAAGAGTTATTAGACCTGACACCAAAAGTATGGTCCATAAAAAGAAAAATGGATAAGTTGTACCTCATCAAAATTAAAACCCTTTGTACTGAAAAAAAAAAAGCAAAAATAATGTTCACATAAAAAGACAAATTACATACTTGAAGGAAATATTTGCAACCACCTATCTGACAAAGGGCTTCTATCTGGAATATATAAGGAAATTTCAAAACTCAATACTAAAAATACAATAATTCAATTAGAAAATGGGCAAAAGATATGAATAGACATTTCACCAAAGAGAATATACAGATGTCAAATAAGCACATAAAAAATGTTCAACACCATTAACCATTATGGAAAGGACAATTAAAACCACAGTGAAATATTACTACATAGCTATCAGAATGGCTACAATAAAAAATAGTCACAACACCAAATGCTGGCAAAGATGTTAATAAACCAAATCACTTATATGTTGCTGATGAGAATGTAAATTGATACAACCACTCTGGGAAAGAGTTTGACAGTTTCTTGTAAAACTAAATGTGCAACTGCTATATGACCCACAAAGACCTGTACACTAATTTTCAAAGTAGCTTTATTTGTAATAGCCAAAAATTGGAAACAACCCAGATGTTCTTCAACAAGTGAATGGTTAAACAGACCATGGTATGTTCATATTGTGGAATACTACTCTGCAAAAACAGAAGGAATTATTAATACATGCAACACCTTTGGTGGACCTCAAGGGAATTATGCTCAGTGAAAAAAGTTTACATGTTATGATTCCATTTATATAATAATCTTGAAATAATGTAATATATAAATGGAAAACAGATTAGTAGTTGCCAGCGACTAAGATTTGGGAGGGAGGGGTAACTATAAAGCGGTAGCATGAGGTTGCCTTGACATAATGGAACAGTTCTACAAATTGTTTGTGGTAGTAGTTACGTGAAGCTACATAAGTGATAGAATTGCATAGAACTACACATACACACTAATACACACAAGTAAGTTCATTAAGTTCATCTATAACTGGTGAAATCTGAATAAACTCTGTAAATTATACCAATGTCAAGTTCATGGTCTTAATAATGTACTATAATTAGGCAAGATGATAACATTGGGGACAGAGGGGTGAATGGTGCGTGGGATTTCTCTGTACATTTTTCTGCAACTGCTTGTGGATCTATACTTATTTCAAAATAAAAAAAGGTAGAGGTAAAAACCCGATCTCAACATGGGTGCACTGTCGCCTTTTAGTGTGGTGTCCTGCCTGCTAGGCTCCAGGAAGAAGGCTGGCTATGGAAAGCATTAAGTAGGCAAGTCCCCTTGCAGAGACGTGACCTTGGACTTTCCCCCTAGGACTGGACACTAGCAGCTGCAGGTACTCCTGGACTTGGACTTCTTTCTTGTTTCTGCTAATGCTTTAGATGAGGGCCAGATGCAATCAAATACATGGGCTGTAACTGATTTCTTTGGAGTCCTTGAAACAGGAAGCCTGGCAGTGAGAAGAAACAGCAGATCTCCCAGGATAGTGTGAGAACTAAGAGAGTAGAATGGAAATGGGTCTTGGGGAGAGGGGAGGGCAGGCATCAGGGCACTTCTCTGAAGAAAAACAAAATGTTGGGCCAGTGCCCTTTTCAGAGACCAATCAAAATAAGAAAGAGGGCAGAAGCAGTCTATCTTACTAAGTTGCTTTTAAACTGCAAAATTTTATGCCTGGCTGTTCTACTTGCTAGTTTCATCTCCTGTGATGTGAAGAAAGAATGAGTTTTTGCTTCACTGAAGATTCTACTTCTAAGTTGTGTCCTTAAGGTATTACATGTTAACAAAATGTTGACAGATCAGACAGCATTTTTAAATGCTTCTTTTTTTTTGACTATGCTTTTTTTTCTTAAGCAAAAGTACTGCTAGCAGCACCTTCAGTGTTCATTTCATCAAAGGACTCTCTAAACATATCGTGTATTTATTGCGTCTTTGGGAGTAATAATTTTCTTCCCAGATTTCAAATTACTACATATTTGTTACTGCACCACTGAGGGAGGAGATCATTTGTTATTAGTTCCTTGTCTGACGTGAAACATTTAATTTGAACTGAAACCACTGCACAAGAAAATAAACAGTGCATTTCATACGCAAAAGTGTCTGCTTCCCTCACTGGGAGGCAATGGGAATCATTTTGACCATATGGTGGGTGTTTATCATCAGATGGCTCATAAGCATCTCTGCTGTCTGCCTCCATTTTCCCTTCAGACCTGGGTACTGGCTCTTTTTCAAAGAAGCTAGGTCAGCTTGCTTTCAGACAGAGCATCTAAACTCTGGAAGCTCACCAGAATTCCAACAGGAGATTTTTTAAAAATACCGATGACCAGACCACACCACTCTCAGGTCTGTCAACAAAACTCTCTAAGGGTAAGACAGTTCAGTGAAATGTTTACTTTCTTGGGCTCTGAAGCCAGACTGCTTGGGTATGACACCCAGTTTTGCCACTTAAGACCATCAGTTTGTGTCCAAGTTATTTAAACTATCTGGGCCTCGGTGATCTCAAATGCAAAATGAGGGTAATATTACCTAAGTCATAGGGTTATGGTGAGGACTAAATAAAATTAATTATGTGAAGTAATTAAAGCAAAGCCTGGTCATAGTAAGCACCTGATGATGTTAGCTATTACTTTTTCTGATGAGCACCCCATTCTTAATATCTGATAAGAAAGCTAGGAGTTATTGTATTATAAGCTGTTCTTACCACCTTGAGTTCTTCCCCAGCCATTGTTGATAAAATCCCAAACACTGCAAAAAAAAAAAAAAAAAAAAAAAAAAAAACTACAGAAGAGAGGAAAAATTCCAGGGCCAGTTTCAAAAGAGGCTCAATACACGGCAGGTTCTATCTATTTATATTGCTTAGAATCAGAAATGTCAAAAGTGAGTGAAAAGAACCCTTTGAAGAAACTTGATGCTTTCTGTTCGAAAATTTTTAACACACACACATGCATGTGCACAATGCCAAAGAGCCTTGATATTCCAAACTTTATGTCTAAATATTTATGACCATCAACAAATTACTAAAATATGTACAAAGCCTTAGGGGAAAAATATCCATCATCCAAATGATTAGAGCATTAGGATATGTGACTACAGACATATGACAAATACAGCAAACATCATGGTATTCCTTCTTATGCCCAGATCCAGATCTGATGACCCTGGTTTTCGTACATCTGTAAATTCACACGAATTGCATTTCCAATTTATTCTAGTTTTTAGCTCTGTTGGATGAGTTAGATTTATGGGAATGCTGTTACCTTGAAACATGTCCTTTGGGTTTCACAAATATATGTGGCATTACTTGGCTCTTTAGATTAAAATCTCATTGCTGTCAAGCAGACCCTTCAAACTGACCTGGTGTTGAAGATTGCCACATGTTGGATGAATTTAGGGGCTATAGAAAGAAAAACATACTGGACAGGGCTCTGAGCTCTCTCATTTCATATGTGAAAGAGATCATGGTATACCTTCTAGTTCTTCCCACGCACCTAGCACAGTTCATTCAACAGAATAGGTGGACATTCAAGATTTTGAGGCTGTTGAGTAATACAAAGTGAAGTGCCCTGTAATTCCAGGAGAATTTACACATATTTAAGATGTGATATATAATATTATTGCCAAAGCACTTAATTTTATTGCTCAAAAACTAAAAAAAAACACACACATACACTAAAAACCTCTTATTTCCAGACACAAAAGGGAGAGTGATGAAAAGTGTTTTACTTACAGTAATTTTTTGATCTCTTCTGGTTATTGCTTATTATTTTCACTACTCATATTAATCTTTTATTGATGCTCAACTACAAATCATATCTCTGTGTTTATTATGGCTTATTCATAACTCTGAATGAAACATTGTTTGATAAGTGAGCATGAATCACCAGCCTCTTTTATCTAAATCTATCCCTCTACATATTTCTAGTGTCCATTAGCCTATCAGACATCGGTACCGAGCCAAATATATTAAATATATGGTCCTTTCCTGTTAGAGATAGAAATGACACTTCAGCATAAAGTTTGAGAGCCCCCAAATCACATTTTACTACCATTTTAAAAATATACTTACTATATTATGTTAATTTTAACCCTCAGAATACAACTACTTGTCTTTAATTGAGGCCTTTAAAGAAACTCGCTTCATTGTTACAAGTCTCAGCTTTTTTCAGTTCCAGCCACAATAGTAAGTTAATATAATGGAAAGTTACTAACACACAATATTCTTTTAGCACAGCCCTGTCATATTATAATAAGATTTTACTTTTACATCTTCGAGCAATTTAACACGGTATGAATTTCATTATCTTAAGAGAACTATTGACCAAAAAAAGGTGGGGAGAAGGAAGAAAAAAAGCGTACTACAATCAGGAGGCTAATGGCCTTATGTGAAAAGAAACTTTGCAAATGCTTTTCCTCTAAAATGAAACTGGTCAAAGGCCAGATTGATTATTGAGGGAAGAATGCTGCCATGGTTAGAAGGAAGTGAGTTAATTGACCTGCTAGGTTATTTCCTAATATGATAGCCATGAGTTTATCATTCAATTCTTACTAATGTATCCACAGACAAATGGACTGTGATATTTACATGTACACAGTACATGTAACTATCTGAGCCAGGGGTCTCTTAACAAAAGATTAATGTGGACATTGACACATGGGAAGGTTTGTTTTTTTTTTTTACTCAGAAGACAATGTGTACTCACTTGGCATGTGCAGGTTCAAAGCTGCTAGACAAGGAAATACTCAGAAAGCAATCTGGTGAGGTGACAAACTTCAGTCTCCAATGCTCTGTGAATTTCCAGTCCACCCCACTTCCATCTGCTAAAAGTATAGCAGCCCCAGCTATGGCCCCGCACTCCGCATTGAGAGCAGATGTTCTCTCTGGAAATAGGTTTCTCTTTTAAAGATGAACCATCAGACTCCATTATAATCTATTCTCCTGTCATTTGCTTTGTTATACTTTTTGTGCCAACAGATTGCGAGGCAGCAAACATTTTAAGTGAAGCTCTGTAAAATTGCTAATATCCAGCAATAACTATCAATGCTCAACTGTCACATGATAACTAGGTGTGGATGTAAAGTTGGCTAACATTTGCTAAGTGGCAAATAATTATTTGATATTCATTTTAACGAATATGGTCAAGAATGAACTCATTATTAGGATAGATATGAAATACAGTTTGTGTGTAATTCTATTACATACCGCTTTCTAAGGGGAAAATTGTAAAGGATGAGTGACAAGTATACTTTTTAATATTCTAGTCAATTGGCCTGTGAGATTGGTGACAGTGCGATTGAGTTTCTACTTTCACACCCACAGGCATGTGCACACATACATGCACACAAATACAGAGACAGAGAGAGCACAGCACTGAAAAAATAAGTAGTTCTAATTTTTTTTTCAATATTGACTTTTCCCTTCTTTAGAGACTGTATGTAGAAAAATTTGCTTTAGGTGCTAGGAATCTAAAGTAGTAAAAAGGTAGATAACTTGCCCAAGGTCACTCAACTGGAAACAGGGAGTAGACTGGATTTGAACTCTGGTCTGTATCAGTCTAAAGATGACAACTTTAGCCACCATACCATACTGCTTCTTCACCCAGGGAGAGAGTGCCATTTTTGAAATGTCCTACAAAATGCTATTATGAGGCCGGGCACAGTGGCTCACGCCTGTAATCCCAACACTTTGGGAGGCCGAGGAGGGTGGATCACCTGAGGTCAGGAGTTCAAGACCAGCCTGGCCAACATGGTGAAACCCCCGCCTCTACTAAAAATACAAAAATTAGCCAGGCATGGTGGCAGCGCCTATAATCCCAGCTACTCAGGAGGCTGAGGCAGAAGAATCGCTTGAACCGGGGAGGCAGAGGTTGCAGTGAGCCGAGATCGCACCACTGTCCTCCAGCCTGCATGACAGAACAAGATTCTGCCTCAAAAAACAAAATTGCTATTATAAAAGCAGCCTTTAGCACCATCACAAACCTAGCTGACCTTTAGAGACATCAGGTCAGCAATAAAATCAGAAATGGAACAGCTAATTTAGTTGGCCTTTCAAAGCTCTCACAGCAAAATACCTAGCTCCTACAGTGTGAACACACTACCAAAGATCAAGAAATGAGTCTTTTGGTTTGAAAGTGAGTGAAAAAGAGAGCTGGGCATGGGGAGGTTACAACGTTGTCATTCTGTATGCAGGACTCTGCGTTCATGTATTTGGGTAATGTATTACCAAGGTGGTTAAGGACATGGGATGTGGAGCCTGACAGTTGTTTCATGTATAAAATGGAAATCATAATGTTATCTATTTTGGGGTGTTGTTAGGAAGTTGAAATGAAAGAAAACATGTCAAACTCTTAATAAAAGGACTCAAACATAGTAAGCACTCATAGGTGTTAGCTACTGCTATTTTTGTTGTTTTACAATGATTATTTTTTTTGCCATTCTCCCCAAATAGTCCATGAGCCCCTTAAGTGCAAAGACTCATATTCCTCCTTGAAAAGCAGTAGAATGCAACTGTTAAAAGCCATTTCTAGAACCATATTACCTGTGTTCAAGCCTAGCTCTGCTATTTTACTGCCAGTGAGATCTTTATCTCTCTGTATCTGTTTCCTCATTGATAAAATGGGGCTAATGTTAGAATCAATCTTATAAATGTGTTATAAAGATGAGAGTATAAGTCCTGCAAGGACATAATTTTTGTCTGTTCTGCTCAACAATGTAACCCCAGTGCCCAGACCATACCTAGCACACAATAAGTGCTCAATACCAATTTGCTGAATAGTTACACATAAGGCATTTACAATAGACCCGGGTACTCAAATAGGAAAATGTTAGCTATTATTATCACATGTACCATCAGAGCCTAGTACAGTGCTTAGCACAGGTTAGGCCCTCAAAAAATGTTTGCAGAGTGAACAAATGAATAAATGTTGTCCCCCTAGTCTGAGCTAGCTAGCCATTGCTCATCAAAAACTATGAAGTCTGATCTTTCATGCCCATGGCTTCCCTTACCTGCATCACATACTGTGTAAATGTTTTTAGTACTTTTTTTTTTTTGAGACGGAGTCTCGCTCTGTCGCCCAGACTGGAGTGCAGTGGCGCAATCTCGGCTCACTGCAAGCTCCGCCTCCCGGGTTCACGCCGTTCTCCTGCCTCAGCCTCCCGAGTAGCTGGGACTATAGGCGCCCGTCACCACGCCCGGCTAATTTTTTTCTATTTTTAGTAGAGACGGGGTTTCACCGTGTTAGCCAGGATGGTCTCGATCTCCTGACCTCGTGATCCACCCACCTCGGCCTCCCAAAGTACTGGGATTACAGGCGTGAGCTATCGCGCCTGGCCTTAGTATTTTTTTTAAAAATTATGGGGCTCAAATGAAATAGAATATCAAATGTGTAGGAGATCTTGCAAATCCACCATTTAAGTCCTCCATTTTGCTCATTTATTCTATATTCATTATTTTTTAATTTTTTTAAAATTTTATATTTTTAATTTTTGTGAGTACATAGTACATATATTAGTTTTTGTACTAATACTATAATATTAATACTATATTATAACCCATTATTTTAACCTGATAACAACACTGTTTGCATAAACAAGCAAAAAGAAAACTAATAACAATTCTATGCCTTAACTTTGTCCATCCACTTTTTAACATTTTGTTGTGCTATTTCTATTTATATCTTATTGTATTGCCTATGTCTGAAAAAGTTGTAGTTATTATTTTTGATTGGTTCATCCTTTGGTTTTTCTACTTTGGATGAGAGTAGTTTACACACCACAGTTACAGTGTGATAATATTCTGTGTTTTCCTGTGTACTTACTATTACCAATGAGCTTTGTAGCTTCAGGTGATTACTTAGTGTTCATCAATGTCCTTTCCTTTCTGATTGAAGTACTCCCTTTAGCATTTCCTGTAGGACAGGTCTGGTGTTGATGAAATCCCTCAATTTTTGTCTGTCTGAGAAAGTCTTTATTTCTCCCTCATTCTTGAGGAATGTTTAGGCTAGATATACAATTCTCAGGTTAAAGTTCTTTATTTTTTTCTTCATCACTTTAAATATGTCATGCCACTCTCTCCTGGCCTATAAGGTATCCACTGAAAACTCTGCTGCCAGATGTATTGGAGCTCCATTGTATGCTATTTCTTTCTTTTCTCTGGCTGCTTTTAGGATCCTTTCTTTAGCCGTGATCTGTGGGAGTCTGACTGTTAAATGACTTGATGTAGTCTTCTTTGGGTTAAATTAGCTTGGTGTTCTATAACCTTCTTGTACTTGGATACTGATATCTTTCTCTAGGTCTGGGAAGTTCCCTGTTATTATCAGAGAAAGATTCTTGGAAAAGCTGTATTATCCCTTTGAATAAACTTTGTGCCCCTATCTCTTTCTCTACCTCCCCTTTAAGGTAAATAACTCAGATTTGCCCTTTTTAGGCTATTTTCTAGAATTCTCTGAATTACCAGGGAGAAACGCTTGTTCTCTTCCCTTACTTTCTCTCAAACAAATGGAGTCTTTCCCTCTACTTCTCTCTCTCTCTGTTCTGAGACAACTACAGCTGGGGGTGGAGTCACTCAAGTACCCCTGTGACCACCACAACTATGACTGCACTGGGGCGACCTGAAGCCAGCACAGCACTCGATCTCACCCAAGACCTGCTGTAACCACTCCCTAGCTACTGCCTATGTTCACTCAAGGCCTGTGGATCTACAATCAGCAGGTGGCAAAGTTAGGCAGGCCTGTGTCCTTCCCTTCATGGCAGTGAGGTCCCCCAGGCCCGAGGTGGGTCCAGAAGCACTGTCCAGCAGTCAGGGACTAGAGTCAAAATCCTTACAAGTCTACCTGGTGTTCTATTTTACTGTGGCTGAGCTGGCAATCAGAGCACAAGACACAGCCCTTTCCATTCTTCCCTCCCCTTTCCAAAGGCAGAGGAGACTCACCCTGTAGCCACTGCCACCATAGGCCATGAGGAGTGCTCTCAAACTAACACTGATGTTCTTTTAAGGCCCAAGGGCTCTTAAGTCAGCTTGTGGTGAATGCTGCCTGGCCTGGGACTCACCCTTCAGGGCAGCGGGCTCCCCTCTGGCTCAAGGCAAGTCCAGAAATGCCATCCAAGGGTCAAGTCTTGGAATTAGGGACCCCCAAGAGACCACTTGGTATTCTACTTCACTGTGGCTGTGCTGATACGTAAGGTACAAACGAAGTACCTTTAATTTTTCCCTCTGCTCTCCTCAAGCAGAGGGAGTTTTGCCCTGTAGCCAGCACAGCTGGTAGTGTGCTAAGTCTCACCAAAAGCTTGCAAGTCTCAGAGGCCCACCCAAGGCTGTCGATATAGAACCCAGGTATTGCTGCTGGTTATTCAGGGCCCAAGGGCTCTTCAGTTAGCAGGTGATGAATGCTACCAGCACGGGGTCCTTTTTTTCAAGGCAGTGGGTTCCCTTTTCACCCAGGGTATATCTAGAAATGTTGTCTGGAAGCTAGGGCCTGGAACGGGGGCCTCAGGACTCTGACCAGTGCCCTATCCTGCTGTGGCTATGGTGGTATCCAAGATGCAAGACAAAGTTTTCCCTACCCTTCTCTCCCCTCCCCTCAAGCAGAAGGGAGGGGTCTCTTCTGGAGCTGTGAGCTGTGCAGTCTGAAGGTAGGGGAGGGGTAATGCCAGCACTTCCTTAGCCACCCCAGCTGGTGTCTCGGTATGTCACATCCCCTCCACCCCCAGTCCTCTGTCTCTGGGCCTAGGTCAGCACTAGGACTTGCCTAAGACTTGCAGTCCTTATGGCGTAGACTACCTTTCAAGTTTACTTACAGACACAAAGCACTGTAGCCCTCAGTGGATTGCAGAAACTCAAAAGTTCCAACTGCTAGGATGGGTAGTTCCTCTCTGGCTAGGGCTGGTTTAAATGCTCCCTTCGTGGGTGGGTGCTGGCTAGGTTTGGTCCAGGTTTCCTTTCTGCTGTAACAAGACAGCACCGAGTTCAGTGCCTCACAATTGCTGTGTTCTTCCTGCCCCAGTGCCCAGAGTTGCTCTCTGTACCGTGCTGATGCAGCAGGGCCTGGGGGAGGGATGGCATTCCTGATTCAAGACTGTTTTCCTTTTCTCTTTAATGCGCTTTCAATAATACGAAGTTAAAACCAGGTACTATGAGTGCTGACCTGTTTTTTTGGTTCTTAAGAAGCTGCTTTTTCTGTGTAGATAGTTGTTGAATAGGTGCCCTTGTGGGGGCGAAAGATAATCAGTGGAGCCTTCTATTCCACCATCTTGCTCCACCTCCCACCAAAAGTCTCGTTCAATAACTTTTTTTTATTGAGCACCTACTATAGAATTGACTTGACCCTATGATTAGTAGCAGGGCCTACAATGGTGAGCAAAATAGTTATGATCTGCCCTCATAGAGCTATGGATCTTACAGTCTAGTCATTTCTTTGTAATTCATTTTCCTCATCTGTAAAATTAAGAAGTTGAATGATTTCTAAGGTCTCTACCAGTTGAGAGAGAAAATATAGCATGCTGCTTAAAATCATGGGTTTTCAAATCAGGCTGCCTGTATTTGAACCCCACTTCTTATACTTGCTAGCCATTTGGACTTCATCAAGTAAAGGGTCTCCACGCCTCGGCTTCCCCGTCTGCAAAGTGGGAATGATAATACTAACTATCTTACTATCACGTTAGGTGGACTAAATGAGAATATATATATATATATATATTCCACTTTGATAATGCCTGGTGCATACTAAATGCCCAACAAATGGTGGTTAATACTATCAAGTTCTGTCACTCTATGATATACAATCTCTAAGTCCCCTTATGGAAAGTTGCTCCTTATAAAGCCCCACCTTGACTACAGAGGTTGAATAGGGCCAACCTGCATATCACACCTATTTTTCTGAAATTTCTTTGAATTCCACCCCGTTTTAACTGAGTTGTCAGATTTAAAAAATGGAAGGACTTGGCCCTTGCTAAGATTTCTTACCTGAAGCACGTTGCCAGGAAGCATCAGCACTCCCAGTCACCACTAAGTGGCAAACCAGGAGTGTGTGTGTGTTTTTCCTCGAAGTTCCAAATGTGCAGTTCTCTTTCTTACGCAGTCCTGGGAAAGGAAGCCTTCTTGTGCTCACTGCCTCCTCACTGAGGCTACTGTTTTGATCATGTTACTCCTTGGTTTATCAAAGCCAGCTGCAGCTTCCTCACAACGTGTTGGGAGAGATTTAAAACACCTTCAGCTGCCTTTGGCGATCTCAAGAGGGATTGGTCCAGGTCAAATATTTGACTTGCCACCTGAAAACAAGTAAGTGAAAAACTACCATATGCTCAACTCAAGCTCCACCCAGGTGCAGTTTCTGGAGGCAGCCCAGTCCACACCACCACCATCCCCAGGGTGAGTCTATGGCAAGTGACCATGACTCTCCCTGATATAGCCTCATTAGAGTTCTTTGTGTCAAACTAGCTGTTTTCTAAGCAAAATCATACCAGCATTTGTCAGTTGGACCCCTTACTGGCAACAATTACCAACTGAAAAAATGAAAACATTTATAGGTACTCCTCCTTCTTACGCACCTCCTCCAAGAACTTCTGAAGCACTCTTCCCCATATACACACACCCACACAGATGCAGTCTCACACACACACACACACTTTTTTGTTTCCAGTGCAATCAAGGTCAGGGATAAGAGTGATGAAGATGGTGCGAAGATGGTGCAAAGTTAAGCTTGACATTTATTCTATGAGGAAACACTACAGGAAACTGCAAAGACCTTACATCTTTCAAAAAACATAGAGCTTGAACTTTAAAAAAAAAAAAAGTCAATGCACTGCAAAAAAAAAAAAAAAAAGTAAGTGAAAGGCAACTATTGGCAAAGTAGATTACTTTTCCCATGGATTGCAATGATAAAATATAGCATTGAATTAGGATTTCTTCAAAAGGAAAAATCCCACGTAGAATAGATGAACTGAGCGAAAAACTTTGAGGACAAAGAAATTAGCCATAATTGGCAACCCATGGCCTCTGGGAGGTTGTGCTCCACCAGCAGCTCAGTGTTTTCTACTTTTCCTTAATAGAATTTTCCCAATTCTAAAATGTATCACACCTCCTCTGTCTAGCCTCAGTTGTTCTTCAGTCTGTAAAACCTGGAGTTGCCTCCTATTTCTGGACCAGACTCTACTCTGGGTCTTCTGATTTCAGAGAGATCAAAATGTCAAAATTCCAAAAGACAGAGTCTAACTCGAGGGTTCTGTTTCTCTCTTTATTCTCTATGAAATACAAGCCCCGGATGTATTGATAAGTATTAAAGCTGTGTGATGGGGACATTACATTTATCATACTATTCTGTCAATACTATATAAATTTGAAATTGTTCATAATAAAGTTCAAAAACTCAAGGCCAAAACAATTTCCAGATACTACCTAGTTTGCTTCCAGCCTTCCAACAACAGGAAGAAATTCTGAGTTTTCATCTACCAACAGATAGTACTGAACCCCAAACCTGGGCATCACACACTTGGTGACTGGAGAGTAGACAAGAGAGGGGACTTTGCCTACAGTCCGCTCATGCAGGAAGCACAGCTCCAAAAAAATGTATTGGGCTGTTCCGACCCATTAATTTCCTTTCCTGGGGCTGATTAGAATTTCTTTTCACCTCAGCTTGGAGAAGAACAAGTATCTCCTTAATCTATACATATTTTTAAAAAGTCCATTATTTCAAAATGCTGCAAAACAAATTGCCTTACACGGACATAAAGTGAAAAGACATGGTGATGAGTTAATCTCTGTAATCAGAAGCACCTGATATTGAAAATGGATTTAAGACACATTCTCATTTGCTGCCTTTACTCTCCCACATGGCGCTATTTTTATTTCTCACAATTATCTTTCCTCCTCTCCCCACTGCCTATTCTGTTTTACTCACCAGGACCTCAAGCCTCTGCACCATTTTGCCACATATCTTCCCTCTTTCTAGTCTTTATCTTCTATTAATATTAATAACAGCATCTGTGGCTGCATTGAGGCAGTTAAGAATGTAACGGGATCACTTCTTACCTACTCCATGGCCACTACCCTCGTTCAAGCTACTATCTTATCTATCCTGGATTATTGCAGCAGCCTCCTAAGTGGTATCCCTGCCACTGAGCGTTGAATCTGTACGTTCCTTTGGCAGTATGGCCATTTTCACGATATTGATTCTTTCCATCCATGAGTATGGGATGTGTTTCCATTTGTTTGTATCACCTATGATTTATTTCAGCAGTGTTTTGTAGTTTTCCTTGCAGACGTCTTTCACCTCCATGGTAGATTATATTCCTAGTTTTTTCTTCAGCTATTGTAAAACGGATTGAGTTCTGGATTTGATTCTTAGCTTGGTCTTTGTTCACGTATAGCAGTGCTAGGGGTTTGTGTACATTGATTCTGTAACTTGAGACTCTATTGAATTCATTTACCAATTCTAGGAGTCTTTTGGAGTAGTCTTTAGGGTTTTCTAGGTATACGATCATATCATTGGCAAATAGCGAGTTTGACTTCCTAAAATAAGAGGTATAATATTTAAAGGGGACATTGGTGTGGAACTAGTCATGATTTGGGCCTGTGATCATGGCACTGTGTGATACTGAGATGTCTCTAGTTAGAGCACTACTACCTGGGGCGGAGGGTATGGCACTCTGCATTCCGAAAACCAGGGAATCTTTGTCTGAGGGATGCAAAAAGCCCCTGGAGTTGTAAGCAAAAGTATTTGTGTGTGCTTCTCCAATGCTAAAATTTAGTAGTTGCAACAGACATCATATGGTTCACAAAGCCTACAGTATTTATTATCTGGTCTTTTGCAGAAAAAGTTTGCTGACCCTTGACATTCAGAGTTGAATAGAATATATCAGTGCCTTTCAGGTAGTAAGGATAAGTATTGTTTGTGAAATGTTCATTTCAGTTATGAGCATGTGACACTGAATTCAGATGCAAAATGCATTTCTTAGTATGGAAAGCAGATAAAAAAATTGAAAACCACTCTTGTAGTCTATGTTAAGGGATTGGATTTCATCTTAAGAGAAACCATTGTTGGATTCTAAGCTGAGTTGTGATTTAACCAGTGTTGTGTTTTAGCAAGATTCCTCAGGCTGCAGTACGAAGAATGTGATAAAGAGAGGCAAGGTGAATAAGAGGCAGATTAGGAGACTATTTCCATCATCCAGATGAGGGATGCTGAGGCCTGGGCCACTGTGGTAGCAGTGGGAATAAAGAAAGTTTATCAGACATTTTTGGAAAAGTTCCTGAGTATTGATTTAGGGGCATAAAATACCTCTGTCTTGGTCTCTGACAATATCCCTATTTTTCTGCTAAAAGGGGAAAAAAGAATGTTAGAACAGCACTGGCAAAGCATCTCAGTGTTTACCATTGCATTTAACTCAGCTCTGACATCCAAAACCCTGAGAACTATATCCCAGACTGAGAAGTGTTGGGCCATTGAGGCAAATTAGGAACACTTCAACAACGAAGTATTTTAAATGGCTTGGTATTTAGCCTCTCTATATAGAGGCCTCCTTTGGAGAAGCTGGTCTACTCATTACCAGAGACTTTATGCATGTAGTTGGGATCATTCCTCCCCTCTCTTCCCATTTTTTTTTATCTGACCTCACTTCTTAATTTAGCTCCATGTCAGATCCCTTGCTAACTTAGAAGGGCCAGATGAAGGTCCTTTGGGGGCCTATCAACACCTCTTCAACTCCACTTGCACTATGAGGCAAGCATAGAAACCAATCCCTAGGCTTCTGATTGCCCAGTGCTTACAGCTGATTCAGCCACATTTCCCAGCTGATTGTTCCACCCCCTGATCGCTTTCCTTGCAGTAGCCTGGGCTTTCAATTTCTTTTACAAACATGCCTCCCCTACCCACTACCACTATAACCTTGCCTTAGCCATCAACCTCCCTCACCCTCAACTAACTTTCTGGATCTAAAAAAGTAGCCAAGACCTGTTGCTAACATATACTGGGATTGACTCCAACTGTGCTGACCTGTAATACACATGAATACATCCTTGACAGATTGCTTGAAACCCAGAGGGACAGATGAATATAGGGTTACCAGACCTTCATTTCAAGGGCTGTTGACTAGCTACAGTGCAGACTCTAAAAGGAGCCACAGTCCTGCCATGCATGACTAATGCAACTTGAAAGGCAGGCACTCGGTAGAGAAGGAGTAGGAACATGCCTAGGAGGCTGATCAAAAGCACCCTGGCCTGAAAATCCCACTGCTGCAATCACTTCTTTGGGCCATGACATTGGTTTCCCAAAGATGTCAGTTAAAATGTCACCATGTCCTCCAGGATGGATAAATGCCTTAAGACATTAGCACCCACCATTACTACTCTAGTCAGGAAGAACTTACCATGTTGGTTGCTGATCCCTTAAGAGTAATTGAAAAGAATAATAATTCCTAAGTAGACAAACATGGATTTGAATCCTAGCTCTGTCATTTAGTGTTCATGTGGCCCTGGGCAAGCTCCCCTAAGCTCTCTGAGTCTCAATTTATTTGTGTATAAAATGGAGATATCATTATTTACTACCTAAGTTGCTGTAAGGATAAAATGGGATAATGTTTGTAAAGTGTCTTGCACATAGTAAATGCTCATGAAAAGTCTTGGTCCCTTAAGCCCTAGCACTCCCCACTCTGCCCAGGTCTTGAATGTCCACATTAAATGAGTTGCCCACAAAAAAAATGGTAAATGGATGGAAGTGTCAGATATGTGCAAGTAGGTTATTTGTCAACGTGTAGAAAGGTTAAGACCTGAAACTCTCAGGGAATACCTCTCTGCTCCCATCCTAGAGAATTTTGTTCTCGCGATAAGAGCCCCATCCCTTTACAAGTGGTGGCAGTGCATTCAAGGTGTACCTCTCTAAGGCATGTCTGTACCCCCAAACCAAAATAATAAAAATGGTTACTCGTATCTTTGTCTCTGGAGCAGGTATCATCTCCTGTTGGAGAATGCCCTCTTACATATCAATTCCCATCATGGTTTCTTGACTTCACACACAGCATGTCAGTGACATATATAAGATGTGTCACAAGCACTTTGGATAGTTTTATAACGTGTTTTGTTTTATAAATTTGTTGATTTGAGGTTATGCCTATAATCTTGCCACTCTCCCACACTTAGGCAGAGTTACTGGTGTCGTCAATGACCTTGGATATGTCTGTGTTGCATATGTAAATGCCCTTCATCATGTGAGACTTATTTTCTCTTGCTTATTCCTTGGAGGATCTTTATTTTACGATGGAGTTGCCATTTCCTTTCCAGCCCCTCCCCCTGAGAAAAAGGTAGTTGAAATGGGGTCAAAGAAACTTATTTTCTTTGTGTTTTTGGTGTGAACTACCTCAGAAGCACTCATATAGCCTCCTATGACTTAATGTCCTCCAAGCCAGTGACAGAGCAGCCTCCTTCCCATATGCCTTTATGAACATCTGGGAGTCTGCATGAACATCTGTACATACATCAGTATATGTGACTCCATGTGTCCCAGCATGTCTGTGCTTGCATTCTGATGCAACACCTGTTAAAACTACAGTACCAAATTACTGGCTATTGCTGTGGCTTTAGGGCTAATTCTGGAGAATAAGATGCAATCTCAATTTAATACAGGTAGATAGAGATAACAGGAAGATGGAGATCCAGGGAGACAGTAGATTTCCTTGAGATCCTTTTTAATTGTCCGGAGCGAATAGGTCATGCTGAAGCAATTTAGCCTTTAACCACTAACGGCACTATTCGGAAATGTTCTGCCATGCTCCTGTTTTTCCTCTACTCTGACTTTTTTTCTGCCGGTCGCAGGCAGAATGAATACTTACAGCTCAAGTGCTAAGTCCCAGAGAATAATGGCTTGGATAAAGAAAGCTTGTCAGGGCTTTCTCTGCAGCCTTGTTCCGTGCGAAGGCAGAGCCTCTCCTGTTGCTTCACTTTCAAACCTGAAGGCATCAAAGGGGCAGCCAGGTCATCTTTGTTTTAAACTCTCTTTTCCCCTGCTGTCAGCCTCTACTATTTCTCACCTTTTTTTTAAATTAATTCTTCAGAGAAGTCTCACTGTGAAGTTGCCCTGACGTGATTTATTTTAAAGAATGGCTTTAGCGCTCTTGTTTAAAGTACCATCCAGGAAAGTCTTTACCATTCCTGATATGTATGGGTCTCCCTCCTTAGGCAATGGTATTCACTGGGGTAGGAAGGAGAGGAGGTGCTCAGGAAACAGCTGTAACCTGCTAGAGGAAGGCCCCCCCCCTTAGTTGGAGGTCGTGAATGCTGTGAAATGGAAAAGGCAAAAGGATCCCTTGGGGTCTGAACATCAATGACTCCACTAAGGACTGGTGACCTCTTAGGTCTAAGAGTCGCTTCCCGCGAGCCAACAAACACTCTCCGAAACACATTCCACCAAACACTCAATAATTTTTCCATAATAGCCTTTAATACTAAAATGCATTAAATTTTTGAAGCAGAGAAAACACATTTAAAGGGGGAAACAGAGAACCACCAGATAAAAGGAAACAATGTGGCAGATAACACCATTTGAAACATAACTGTAATAATTTAATAAAGCTGCTTTATCATCTTCATAAAATAGACAGTGGTGATTCTTTTTTGTCTTTTTTCTTTTTACAATGATTCAGTCACTGTGAAAATGTACATAACATACAGATCAGCATATACAACAATTTCATCTTCATATAATCAGCAACAGAGACTGCTTAATGAGACATACTGTACTTGCATCCCTCTAAATTTCCACCCTGGTTTGACAGGTAAACAGTAATAGTGTCATCAGGCTCATTCCCCTCACTAGAGGAGCGAAGGCGTAAGCCTTTTGCAACTAATACCTTAGCATTCAAATAGCACAAGGAGGTATTTGTTGCTGATTTCTAGCTCAAGCTAGTCTGGCTCTTGGTCATTAAAGTCTGTATCCTAGCCTTCCTCAGCTGAACGCCAGCCAGTGCCAGTAAAAATCTACTTAACCAGTGCTGTAATGGTGTTAGCTGGTTTGTTTGCTAAGGTTGACAGCAACTTTCAGTTAGTAACAAGGTCATCTTGAATTGCCAACACAGCTGGAGCAACAGTCAGCATCATCAGTTTTCCCTAATGACCTACAATGCTTTCCAATCAAGATCAGCTGTTTGTGGGTTATTCTTTACCAAGAGCGCCTTCCAATCTATATATCAGACAAGGTGGTAAATTTTCTTTGTTTCACAAAAGCAATATGATTCCTATTTGAAATTAATTCACTTTTGCACAACAAGTGACCCACAAGCCAATTCCAGCGGCACAAGAAAACAAAGAGAGCTGCAACAACTTCATTAGGACAATGTGTTTTGCTCTGGAATATTTCATTATCAATATAAAGCCACCCAGTCCCAGCCCCACCCCCACACATCCCCTTTGAATATTACTTTGTTACATACTTAAACTAAAGAACAACATCTCAATACACTTCAGTGTCAGCAGATACAATTTGACTCATGAAATGACATCCTTAAATGTAATTTTACCAAGAAGGCAAACACTAGGACTGTATACAATGGATTTCTTAAGCTCATTTATGCCAGTTTTTCAAAGTCAATAAGGGTCTTATTACCCGGGGTAAAGAGCCAAGTGGACCAAACTTGTCAGAATGCTTTGGGGGAACATTCAACATCAAAATGATCCCCAGAAAGTGGATTGGAATTCCAGCCAGAACTGCTATTATGTACAATAATAATCCTTTTCCACTCTGGATGCCCAGTCGAGCTATCCCCTTCACCCTGCCTCTCCCTAAACTGCCCTTTGTCCTTGGTGCTTCAAGTGGACCACTTTGTTTTGCTTTTTTTTAATATGATAGGGCTATAGGGAAAAGTCAGCTAAACTCCCTGCATAAAATCAGTCAGTCATATGCTGAAGTAACACTATCAAGATGATACTCTGAGTGGTTCCAATTTTCAGAGATCTAAATTGTATTTTTTAAAAATATTTCTGATTAGAGATCAGTGATCACTAAGTGAACAAATTTGTCTAAATGAACACCTTAGGTGCAATTTTGGATGAAGAAGTATACCTGTCTGGGGAATTGCCAAAGCAGTTATCATTAAAGCATGTCACACTTCAACACCAACTCCTCCTTAAAAGGGACATCAGAATAAATGGAATAGAACTCCCTAGGACCTAGGAACCGAAATCACTCCCTTGAGTTTACGTGTGCAACATGTTTAGAAAACAAAAAGGAAGAATATTTGGCCCTGTGGACCTTGTAGCTTTTCACCAGACATGCCAAAAAGGAGAAGGTGGGGTGGGGTGGGGGGGACATGAGCCAAAGGGAAATTTAGGATCCTTGCTCAGAATGCCTATTTGCAGGTACAGCCTGCCTACAAAACCAGTTTACAAAGCCCTCCTAGTATGCACTTGTGCTTCTGAGAGGACTCATGCATCAGACAATTGTGGGGAAAAATATTTCCTTAATGAGAGGAATTCTCTGAACATGCTCAGTGAGGTTTGGAAGCCAAAAAAATCTGACTGCCCACTGAGAACAAGGTATTTGGATAGGGAAGAAGGATGGATCTATAGCTTGAAGATGAATTATGAAAAGAAATGAAGAAAACCCAAGAGAAAAGCAAAATCAATGCCAATGCCACTCTAACCATTTAAAAGTTGGCTGGTAAGAGGCATGGCAGCCAGTGGCCTCTCTGGCTCAACAGCCACGTGACAATTAATGTTCCCACTTTCCAGTCTTTTCTGCTCCCTGGTTCCCACTGAACATAGCAAGAAATACACCTGTAGAAAACTGTGAAGTCTGACTGCAAAGTGACCTTGAAATGGCAGCTAATAACATAATATCAGGATGGATCAGGGTGAGAAACAGTCTAAATTCTATAGGCAGCCATCATAACTTAAAGGGGAAATTTTTTAATGTGTTAATCAAATAGTCACTTGCAAAGAGAAATAAATACTTAATTCAAAATCCACTACCAAAATGAAATAAATCAGAGGGAGAAAACTGTATGAGAGGCAATGAAACGAGGAAAAATGAAGATGTTATGGTAATTCATCCTTAATTGTGTCAGTTTCAGAGGGAAATTTGCAGCCACACCAATATTTTGCATGAGGTAGTATTCAGCACTGAATAAGAAATAAGGATGGATTTGTAGCTTCATTATACGTTCTTTTTCAGAAATGTTCTCCCCTACCTAACCCCATCCCTACTGCCTTACCCACCCCCTCCCTCAAAACCCTTCTCCCTCCCATAAAAGAAAATATTCCTAGTAATGTGTAAAGCTAGGAACTCAGGCAAAAATAAGTAAAACATTCAAAAGAGCTGACTTATCTACCTAAACTTAAGAAAATAAATCCTCTTTTGCATTCTAGTGCTCTAACCTCTAGGCCTTCTCTCTGTGTACTCCTGAATTTCAAAAAATGAAACAAATGAAAACAGAACCATAAAACTTGTTTCTCTAGAAACAACTCTCTTAAGACCAAGGCAGAACAAAGGTGACATATTTCTTTAGTTTATTTTTAAATAATGAACTCTTAGGCTGCAAAAATACTATGTTGGCTAGTGAATATTAATAAACAAAAGATAAATGGGGGAGTTAGAGGAATGTTAAAAGAGAAAAAAAGGATCTACAGTGTGTTAATTTAAAAAGGGTGTATTCCTAGCCTACAGCAAAAAGAGTTGGCTAAATCTAAAGGATTTTTATTTTAATATTTTCTTGTTCACATTTTTAATCAAAAAAGTATTAGTCATAAAAAGACGAGTTCAAGTGTCTGAGTGTCTCCGTTTAGAAGGCACAGTAATTGGATTAGCGATGCTGTTACCTGTTACCTGTCTTTTCCAAAATGTACACTTTGTACTGCTTACTCTATCCCTACGTATAAGCCTAAGATACAGAGCAACATGGAGTTCTCAATTCCAGCCCATGACGTGCTTTGCAGTCTAATTCTAATCATGATTGGGAAACACTGAATCAGGAAGTGTGTGTCTGAAGAGATGCTAATTTAGATCTTAAAATAGATTCAGTCATCTTCAGTTTTAGATGATTGGAGAGAGGGAATTTCTAAGCCTGGAAACATAACTTCAGGAGCAACTTTCCTGTTCAGGGCCTGAAAATTTAAAAGATGGATGTCATAAAACTTTCAGCACAGTATTTCTGACAACTGCAAATTGGATAGCAGCCTATCCAAAAATGACTTTCTGCAATGATCTATCATGGACCTGGGCAGACCACTGAAAGGCAGGAAAAATACTTTGCTAAGTGGTGAGCAATCACTACATGAGTTAAAAAAACGTGAGTATTCTCCAAGTTCTCAATCTATATGCATGGTGTTGCTCATTCATTTGCTGTCTCAGTTGTTTGCACTTTGTTTTTGTCTGTAGTTTTATTTTTTTTTTAAGAAAAAGAAAACACCAACTTTTAAAAGCCTTTTGCCATCACCACACACATAGCAATTTGCAATATCAAATACAACAATAGCACAGCTAGCAAAAGGGTTTTTAAAGCAGGGGTGTCCACAGCAAAGTAGCGGCATTGGGAAGTACTCGAGCTTCAGAAACAACCTTTTGGGGGCTCAATTTCACATCACTGAATCAATGAATAGTACACAATAAATGACCATTAATTTGTCTACACTACAAAAAACAGTGGCGAGCTTACTAAAGGTGTCCAGAGCTTTTTTTTTTTCACTTTTTGCTTTTTTAAATGTAATCCTCCACAAACAATGGTAATTTATATTATAATTTTGACATAGAAAAATATATAAATTCAAACACTTAATACATAATACTTTTCACAACTGAATTTGTCTCTGTTCCCCCAACATCAAGGCCCCACGAACAACTCAAGCCAAAGCTAATTTGCTCCAACTGAACACCCCTGCTGCCTGTTGAAACAAGGGACTGTCACGGAATGATAGTCATCTATAAACAATACATTTAGGAAAAGCTCTGAAATACAGCCACTCAAGAACCAACCATTGGTGAGCAATTAAAACAAGAAGCTCCTGCTTCTTCACTAGCCAGTGTGGTTTCTTTCTCTTCCCGGAGACTGGTTTAGAGAACGATATCCTTCAGACGCTTCACACCAGGGGACTCTTTGTCGCGACCTTCCTTCAGAATGGGGTTGACCTCATGCATGACTTTCTCGCTGTCAGCTCCACGGGGCTCAGCTTCAGAGGGACGAGTAGGGCCATTGTTGACATTGTTGACATACTGCTCCAGATCACGGGCCGGGGGAGCCAGGGCAATGGTGTAAGACACGGAAGGCTTGGTGGGCAGAGAGCTCTTGAGGTGGAGGGGGGAGGTGACAGGGCTAATCGCCTCACAGCCATTGCCTGCCTCCCGGATAACGCTGTTGACCTTGGGGCTGCAGATGGTCACATCGACAGTCCTCTTGCCTTTCAGGGTAGGCCTCTCCTCAGCCGGGTGGTCACTGACATCTTTCCCAAAGGTTGCGAAAGTCCGTTTGGTGGGGCCGCAGTCGTCATAAGCCTCAACATCAGCAGCAGTAGCTTCAATAGACAGCGCGATGATGTTCCTCACATGCTCAGGGGACTTGGAACGGATGGGCATGGGGTTCCGGGGCATCCAGCACCTGTCAGAGTGGCCAAGAATCCGGCATTCTTCCCGGCAATGAAATCCTTCATTCTGATCTGTTTGGAAAAAAGAAAATATCAATTTCATCAGCTTTTCCCAGGAATCACTGTTACTCCCCAGTGTTCTGGTTTCTTAGATATCCACAGAACCTTGTGGGAAATGGCACTTTTAGGTAGTCCTTTATTGCCTTTTGGGACAAGTGTGAAGAATTGGAGTTTTTTAAAAGGCTGTAGATCTCCCTCTATGTACATCCTTTTTAAGGTTCCCACTACTGACAAAACGAAAAACCTAAAGGGAAACACGTTATGATGAAAATACATATATATTCTAAAGTTCATCTGGAGTGTCAAGGTGCTGCGAGTCAGCATTTTAATCAACAACTCCTGCTAAAAATCACCTGCGTTTGAAACTGGATTCAGCAGACGAGGGAGTGGAGGCAGGGAAGGGAATCCAACAGTCAGTATATTTAAGAAGCCTTGGCCATATTTTTGAACAACAGCACTGCCAAACACCCTTCCACCCTACCCATAAATCTTCTCTGAGGTTTCTCTGTATAGATAGTACTTGCCTTCAGCTGACCCACTGTCTAAATGAAACAATCACTGTCGGGAAAAGGGAAACATAGACTAACTCAGGACACACCCAACAATGCAATCAGTCTAAGCCTCCCCACCAAGTTCACTGAGCCTACCTCAGCTCCATATGAGCTGGAATCATATGAAGTTTTCTCAGATTACTTATGTAAACTTATTATATGCACTGCCCTTCCTCACGCAAGTGAAGACTTGAATCTAAGAGACTCTTTTACTCGCAAGGTCTCATCCTTGGCTTGGATCTGATACCCATATTTTTTTTAAGTCCTTACCAAGGGCACTGAGTTACTGTTTCTTATTTTTGTGTTTCAGATATTTTGTGACATTTTTGTCTATACAGTTACAATGAAGTCTAACTCAGCTTAAATATGTTTATAGCCACTTTATATATGAAATAAAAATTGTTAATATAGACAGGCAGGAAGAGCATCTCTGCCCAGCACAGGGTAATTTACATTCATAAATATACTGCAGATGAATTACGTTTCAAAAATCAAAATTTCAGTTTAGTAAAGAAATTGTGTAGTAAATGTGAGAAAGTCACAATACAAAGCCCCTTAAAAATAGCAATGAAGACAGACCAGATGTAAAAAAATAAAAATTAAAAAGACTACTTCTGTAATTGCATAGGACTTGTAAAGATTATGTGCCAGCCCTCATGTAGTATAGTGGCTGGGAATGGAGCTATGAGACTAGAGAAGAACCATTTTGTAGCATCACAAACTGTCAAGGTGCTGGCTCCAGCTTATATAGAGAGGTGGGCTAACAATTCACTAATTTCCTGCTGAGATTCTTCTTATGAACCTATTTGTGACTTGATACTTTGCTACATTTTTATCTGAAAGTTCTGACCTGAACCTAGGCAAAGCAAAATGTGGCATTCTAAAATCCACATATAGTTGTGGAAATTGATGTATAGATGAATGAAGGCAGGTGTCTTTAATTTAAACATACTCATGATTAGGGTTGACTGATGAATTTGTAAATTGGTTTTCCCTGCTTCTGAAGTTGTCCCTAGGATTTGCAAAAGAAACAAGAAAAACAGAGTGCATAAATTTGGAAGAGGAACACAAATCTTGAGATCAGAGAACTCCTTAGTTCAAAACAAATCTGATTATTTTAGACCATAAAAAATACAGAAAAAAGTGAAAGTTTCTTCAATCTACATAGTAGTAAGTATTTGATGGTTGCAATTTGTCATCAGGAAACTTGGTGAGAGAATTTCAAAACCCCTGGCAAAAAAAAAAAAAAAAAAATTTGAAGCATCAGTCTTGTGAGGGTACAAGAGGCAAAAGAGGCAGTAAGGCAGTAATGACTAAGTCATGATGGATTAAGGAAGTAATTCAAACAGAAAAAGACCAGAATATGTTATTTTGTGCAGATAATAGCAAAACTTTATGCAGCAATTACTACTCTCCTCAGGACATGAAACTGCCATCTCCTCAGATGTGGGCAAACAATGTACTTCCACACTAGAAAGAGCCTACCCATGGTCCCCACCAAAGTAATAAAAGAAAATGATGAAAACATCATTTCAGGCTTTGCTAAAACTTTCCAAGTCCTGGTGGAATAGAAGAGCTAAGAGGCTCTGCTGGGTTTGTATAGATATCCAGTCACAATGGATGTGTTCGATAATGCTGGCAGTTCTTTACCGTGATTCAGAGTTTGGGTGTATTAACTCAAAGATCCTAATGATCACAGACAAAAATCCAGCACTAAAATAGTTCAAGGTTACAGTTACAAGAGCAATATGTTTCCTCTTCAGAAATAATCTGCAATCAATGAAGCAGAAAGAAAAAAGTTAAAGTGAGTGCCAGTTCCTGAGAGCTCAAGTAGTTGGCTACTTCTAAGTGGCAGCAGTAATAGAACCAACAAGCAAGTGATGTGTATATCAGACAAGCTTCCTGAATTGTACTCTTATACATCTACTTAGTTTATTCTGCATCACCTCATGAACAAGACAATCTATAACCAAAGCAGGGCCATTTTTTGTGAGATATAATGGAAGAGATTATGGCAATGATTATGAAGAAGGTTAGTGCTGTTAAAATTGGTCACATGTGCCTAATTGAGGAAACACAATTGTTGAGAAGTGCACCACCCACCCTTGACCTATCTAACTCCTACTCTATGAAGCAGAGATAACTAATTGCCTGCCAAATATCTTTATCTGTTTTTGTTAAATAGAAACAAAGCCCCATTTCTGTTAGGGATGGCAATGTGCTCAGCTAAAAGAAACTACATTTCACAGGCTCCCTTGTAGACATGTAATATAAGATTGGACCAACGTTATAAAGCAAGATGTTAAGAAAATTCCTTAAAAGGGGAGAGCTGACCTGGGTAAGAGACTATTTTGTCTTTATTCCTTCCTGCTTTGTCCTGTCTGGAATGGAGACATAATGACTGGTGCTGCAACATCCGTCTGACTACCATGAGGCAACCCTGAAGATAGAAGCCATGTGCTTGTGGGTGGCAGAATAGAAAGATATAAGGACCTTGGGTTATTAAAGATACTGTAGAGCTACCCTCACCAGACTTGAACTTCTTTAATAAGAGGAAAAATAAATCTCTCTTATTTAAGGCATTGATTTATTTTCTTTAGTAGGAGAGGGGTGTCTTTATTACTAGCAGTTAAACACAATTCATGATTAATATATTATCCCTGAAGTCTCCATTTAAATTTCACTTCCCCAGGGAGTCCTTCTGTGATCCTTTAGACTAAGATAGATCTCATAGCACTTCCCTTTTATAACATTCATCACATGCATAATTACAGTTGACCCTTGAACAACATGGGTTTGAAACTGCATGGGTCCACTTACATGTAGGTTTTTAAAAATAAATATGGTCAGCCCTCTGTATCTGCAGGTTCTGCATCTGCCACAAAATGTGAATAGAAAATACAACATCTGTGGGATGCAAAACCCTCAGATTTGTAGGACCGCCTTTTCATTTATCCACAGGTTCCACCAGATTCCCCACGGCAAACTGCAGGACTTGAGCACGCACAGATTTTCGTCTCCTCAGGAGTCCTGCAACCAATCCTCCATGGATGCAAAGAGACAACTGTACTTGTTTCATGTCTATATTTTCTGCTACCTTTTAAGCTCTGGATGAGCAAAGATTACATCTGTCTCAGCCTAGCAAAGCGTCCAGCACAGAGCTGTCAATTAAACTGTCAATAATAGTTTAATTTAATTGAATGAAAAATGCACAGAAAGAAGGAAGAATATTGGTCAACGCCCCAGATACTGTCCTGCTCCAGATACTGTGCAACTCCTAAAAGTGGAAATAACTATTTTATCATAAACACTACAGAAACCTACAAAGTAAACTATGTAGCTTTGTCAGAGGCGTAAAGTAAATTTAGAACTTGAGAAACATTAAGTGTCCTCTTAGCCTCTGTGTGGTTTCCTGCACACTATATACAGGTGTTAGAGAGATCTAGTACCCTCTAACATCCCGTTGAAAATACATCTGCCATAGACCTGCAAGTTTTCTATCCTAATAATAGTTAATAGTGCTGTCTCCTGCACTATTATCAATCCCATCTCTGTAACTTAACAAGGCAAGTAAAGCAGCAACGGGATCAATGGAAAAGAAAGGAAGGAAGGAAGGAAGGAAGGAAGGAAAGAAGGAAGGAAAATATTACCAAGGCTTTAGGCATTTTATTTTGGTTTTGATATGTTTGATATCTTGAGGATTGGGCTTATTTGGGTGTTTAGATACCATATGGAAAATATCTGTTATGTATCTAGCAAAAATTCAATATGGGCATAATGACCAGTTCCTAGAGCCCTTTCAGGCTATAATGTTGCAGGGGGTTTACAGTCATATTCTAAAGTAAAATTTTAGCAAAAAAAAAAAAAAAAAAAAAAAGGATGGAATTCCATCTGTAAAACATTCAAGGGAACACCAGTGAAGGCTGAGATATCTGTAGACACTCATGAACCAATGATACCAAGCTATCCTGTAGTCACTCTGTGACAAGAAGCACATCACAAATTACACTACAAACAACTACTTGTCTCTTTCTCACTCCCTTCTTCCCTTTTTTCCAGCAATTTTCTCCACTTTTGGTTGCTCCCTAAAACTTTCTTTTTGTTCTCCTGTTCCCTAGCCTCCTCCTTGTTAGCAGCCCTCCCCTACAACACTATGGAATGACAGACAGACATCAGGCAGAAGATAAAGGATGCCAGCACTGATTGGCATTCAAAACACCTATGTGGTATTACTTGACAGATGCCAAAGAAGTGCTATCCAAGAACCAGCCCTTGTAGCATGGAGAAAAATTTCCACATTTTTCATTCATCTGGATACATGCATTAAAAAATGCCTGTTAAAATAAGATGATCCAGCATCCACCCTATAGTACTGCAGCTGATACACTCTTGAAAGCGCCACCTCCTGGCTGGAGGCCAATCAACACAAAACCACTGCACTAAACAAAAATACAGCCAAAGACCCTCACAGAGTCCACTTCACTCTCCTGCTACCTCCACTGGAGCAGGTGCCGATATCCACAGCTGAAAGACCTGAAGACAGATCATGTCACAGGACTCTTTGCAGACACTCCCCAGTACCAGCCCATAGCCCAGTAGCTCCACTGGGTGGCTAGACCCAGAAGAGAAATAACAATCACTGTAGTTCGGCTGTCAGGAATCCCCATCCCTAGGGGAAGGGGGAGAACACCACATCAAGCGAGCACCCCATGGGACAAAAGAATATGAACAGCAGCCCTTGAGTCCTAGATCTTCCCTCTGACATAGTCTACACAAATGAGAAGGAACCAGAAAAAGTATTCTCGTAATATGACAAAACAAGGTTAACACCCCCAAAAGATTATACTAGCTCACTAGCAATGCATCCAAACCAAGGAGAAATCTCTGAATTGCCAGAAAAAAAAATTCAGAAGGTCGATTACTAAGCTCATCAAAGCGGCTCCAGAAAAAGGTGAAGTCCAACTTAAAGGACACAAGATATGAAAGGAAAAGTCTTCAGTGAAATAGATAGCATAAACAAAAAACAATCACAACTTCTGGAAATCAAGGACACACTTAGAGAAATTCAAAATGCACTGGAAAGTCTCAGCAATAGAATTGAACAATAGAAGAAAGAACTTCGGAGCTCAAAGACAAGGATTTTGAATTAACCCAATCTGTCAAAGAAAAAGAGAAAAGAATTTTAAAAGATAAACAAAACCTCCAAGAAGTTTGGGACTATGTTAAGCATCCAAACCAAAAAATAATGGGTGTTCCCAAGGAAGAAGAGAAATCTAAAAGGTTGGAAAACACATTTGAGGGAATAATCGAGGAAAACTTCCCCAGCCTTGCTAGAGATCTAGACATCCAAATACAAGGAGCTCAAAGAACACCTGGGAAATTCATTGCAAAAAGATCATCACCTAGGCACATAGTCATCAGGTTATCTGAAATCAAGACGAAGAAAAGAATCTTAAGAGCTGTGAGGGAAAAGCATCAGGTAACCTATAAAGGAAAACCTATCAGAATAATAGCAAATTTCTCAGCAGAAACCCTACAAGCTAGAAGGGACTGGGGTCCTATTTTTAGCCTCCTTAAATGAAATAATTATCAGCCAAGAATTTTGTATCCAGTGAAACTAAGCTTAATAAATGAAGGAAAAATACAGACTTTTCCAGACAAACGCTGACAGAATTTGCCACTACCAAGCCAGCACTATATGAACTGCTAAAAAGAGCTCTAAATCTTGAAACGAGTCCTTGAAATACATGAAAATAGAACCTCCTTAAAGCATAAATCTCACAGCAACTATATAACAATAACACAATGAAAAAAAGCTATTCAGGCAATAATTTGCACACTGAATAGAATAGCACCTCACATCTCAATACCAATGTTGAATGTAAATGGCCTAAATGCTCCACTTAAAAGATACAGAATGGCAGAACGAATAAGAGTTCACCAACCACTTTTCTTCTGTCTTCAGGAGACTCAACTAACACGTAGGGACTCACATAAACTTAAGGTAAAGGAGTTAGAAAAAGATATTCCATGCAAATGGACACCAAAAGTGAGCAGAAATAGCTATTCTTATATCAGACAAATTTTAAAGCAAAGCAGTTAAAAAAAGACAAAAAAGGACATTACATAATGATAAAAGGACTAGTCCAATAGGAAAATATCACAATCCTAAATATATATGCACTTAACGCTAGAGCTCCCAAATTTATAAAATAATTACTACTAGACCTAAGAAATAAGATAGATGGCAACACAATAATAGTGGGGGACTTTAATAGTCCACTGACAGCACTAGACAGGTCATCAAGACAGAAAGCCAACAAAGAAACAATGGACTTAAACTATAACCTACAGCAAATGGACTTAACAGGTATTACAGAACATTATACCCAACAACTGCAGAACATACACTCTATTCACCAGCACATGGAACATTCTCCAAGACAGACCATATGATAGGCCACAAAACAAGTCTCAGTAAATTTAAGAAAATCGAAATGATATCAAGTACTCTCAGACCACAGTGGAAAAGCTGGAAATCAACTCTAAAAGAAACCTTCAAAACCATGCAAATACATGGAAGTTAAATAACCTGCTTCTGAATTATCATTGGGTCAACAATGAAACCAAGATGGAAACTGAAAAATTCTTTGAACTGAATGATAATAGTGACACAACTTATCCAAACCTCTGGGATACAGCAAAAGTGGTACTAAGAGGAAAGTTCATAGCATTGAATGCCTACATTAAAAAGTCTGAAAAGGCAAAAATAGACAATCTAAGGTCACACCTCATGAAACTGGAGAGACAAGAACAATCCAAATGCAAACCCAGCACAAGAAAAGAAATAACCAAGATCAGAGCAGAACTAAATGAAATTGAAACAAAAGAAATAATACAAAAGATAAATGAAACAAAAACCTGGTTCTTTGAAAAAAAGAATAAAACTGATTGACCAAGATTAACCAAGAAAAGAAGAGAGAAGATCCAAATAAGCTCAATTAGAAACAAAACGGGAGCTATTACTACTGATACCACAGAGAAACAGAAGATTATTCAAGGCTACTATGAACACCTTTATGTGCATAAACTAGAAAACCTAGAGGAAATGGATAAATTCCTGGAAATATACAACTCTCCTAGATTAAACCAGGAAGATACAGAAACTCGTAACAGACCAATAATGAGCAGTGAGATTGAAATGGTAATAAAACAATTGTCAACAAAAAGAGTCAGACAGATTCATAGCTGAATTTTATCAGATATTCAAAGAAGAATTGGTACCAATCCTATTTCCACAGGATAGAGAAAGAGGGAATCCTCCCTAAATCATTCTATGAAGCCAGTATCATCCTAATACCAAAACCAGGAAGGACATAACAAAAAAAAGAAAGCTACAGACCAATATCCCTGATGAATACAGATACAAAAATCCTCAACAAAATACTAGCTGACCGAATCCAACAGCATATCAAAAAGATCATCAACCATGATCAAGTGGGTTTTATACCAGGGATGCAGGGATGGTTTAACATATGCAAGTCAATAAATGTGACACATCACACAAAATTTAAAACAAAAATCACATGATCATCTCAATGGATTCAGACAAAGCATTTGACAAAATCCAGTATCCCTTTATGATTAAAACCCTCAGCAAAATCAGCACAGAAGGGACATACCTCAAGGTAACAAGAGCTGTCTATGTCAAACCCACAGCCAACATTATACTGAATGGGGAAAAGTTGAAAACATTCCCCCTGAGAACTGAAACAAGACAAGGATGCCCACTTTCACCACTTCTATTCAACATATTACTGGAAGTCCTAGCCAAAGCAATCTGACAAGAGAAAGAAATAAAGGGTATCTAAATTGGTAAAGAGGAAGTCAAACTGTCACTGTTTGCTGATGATATGATAGTATACCTAGAAAACCCTAATGAGTCATCCAAAAAGCTCCTAGATCTGGTAAATGAATTCAGCAAAGTTTCAGGATACAAAATCAATGTACACAAATCAGTAGCACAGCTATACACCAACAGCAACCACACTGAGAATCAACAAGAACTCAACCTCTTTTACAACAGATGCAAAATGATAATAATAATAAGGAATATACTTAAGCAAGGAGGTGAAAGAACCCCTACAAAGAAAACTATAAAACACTGCTGAATACCAACATGGCATATGGATACATATGTAACAAACTTGCACATTGTGCACATGGACCCTAAAACTTAAAGTATAATAATAATAATAAAAAGAAAAAAAAACACTGCTGAAAAAAATTATAGATGACACAAACTAATGGAACCATATCCCATGCCCATGGAGGGGTAGAATCAATATTGTGAAAATGACCATACAGCCAAAAGCAGTCTACAAGTTCAATGCAATTTCCATCAAAATACCACCATTATTCTTCACAGAACTAGAAAAAACAATCCTAAAATTCATATGGAACCAAAAAAGAGCCCACATAGCCAAAACAAGACTAAACAAAAGAACAAATCTGGAAACTTCAGATTACCCGACTAGAACTATACTATAAGGGCATAGTCACCAAAACAGCATGATACTGGTATAAAAATAAGTACGTAGGCCAATGGAACAGAATAGAGAACCCAGGAATAAAGGTAAATACAGCCAACCGATCTTCAACAAAGCAAACGAAAACAAAGTGGGGGAAAGACACTCTATTCAACAAATGGTGCTGGGATCACTGACAAGTCACATGTAGAAGAATGAAACTGGATCTTCATCTCTCATCTTATACAAAAATCAACTCAAGGTGGAACAAGGACTTAATTCTAAGACCTGAAACCATAAAAATTCCAGAAGGTAACATCAGAAAAACTCTTATAGACACTGGCTTAGGCGAAGACTTCGTGACCAAGAACCCAAAAGCAAACACAGCAAAAACAAAGATAAATAGATGGGACTTAATTAAACTAAAAAGCTTCTGCACAGCAAAAGAAATAATCAGCAAAGTAAACAGACAACCCACAGAGAGGGAGAAAAATCTTCACAATCTATACATTTGACAAAGGACTAATATCCAGAATCTACAAGGAACTCAGACAAATCAGCAAGAAAAAAACCAACAATCCCATCAAAAAGTGGGCTAAGGACATGAATAGACAATTCTCAAAAGAAGATATGCAAATGGCAAACAAGCATATGAAAAAATGCTCAACATCACTAATTATCAGGAAAATGCAAATCAAAACCACAATGTCATATCAACTTACTCCTGCAAGAATGGCCATAATAAAAAAATAATAAATGTTGGCATGGATGTGGTGAAAAGGGAATACTTTTACACTGTTGGTGGGTATGTAAACTAGTACAACCACTATGGAAAACAGTGTGGACATTCCTTAAATAACTAAAAGTGTATCTATTTGATCCAGCAATCCCACTACTAGGTATCTAAAAGAAGTCCTTAAATGGAAAAGGCACTTGTATACTCATGTTTATAGCAGCACAATTTGCAATTGCAAAAACATGGAACCAGCCCAAATGCCCATCAATCAATGAGTAGATAAAGAAAATGTGATACACACAAACACACACACACACACACACCATGGAAATAGTACTCAGCCATAAAAAGGAACAAAATAATGGCACATGCAGCAACCTGGATAGAATTGGAGACTATTATTCTAAGTGAAGCAACTCAGGAATGGAAAACCAAACATTATGTGTTCTCACTAATAAGCGGGAGCTAAGCTATGAGGATGCAAAGGCATAAGAATAATACAGTGGACTTTGGAGACTCAGGGGAAAGGGTGGGAGGAGGGTGAGGGATAAAAGACTGCACATTGGGTAGAGTGTACACATCTTGGGTGATGGGTACACCAAAATCTCAGGAATCACCACTAAAGAACTTATTCATGTAACCAAACACCACTTGTTCCACAAAAACTATTAAAATAAAAAATAAATTAAAAAAAAATGTTTAGAAGAGGCACCGTTATCGAATTGAGATTATCAGATTTTTGGGGGTCACATAACAAAGCCCTAATAAGGGTATCCAGGATAAGAGGGTTTTGATGGGGTTAAAAACACTAGAAATGTCTGGATGTGGAGATGCCTCAGGAAGGATGAAGGATGGGGATGGGGCGTGGGAACAAAGTTCCTGAGACAGGGAAAGGGATGTTGTCAAAAGAGAAGACAGAAGAAAAAAGGCCAGCCCTGATTAGCATAACTTGGCATTTTCAGTATGGCTGACAAAACAGCAGAAATTCTGCAAAGTTTAGTTTTAGTTTGAGATAGGGAGAATGGCTGAAAAGACTGATGAACCCCAATCTTGTCCTAGACCATTTGACAGATCAGCATCAGTTAGCAAATGTCACCCAATATCTGGCCTCTGTGATGCCAAAAGGCACATAGGCCTCTCCCATCATTCACAGGCTATGCACCTGAAATTCACTTAACTTCCAGTGCAACATGAAAATAGATTAAAAAGATGCCCCTTTCAGAATGCAAAGCAATTGAATTATCTTCAATGGAATCTTTAGTGCTGAGCTGCTCAAACAGACAAAGTTAAAACATATTGAAGTATAAGTGCTTGAGAATTTAATATTTATGATAGATGAGAGTGTGGCATGTACAGTCATACAATCCAAGTTGCAATTTGGGCAATCACAACAGTTCCTGGAGTTTTCATTTTTGTACTGGGGCTTGATTCAATTCAATCCATAAAGAAGAGATTTCAAGATGTATGTAAGTATAAATCATTTGTGCTGATGCATGGGGAGCAAGGAAATCAAGCAAAAGGCTGCGTGGAAAATTGAGACTAAGAAATAAGAGGTGCCAACAGTGACTGAGATAAGCAGAGATTGACTAGATTGAAATCTTTGTATTTTGGCTTCTGTGATAGAGAAAATAATCTGACAAAGTGCTGGACTTCATCTAGGTGCTTATAAACCATTTGAAAAAGCAACTTTACAAGTAAATATGAGGTGACACAGAAGGCCAATGAACTATTCTCCAAAAGGTAGAACACTGAGATACTACAACTCTGAACAACATAGGACCATTTTTGAAAGTTTCATATAAAGATGCCCACAGAATTAAGTCCTTCAAACCTATATTAGTGGGATACCTACAACATCTTGTCACTTCTCTGAAGAGTTCAAGTCAGTTATTTGATTTGATGTAGATTAAAAAGTCAGATGCATTCTACATGCAGTTATACATCTAGGATGACAGAGCCTTTACAAAAAAATAAATAAATAAATAAAACTTCTTTAGAGACAAGTTCTCACTCTTGCCCAAGCTGGAGTGCAATAGCGCAATCATAGCTCATTGCAGCTTCCAACTCCTGGACTCCAACAATTCTCCTGGCTCAGTCTTCCAAGTAGCTGGGACTGCAGGCAGGTGCCTGGCTAATTAAAAAAAAAAATTAGAGGCAGAATCTCACTATGTTGCTCAGGCTGGTCTCAAAATCCTGGAAGATCCTCCCACTTCAGCCTCAGGAGTAGCAGGGTTTACAGGAGAGAGCCACTGCGCCCAGTCACACAGCCTATCACACTTAAAGAGTAGAACCAAAGACAAAAACCACATGATTATCTCAATAGATGCAGAAAAGGCCTTTGACAAAATTCAACAACCCTTCATGCTAAAAACTCTCAATAAATTAGGTATTGATGGGACATATCTCAAAATAATAAGAGCTATCTATGACAAACCCACAGCCAATATCATACTGAATGGGCAAAAACTGGAAGCATTCCTTTTGAAAACTGGCACAAGACAGGGATGCCCTCTCTCACCACTCCTATTCAACATAGTGTTGGAAGTTCTGGCCAGGGCAATCAGGCAGGAGAAGGATATAAAGGGTATTCAATTAGGAAAAGAGGAAGTCAAATTGTCCCTGTTTGCAGATGACATGATTGTGTATCTAGAAAACCCCATTGTCTCAGCCCAAAATCTCCTTAAGCTGATTAGCAACTTCAGCAAAGTCTCAGGATACAAAATCAATGTACAAAAATCACAAGCATTCTTTTACACCAATAATAGACAAACAGAGAGCCAAATCATGAGTGAACTCCCATTCACAATTGCTTCAAAGAGAATAAAATACCTAGGAATCCAACTTACAAGGGATGTGAAGGACCTCTTCAAGGAGAACTACAAACCACTGCTCAATGAAATAAAAGAGGATACAAACAAATGGAAGAACATTCCATGCTCATGGGTTGGAAGAATCAATATCGTGAAAATGGCCATACTGCCCAAGGTAATTTATACATTCAATGCCATCCCCATCAAGCTACCAATGACTTTCTTCACAAAATTGGAAAAAACTACTTTAAAGTCCATATGGAACCAAAAAAGAGCCCGCATCGCCAAGTCAATCCTAAGCCAAAAGAACAAAGCTGGAGGCATCACGCTACCTGACTTCAAACTATACTACAAGGCTACAGTAATCAAAACAGCATGGTACTGGTACCAAAACAGAGACATAGATCAATGGAACAGAACAGAGCCCTCAGAAATAATGCTGCATATGTACAACTATCTGATCTTTGACAAACCTGACAAAAACAAGCAATGGGGAAAGGATTCCCTATTTAATAAATGGTGCTGGGAAAACTGGCTAGCCATATGTAGAAAGCTGAAACTGGATCCCTTCCTTATACCTTATACAAAAATTAATTCAAGATGGATTAAAGACTTAAATGTTAGACCTAAAACCATAAAAACCCTAGAAGAAAACCTAGGCAATACCATTCAGGACATAGGCATAGGCAAGGACTTCATGTCTAAAACACCAAAAGCAATGGCAACAAAAGCCAAAATTGACAAATGGGATCTAATTAAGCTAAAGAGCTTCTGCACAACAAAGGAAACTACCATCAGAGTGAACAGGCAACCTACAAAATGGGAGAAAGTTTTCCCAACCTACTCATCTGACAAAGGGCTAATATCCAAAATCTACAATGAACTCAAACAAATTTACAAGAAAAAAACAAACAACCCCATCAACAAGTGGGCGAAGGACATGAACAGACACTTCTCAAAAGAAGACATTTATGCAGCCAAAAAACACATGAAAAAAGGCTCATCATCACTGGCCATCAGAGAAATGCAAATAAAAACCACAATGAGATACCATCTCACACCAGTTAGAATGGCCATCATTAAAAAGTCAGGAAACAACAGGTGCTGGAGAGGATGTGGAGAAATAGTAACACTTTTACACTGTTGGTGGGACTGTAAACTAGTTCAACCATTGTGGAAGTCAGTGTGGCGATTCCTCAGGGATCTAGAACTAGAAATACAATTTGACCCAGCCATCCCATTACTGGGTATATACCCAAAGGACTAGAAATCATGCTGCTATAAAGACACATGCACACATATGGTTATTGCGGCACTATTCACAATAGCAAAGACTTGGAACCAACCCAAATGTCCAACAACGATAGACTGGATTAAGAAAATGTGGCACATATACACCATGGAATACTATGCAGCCATAAAAAATGATGAGTTCATGTCCTTTGTAGGGACATGGATGAAACTGGAAACCATCATTCTCAGTAAACTATCACAAGGACAAAAAACCAAACACCGCATGTTTCACTCATAGGTGGGAATTGAACAATGAGAACACATGGACACAGGAAGGGGAACATCACACTCCAGGGACTGTTGTGGGGTGGGGGGAGGGGGGAGGGACAGCATTAGGAGATATACCTAATGCTAAATGACGAGTTAATGGGTGCAGCACACCAACATGGCACATGGATACATGTGTAACAAACCTGCACATTGTGCACATGTACCCTAAAACTTAAAGTATAACAATAATGATTAAAAAAAAGAGTAGTTCTGAACCTAAAGTTATCTCCAACTTGGTTGCACTCTTTCGTGGAAAATAAGGAAACTGCTAGCAGATCATCAGCTTGTGAAGAAGCCACTTTTATGATGGTCATGAGCTTCTAGGAGAATACATAGTGAGGATGGCACACATAAGACTGACACAGAAAGCAAGAGTAGACAGAGCATGTTGGCCAAGAGAAAAATCTTCCCTTTTCTAATGAAAACTTACTGTTGAATGGAACAAAAAAGGCACCCAGCAGCTGGTATTCCCCTTAACAGGAACTGACACTTCCTTCAGTCAAGTCCCAGGACATTCAGTTTTGTAGAACAGGCCATACTATACATGAGTCAATGAAAAATGTTGCAACTCTAACTTCTAAATTCCTTAAAGGTTCTTGACTACCAATATGTTCCTAGGACTGGGTGGGGAAGCTAAGAAACAGCATTAGTAAATCCCCAACCACTTCTTCCACATTTGGAAAATAAAGAGCTCAGTAAACCAATCACTGTCTCTTGTAATGATTCAAAGGGATAGTGTGTGTGTTTTGTCACCAGCTGGGTATCACTAGAAATGGTCATTGGAAACAAATATATATTAATTAATATATATTAGATACCTGGGATGGACTATGCATTACCAATAGAGGCGTCATAAAGAAGTCTAGCATTATCTTGATGTTTCAGTGTAACTTCAGGAACCATCTGGAATACTGTAGTTGTGATGACACAGCTTCTGGGTACAGCAAACAGCACAATCATTAAAAAAATTCATTTCAAATATCTTTCTGGAAGCTAATACATTTTACAACAGTTTTAATCCTTCCTCACTGCAACAAAGAAAAGCTTAGCTCCAGACAAATTAAAAGTAAATTGATAGCCTTAGGGGACTCTATTCAAATATCAGTTTTCCACGTTAGAAATCTTTTTTCCTAAAACATAGAGAGAGAGAAGAGAGAGAGAGAGAGAGAGTAAAACATTGGGTGGGAGAGCAAGACTGATGATGGAGACAAAGGGTGTAAAAGGGGTTAGAAGCCAGCACTGTATATGAAAAGAGAAGCAACAGAGGAAGAGTGAGAGGCAGTCCAAATCATTAAATCCTTGTTTGCAAAACCAGGTAGAAATCAACTTAAAATAAAATGCAAATGTGTCACTGGGGCACAAGCCTAACATTTGCGTTGGAATTTATGAATAATAACTATGAATAATGAATACCAAAATCGAAGGGATCAAACACCACCTTCTGTGTTTACTTGTCATTATCCATCTTCCATGGATAATGCTAAATTTTACTCTTTTGCTCTTTTCTTTAAAATTTACTTTGAATGATGCTTTTTCCATTTGTCCACTTAATTATACTAGTCGGAAAAAGTAAGCTGTATTTTTTCAGGGTGTTGCCTCAAAAACAATTACACAAATTCAGAAGAAAGGCTAATTGATCTATTGTTTGAGGAAGTCTGATAATTTGAAGGCACCCTATGCTTGTCCCAGTGCTCTTATTAAGAAGAAAAGATTCTTTACACCTTTCAGCACATGAAGATTACAATGTAATCCTCTGGCCTCCAGCTTGCCCAACTCTTCTTTAATAGAGAGAATGGCTCTTCCATCTGAAGTTTCAGAGAAGTCTTGGAATCTATCTGGGCCACAGCTGTGAGAACTTTTTCTGAGCTGACTCGAGCCTTTGCACGTAGGAGTAGCAGAAGGCTCTCTGGTTGAGATGACCTGAATTAAGACACTCAGACACAGCTCTATAAAAATCTCCTTAGGAGCTGATGCATAGTAAGCCTGGATCATGGCCACAAAATCACACACACACACGCGCATTCACCACCACTACCACCAGTCCTCATCATCCTTAAGACGCATTCTCATTCACAAATTAATTGAACAAATCAAAAAATTACTGAAAACCAGGCTGGTAAATTTAAATGTTTTGTCCATCTTTAGATCATGTATCTTTACACTCTTGGAATAATCTGTTTTTCCAAAACATTGCATCTCCTGAACTCCAATTTTATTGTTTTCTACTTGTTGGTTAAAATGCCAGTTCTTCATGACTGGGTCTGGGAAACATGGGGCTAATGGAGGAATGCCATGATGTGGTGGCGGAAGCCCTGAGGAGTCTAGTTCTGTGTACAGACAATAAGACAACACTGGGAGAATTTGAAGCTCCATTCAAGCCTACATGATTTCCATTCTGAGATTCCAATTCGGCAGTTATAAGAGGAAGGGTGCACACATGTTTAATATAAGATGTTGAACTCTAGCATAAAAATATTCTAAGAGTAAATGGAAATTATTAATTAAAGAAAAAGCCTTCTTTGGCTCTAGTACTTTCTTATCCCCTTAATTCCACTTTGCAATCTTTTTTTATTTGCTTTCATCAGTTAGTGAACAGCAAATAATCTGGTTTGCTATTAAAACTGCAGATAAAATAATCACCTTTGGCAAAATGCAAACAGCGCCTAGCTGAAGAGCTAAGGATCATCATTTGCTCATATATTAAGACATGGCACAACTCCTTTATCTATCCTAATGGCCCTGGATGGGTCAGTGGTGAGAAGGGAGGTAGAAAAGGGTTGGAAAGGACAAGAAAGAGGGGCAGATGAAGAATTAAATTTTAAAACCTCCTGCTGGAATTCAAAGAGCCCTCTGCTGTTAATCACACACACACAAAGTCTATACAGAATTGTAATGCTGACATAGCTTCCTGAATAAGATGCTTATAGGACACTAATAAACAAGGACATTGACGAATGGTTTTATTCTCCTGGGGAATCTTTGTCCCCCTTCTTCCAGAGTTTATGCAAACTAAAAAGTTTATATTTTTAACACCCTGTTGTGCATTCCAATATGGGAGGTCAGCAGTATTTCAACAAAGAAACCACTCATGAGTAACGATTTTACGGAGACAAGAGTGGGGAAACGAACTGTTTGAAATGAGTCTAATTCCTTGTGTGACGGCTAATAAAAAGAAACATCTGAACACAGTGCTTGAGAAGCATTTTTGTACTGTTCAACAGACTGAAAATAATACCCTTTTTTCTGGTCTGCATTACCATTAATAACAGCCTTCTCTTCTGGTCATGTGTGTTTACAGAGGGAATAAAGATTGATACCAAGAGCTTGCCTTTTTTTCTTCCCCACTCAACTAGACACAGACTGTCCAGATGATATTTTTAGCACAAACCAACTTTGATTTTTAAAAAACGATTACTAGTCTCTAAATATTTTCAGAAATTACTTGGATCTGTGAGGAAGCTAGAAATTTTTCCAGGTAGCTCTCAGAAAAAGTTGTTTAGAAAGTAAAAGGTTATGCTCACATCTTGCCTTTGTTTAAGGAAGCTCTTGAACTCTCCTGAGAGGAAATATTCCATCTGTTCTATCCGCTTTCTCTTGACCACACCCGGAAGAATGTCCAGGGTAGGAGAATAGAAGAGTGATTGTACACTAGATAGAATAATCCATGAACTGCAGGTTGTCAGCTCCCCCAGTGTATTTAAGATTGAATTGCCATTACAAAATTTCAACATATTCACAAGCATTTCATATAAGAAGGGTCCCCTGGAGTTCAATGAACCTTTTATTCCAACTTATAAATAATAACTGCCTTCATGAATTGATTCCCACTCCTCTTCTCATCTTGTCTCCATTCCATAGTGTTCAGCTCATCTCTGCCATGACCAAAATAGCCTCTCACTTAGTTCTATACAGACCTCATCTCTCTTCCTTCAGTTTTTTGGCCTTCCCTCATCACAGCAAATCTTTCTGCTTAGAAACTCATACCTCCAAGGAAGCTACAGGGAGGCAATCTGAGACAATGGCAGTGGCCAAGACTCTGCCAGAAAATCCTCCTTCCCACCAAAGAACCTTGAGAGTAAGCCTGACAATTCTGTGGGGCAGGGCACCTATTATTAGAAACAGCTGTGCCTGGAATTTTCTTAGTAGGGTATGTTATCAGCACCCCTTACAAGAAAAACACAGAGTATTAACTGTACAACTACATAATATGCACACCCTATAAAAGAGCCCACATTTCCCTATTAGGAGAATGAATGGCTAACAGGTACTATAAAAGAAAATTTCAAGTCTTACATGTCTCTCAAATTATGAATTTTGTATTTACCCCACCAAAAAACCAACAGGGTATTCAGTAAACCATTCAACTATTTGCTCATTAGAAACTCACAGCCTAACATAACATTGGTCCTCTCCTGTCCTTCCCGTCAAGATTGTTGGGCCATCAGCCAAAACCTAGAGAAGTAAGCTTCATCTTGGTGAATTGGGATCTCTACTGTCAGATACAGTCAGCCTGACTAATGGGAACCACAGCTTGCCAAAATCTACAGCCTCCCTCTCTGTTCCGCCCACCAAATATGCTTAGAAGTCCCATGGCATAAGCCCAGCAGTTCACATATCCCAATCAACTATCAATAGCTTAAGTGTAAGTGATTGTGGATGAAGTACAAACCATGTGTTTCCTTTTTAGTTGCAGGAATTCCTGTGCTATTATGGCACCCATAATGTTCATACCTAATGATTCAGACAAGCATCCACAAGCTAAGTGTTATGGTATGTACATGCTACAATGCACATGCTACAAATACAGAATTCAGTGAAGCACTAATAGGCATCCCAGTCCCAAGGTCCAGAGATACCATATGGGCAATATTGACAGGATCACCTCCCGACTATAGTTGAATATGATGGATGATGGAGGGGTTCCCCTATGCCCTGCTGGTATTCTGGAGGCATGTTTCTGCCTCTTCAGGCTACCACAACTAGTGAACAAAATAATGCATGTATGTACATCATAGACTGGAAATCTCTAGTGAGTGTCTTACCACCCTGACCATCCAATATTGCATCACCAGTAATTTATTGAAATTTCCTCTCTTTCTGTTCTTGAACACTCTCCATATGATTCAAATTCAGTGATTTATCAGCCTAGCATTTCTCTTTTTCAATCCAGAGCTCCCCATCCTATAAAAGAATATTCTGTCTCAGAGACATTTTGAAGTGAGCTTCTCAGAAAAATAGTTTTTCAATAGCCAGTTGTAATAGGAACCAATAGCATTGATTGGGTTATTCCTAAATGCATTAGAATCCCCAGCACATTCAAAAGGTAATGCTTTGTTTTCTTCCTTGATCAGGACCATGTCTTGACATTCATATCCAGTAGGAAGCCAAGTACCTTTGTGTTAACTATCAATGATACTCCCCCAAGAATAACCTGGAGAATCTATGGCATCAAACGAAACCTGCTATATCATCAGAAATCCCATCCTTTAGGGCTCAGGAATACGTATCCCCATGTTCCTCTTTAGAGAGACAGAACAATTACTAGATCTAAGACTCTATTGAACTGAGCAGAGCCAACACTGTACATAATTGTGGGTGGAGGAACAAGGACAAAGGAATTGGTTGATCCATAATATTTGTATTTGTTATGAAGAAATTGCATTTCCTTCCATAATAATAGTGCTCCTTTATTAGAAGTCTTTAGCATTACTTAGCTATTCATTATTTAAACAAATCTCAAGAAAACAAAACTGAGTCCAAATATTAGAACAAATCAACCTTTTACAATCAATACAATATTTCTCTACTCTTGCTTTCAGTGACCACAAAAAAGAATCAATTGGAATATAAATGTAGCTACAATTTCAATAGATATTTTATTGGATTTTTTCTTGTCATATTTAATATTTGGGGCTGCCTTATTTTGTCCAATGTCTTCCATTTCTTTGTTTCCTACTGCCATAACTGGAGCATATTTGAGGATATAATTTTAGATTTTCCTAGCCCTTGCCTAGTTCTCATCCCCTACTGATAAGAAGCTATAAAACAGTATAATTAACTCCAGCTGCCCCATCTTCACTTCTGACTCTAGGAGCTGAGCAAGCCGACTCCGCAGGGTGTGGACTGAAGTGGGTGGAAGAATGTCTGGCTCCAGCCCAGCTATGGTGTGCCACTCCTAAATTGAAATCCTCCCCCATTAGACAATACTTAAGTTCTGCAATCATGTTTACACAGCTGGAACTGTGCAGACCCTGAAAATCATGCAAAGTACAGACTAAGACTACTCCTTGCTTTATTCTGAATTTAATCCTATTTATCTAAAGAACAAACGAATGCATTAAATTCCCAATGTTGGGGTAACGGCTGCTGGGAAAGAGAATGAATGCTCCCCTTCTGAACAGAATGTTCATTGTCATGATTGCAGCAGCCCACAGGTGTGAAGCATTCTGTCTGCTAGTAAGTAAGCAGCAGCCAATAAAAGTTGAGTCCAGAAGGAAAAGCAGTAATAACAGAAAACACAACCATCCACCTCAGAAAACAATTCATTGTATCACCATATTTAAAAAACAAAAAACAAAAAAACCTACTTATAGTGAAGAGACTAGCGCTACCTGAGTGAAGCAGGGTTTCTATCCATACTTGCCTTGAGAGTGTGGGTGAGTCTGCTCTCCCCTTCATGTACCCCCCCACCCTGAGTCTGTCATATTCATGCTCACCAACACCAAAGAGAGCCTCCTTCCCACACACATATACATAGCTCCCTCAGCTCTGAAGGTAGAGAAAAGATAGAGTGTAAGCTTGGTCCTAAGCATTTGGCAAATATCCCTACTGATGACTTAAAACTATAGGGACTGGTGAAGAAAGTTTTTAATACTGCTAAGTTTTTGGGGTGCAGAAAAGCAAAGGCAAACCTTTCTGCTGCAGCATTGTGTCCAAAGGCAAACTTCTCTCCAGAAAGGAGGAGATATGAGCCAGATCTACTGGAGCAACTCAAGACTTCATCTGTTCCTTGCCAAAGGGAAGCTTACTACCCAGCAGCACATCTGAAGTTAGCTCTTCTGAGTGAAGTGTACATGTGAAAAAGGTACCATCCTTTTCCCAGAGGCAGTGCAGCAAAGAGTCTAAGACTATGGGCTCTGGAGCGAGACTACCTTAGAGTCCCAGATCTAAGACTTAACAGCCCTATCCTATAGAAGTTACTTAAAGTTACTCTGTGTGCCTTTTTTCCCTTCCGTAAGTCAGGACTAATAGCACTGACCTTCATAAGGAAGTGCTGGAATGACTAAAAGAGGAAATGCATGTAAGCTGAGCTACACAGTGCCTGGCACTCAGGAAGAATTCAATATATGTTAGGTAGGTATTATTATTCATCAAGCGGCTCTAACTCTCTGGGATAAATGGAGTCCAAGCTAGCCTTATCATTTGACCACGTAGCCAACTATTGGTGGGATATAAAGGAACTGATGCTAGGAAAAAGGCCGTATCCTGAAGACATCAAGCCATCAGGCTGCATTGGTGGCCCAAATGCCACCATTAGGTATTCTTTTGGATTATCATCACATTGAGATACAAATACTATTTGGAAAGAAAGAACAGATCATTTTAACAGGTCCCTTGAAATAATTAGGATCTTGGGGAAATGGAACATGGACCAGGTAAGTTTTTATGGGGAAAGTAGGAAACGAGGAAAGACTGGGAATGCAGGGCCCTGAGTAGAAGGGTTAATGGTGGCAGAAACTAAGAAAATCCAAGGAGAATATTGGATGCCTGTGCTCCCAAATGGAGGGGAAGGTGCAGGCAGATAGATATAGTGGCACTGTATAAATAATTGTGCCAAGGGCTGGCTCTCGCATACACCTTCTGAGAATGTGAGAAATATTCTCTCTGTGCTTTCCTTTCCTCCTAGGCACAGAGCTAATTCTGGCTCTCTGTTGCAGTAGATCTCATCATTTAAGAAGAAAAAAAAACCTACACATGCAGAATGCATTCAAATTTTAAAAATAGACCTCAGAAAGGAAATATTGACAAGATGCCTAATATGCTAAGTATATGGAATTAAATTGAATGAGGCATTTGGGGTGGGGAAGCAAAAACGGGCTGCACCACACACATTTGGAACAGCACTACTAAACCCACAATGCTTTTGGTTGATTAACAGGGAGCACAATGTGAGAGGGGAATTGGAGTGGAGTGGAGAAGTTGACTTGATACCTTAAGTGTAAGGGACACATACGATAAAAGGAAATCCCAACAATTAACAATGGATGTGAAATCATAAAATTAAAGGCTGGAGGGGCAGATGAAGTCAAAGTACATGAGGAAAAACAGCAATCACTTTCTTAAATACAGGTACATAAGACTAAAATGGAACAGGCAAAAGGGCTTTTCAGAAACTGAAGTGGAGATCCTGTGACAAATGAGGGCTATTTGATTCAGGAACAAAATACATTGAGGATCTTCTTATCTTCTATTTCTCCAGCAAAACCACATCAGGGACACCAGGCTAGGTTCTCCTCGTAGATCAGCATCTCAAAAGGCTGAACAATGAAATCACTGGAGATAATGAGGCAAATGGATCTCTGAAAGATTGATAAATCCTCCACTTCATATGAATTAAGTCCCCAGAAGACTAAAAGGCACTAAAGGCAAATTGGAACAATTCTGGCCATGGGATTTGGTAGTTCCATCACACAGGAAATGGGCTAGTAGTCCTGAACTAATGGCCAGCTAAAAAATCAAAGGAAAGAGCTAATCATTCCATTTTGGGAAAGGCAGAGGCAGCTGCCAAAGTATCAGAGGAGGAACAGCTGTGTTCTTCACTTAGGGGAAAGACCTCATTAAGTTGAAAATTGCTAACTATTCAGAAATGGATGATTCAGTAAGGGAGAAGGAAGATGAGAACATGAATTTGGTGTAAAAGAAAAAGAGGACCATTTCCACGAAAATACACACACATGAAAGCAGAGTTAAGCTAAACATATGCAAACAAAAGAGAAGGAAGAAGCTCAGAATGTTTAACAAAAGCCAACTTCACCAATGTCTCATCCTCACTCCTCTTGCCACAGTGGAAGGATTATTACAGCCCAAAGTCCCAGGAGTAGGAGTCAGATTTCCCACCTTGCCTTGGTCTTTAGAAATACACAGGAAAATCCAGCCAAAATGTCATCCACTTTCCAAACAATCTTTCCATACTAAATATACAATAAACAGTAACAGAGTATTAGCAATAATAAGCACCTATAAGTCATTCCAGTCCAAACTCTTCATTTACAGATGAAAAAAACTGGAACCCAAAGAGAGGAAGCAAGTTGCTTGAGATCACACAGAGTTAGTGGCAGTTCCAGGACCTGAATCCAAATGCTTGAATCAGGGCTTTTCCCCTTTCCTATGCAATAAAAACCCCAATTAAAAGAAAAAGACTATAAGAAACACCTCGATAACTATTGGGATGTTAAGAGTAATAACAGTGTGTTTAAACAACGTGGAAAATCGTTTTTGGATCATTTTTGAGAAATGACAATCACCAAAAGGCCCATATAGTACCACAAATAACTAATCAATCTTGAATGACTGGGCCTTAGCACACTTGCAGTCCAATAAGCCAAAAAGAATAGAGCCGTAGGATAAAACTTTTGAAAACATCCTATCTAAAACAGCCCAGATCAGTGGAAATGACAAGAAAAAAAGAAGCTAAAAACTTGCATTTCATCAGCATTTTTTGAAAGAAAAAGTTCTTTTTTTTTTTTTTTTTTTTTACTTTTTTTTCCCCACAAGTGATTGGGGTACAGGTGGTATTGGTTACATGAATAAGTTCTTTAGTGGTGATTTGTGAGATTTTGGTGCACCCATCACCCAAGCAGTATATACTGCACCCTATTTGTAGTTTTTTATCAATCGCCCCCCCTCCACCCATCCCCCCAAGTCCCCAAAGTCCACTGTATCATTCTTACGCCTTTGCGTCCTCATACCTTAGCTTCTACATATCAGTGAGAACATGTGATGTTTGGTTTTCCATTCCTGAGTTACTTCGCTTAGAATAATAGTCTCTAATCTCATCCAGGTTGCTGCAAATGCCGTTAATTTATTCCTTTTTATTGCTGAGTAGTATTCCATCATATAAATATACCACAGCTTCTTTGATGGGCATTTGGGTTGGTTCCACGATTTTGCAATTGTGAACTGTGCTGCTATAAACATGTGTGTGCAAGTATCTTTTTCGTATAATGACTTCTTTTCCTCTAGATAGCTACCCAGTAGTGGGACTGCTGGATCAAATGGTAGTTCTACCTTTAGATCTTTAAGGAATTTCCACACTTTTCCATAGTGGTTGTACTAGTTTACATTTCCACCAGCAGTGTGGAAGTGTTCCCTGTTCACTGCATCCATGCTAACATCTACTGTTTTTTGACTTTTTGATTATGGCTATTCTTGCAGGAGTAAGGTGGTACCACATTGTGGTTTTCATTTGCATTTCCCTGATCATTAGTGGTGTTGAGCATTTTTTCATATGTTTGTTCACCATTTGTATATCTTCTTTTGAGAATTGTCTATTCATGTCTTTAGCCCACTTTTTGACGGGATTGTTTGTTTTTTTCTCATTGATTTGTTTGAGTTCATTGTAGATTCTGGATATTAGTCCTTTGTCAGATGTATACATTGTGAAGATTTTCTCCCGCTCTATGAGTTGCCTGTCTACTCTGCTGACTGTTTCTTTTGCAGTGCATTTGCGGTGCAAAAGCTCTTTAGTTTAATTAAGTCCCACCTTTTTTTTTTTTTTTTTTTTTTTGAGACAGAGTCTTGCTCTGTCGCCCAGGCTGGAGTCCAGTGGCAGGATCTCGGCTCACTGCAAGCTCCGCCTCCTGGGTTCACGCCATTGTCCTGCCTCACCCTCCTGAGTAGCTGGGACTACAGGCGCCTGCCACCACGCCCAGCTAATTTTTTGTATTTTTAGTAGAGACAGGGTTTCACTGTGTCAGCCAGGATGGTCTCAATCTCCTGACCTCATGATCCGCCCGCCTCAGCCTCCCAAATTGCTGGGCTTACAGGCGTGAGCCACCGCACCTGGCCTATCTTTGTTTTTGTTGCATTTGCTTTTGGGTTCTTGGTAATGAAATCCTTGCCTAAGCCAATGTCTAGAAGGTTTTTCCAATGTTATCTTCTAGAATTTTTATAGTTTCAGGTCTTAGATTTAAGTCCTTGATCTATTTTGAGTTGATTTTTGTATAAGGTGAGAGATGAGGATCCAGTTTAATTCTCCTACATGTGGCTAGCCAATTATCCCAGCACCATTTTTTGAAAAGGGTGTCCTTCCTCCAACTTTGTTTTTGTTTGCTTTGTTGAAGGTAAGTTGGCTTAAGTATTTGGGTTTATTTCTGGGTTCTCTATTCTGTTCCATTGGTCTATGTGCCTATTTTTATACCAGTACCATGTTGTTTTGGTGACTATGGCCTTATAGTATAGTTTGAAATCAGGTAGTGTGATTCCTCCAGATTTGTTTTTTTGTTTTTTGTTTTGTTTTGTTCTGTTTTTGCTTAGTCTTGCTTTGGCTATGCAGGCTCTTTTTTGGTTTCATATGAATTTTAGTATTGTTTTTTCTAATTCTGTGAAGAATGATGGTGGTATTTTGATGGGGACTGCATTGAATTCGTAGATTGGTTTTGGCATTATGGTCATTTTCACAATATTGATTCTACTCATTCATGAGCATGGGATGTATTTCCATTTGTTTGTGTCTATGATATCTTTCAGCAGTGTTTTGTAGTTTTCCTTGTAGAGGTGTTTTGCCTCCTTGGTTAGGTATATTCCTAAGTATATATGTATTTTTTGCAGGTATTGTAAAAGGGGTTCAGTTCTTGATTTGATTCTCAACTTGGTCGCTGTTGTGGTATAGAAGAACTACTGATTTGTGTAAATTAATCTTGTATCCAGAAGCTTTGCTGAATTGAAAGAAAACATTCTTAAATATCAACATGAGCAAGAAACCAGCAAGGCTGGAGGGAAGGAAACTTGAAGACTCAAGCTGTGATTCCACTGAAGTGTTTTGGTCAACGGAATTACCAGTGACACAGAAAACACAGCAGTCCAACTCAAAGAGTAAAAAGTAAAACACACACTGAGAGGTCAATATCTATACAGGTGCCAATTCTGTAGACATACCTGGGTACTATCAAACACGCCCCTGAGCTAGTTAGGCACACCAGTTATTTCCTTCCATCTCATAGTAATACTTCTGACTCCCTGATCTTTCTGGCTTTACTGCTGTAATCTGCTGCTGTTTCCCTAAGCAACATCTCTTCCAAACTGGAGGCAGTAACCCTTTCATAACAGGAATGAAAACTTCCTGTCAGTCCAATAGCCTTTGAGATTTCAAATGGAAAGCAGAACAATGCCCTGGAGTCACATAATATATCCAGGAAACACAAACTCTCTTCTGATCCTTGCACTGCTTTACAATAGATCATTTCACCTCTGGAATCTGTAAAATAAGGTAGATAAGAACTGCCCTGGGGATCAAACATTGGTGGATGATATCTGTTGTTTGGTAATGTTCAGAGAAATAAATTGATCAGCGCTTATTCATTGAGGGTTTTCCTCACTCATGGTAGTATACTGTGAATTGTGTGGAAGGAGAGAAAAAAATAGAAAAGAAGGTAACTTTATCAAATAAAAGTAAGCCATAAAAATCTTCACAAGGGAAGACTGAACCACTACAACCAAAAAAAAATACTCTCACTCAATGTCATTAAAAATTATTTCTATTCTCTGTAAAAACACAGTGATGAATGAGAAATTGCCTAGAGGGGAAAAGGATAGAATTAGACTGAGGTGAAAGCGGGGGAGGGTTGGAGAAAGAACTAAATAAGAAGCATCAAGGAAAAAAGTGTGTGTGACGAGAGAGGAGGAAGAAGATAGGGGAAAGGAGTTTATATAGTAAAGTTAGCAGTTTACAACTGGCTCCAACGATGAAAGGACATCAGATTTGGCTTACAGCGTTAAGAGTTTAAGAAGAACAGAACAACTGTGAGAGGTGTGACATGATGGCCACAGAGGAAGAATCTACTTAAACTTTAAGAAAAATGGAGACAGTTATCAACTAGAAATAGCCACCTTGCTTAGGAAAGGAGGAACGACCAGACAATTAAGTATCCTTAAGAGTTACTTGGTCCCTAATACTAAAAGTTACAAGCCCCTCACTTGGTAGTCCTTCACTGGTTCTTAGTTTTAACAATAATTTTGTCTGAGATAGACAAGTGACCTGCTACTTGTTTGATTTTCATCCCATGCTTCGTGGCATTGCCATTGAACAGTATCCAAAGAAGGAATGCCAAAGGGAGGAAATTAAGATGAAAGAGCAATTACCCCTCAAAGCAAGCACACCACACCATCTGTTAATTTGAGTGTGGCACTCATTACAGATCCATTGGCAAATGGCTGTGTGCTCAGGAATCTGAAAAGGTTGTACCCAGAACCCAAAATCAGAATAAAAGAAGCTCAGAAGTTGAAGTGTCTTAACAATTATCAACTTTCTCATTTTACATTTTTTAAAAATAGGAAAAAAGCAAATTAACATGATATAAACTCTGTACATGGGTATTAAAGAACGCCAAGTAAAGGAGATATCAGGACAAACTTGTTAGTCAAAACAGGCTGCTTTCTGGGACTTAAATTTTGCTTGTAATTTTAAAGAGAAAAAGAGACGTAGATAAGTGAAGAGGAGAGACAGGAACCCAGGTAGAATGTTTCATCAGCATCATCTTGCCGCTACTCTTTTTAAGTGCCTACTGTGGAACAGACACTGTACTAAGTGTTTTACATGAGTCATCTCATTTAATCCTTACAACCACCCTACAAGGCAGGTAATACCAATATCCTCCATTCTGCAGATGAGAAATCCAAAGACTGGACTGGACAAGTAACTTGTTTATAGGCTATGAATCTGTGGAATACGATGAGCACATAAAGTTCCCAATTCTCAGGTCAGGTCAACAGGCCAAGGAAGAGAAGGGCACAAAAAAAACAAAAGCAAAAACCAAAAAACAGCAAAACACCTAGCCATCCAATTCACAATTATATTGTACTAAGAAAAAATACTATATATATATATATATAGAGAGAGAGAGAGAGAGAGAGAGAGAGAGAGACAGAGAGACACTTTATTGGTCTTATCAACATTAATGCAACATTGCTCATCATCCCACCTGTAAATATACGAATTGAGACTTTGAGAGGTTAGTGACTTATCCAAGGCTCTACAATGAACAAATAATAGAATGAAAACTACAATTCTCATTTCCCAGTAGGTCACATGGCAACATGGCATTAAAGTATTTTAGGGACTATAATGATCTTTTTTTTTTTTTTTTCTTGAGACGGAGTCTCACTCTGTTGCCAGGCTGGAGTGCAGTGGCGCGGTCTCGGCTCACTGCCACCTCCGCCTCCTGGGTTCAAGTGATTCTCCTGCCTCAGCCTCCCAAGTAGCTGGGATTACAGGCATGCGCCACCACTCCCAGCTAATTTTTGTATTTTTAGTAGAGATGGGGTTTCACCATGTTGGCCAGGCTGGTCTTGAACTCCTGACCTCGTGATCCACCTGCCTTGGACTCCCAAAGTGCTGGGATTACAGGCGTGAGCCACTGCGCCCAACCAGGACTATAATGATCTTAGCATTTTGCATATAGCACATGGATTTAGATTTGGGGGAAGGCAAAAAGTATGCACTTCCAGTTACATTGTTCATGGAATGTTCAAACTATAAAAGAAAGTTTATTTTCACAATGAATCTGCCTTTTTCAAAAACACAGTGCTTGCCTCTGTGTTATAAGTTGTTTTTTTCATATCCCTAATTCCACACAGTTCTATGTGTGTACATGTCTCCCCAAGCCCTACTTTCCAATAGGATGTTGACAAACACAAACATGTCACAAGGTCCCTTACAAGCCAAAATACTTTATGCAATAGAACTGCAGGTTGCTATATTCAGCACCATATTATCAGTGAAGGTGGGCCACCTGGCTTACATTAATGTAAGACAAACAGCTCTAAGCAAGGCAAGGGTAAAAAATATTTTTTCATTTATCAACTGTGTGTCTGAGTGGCTCTCTCCTGGGAGTTATAGACAAAGAATTTTATAAAGGGCTTTGGTTGAGATTTTTTTTCTATCATTAACATTCATTTTTCCACTACAAAATGAGGCCAAAATCCAAAGGCACATAAATTCCCATCATTTCTCAGATGACACTCTCCCTATGGACCTGCTGGAAGCTCATTCATATGGCAAGGAGAGATGACCTTTCAGGTAGGAGCTGAGCATTTTTCAGTCCGTTGTTAGAAAAAAAGAATAGAAGGGATTCTTTGCAGTGTGGCTTTTTTAGAAAATAAACTAAAAATGAAAAATGCATCCCCTCATTTATTTTTTAATGAAAGTCTGGGCATGCAGTGGGAGAGAAAATAAAGGAATCAAAATGACATCTACCACCCATTAGCCATTTAAGAACCGTGAAGCAAGAGCAGGGAAGAGCAGCAGGGATCCTGGGGCTGGGGTATGCAGCTTTTGATACAGGGAGGGCAAAGTGGAGTCAATGCCTCCAGAGAGGAACCAGGGCTTCTCTTACCTCACAGTAAATGCTCAAGAATATGTATATTTTGCAATGTAAATGAACACAACCTCTTTTCAAACCTTTGGCAGACATGTTATAATTTCTCAGAGTCTGGGCTGATTCAGAAAAATGATTTGATAGTAAAGGCAGCTTTCCAGCATCCAGACATTTCACAGTGAGTAAGTCAAATTACTTTCTTTGGACACCAATAGCTCTGGTAAACTCATGAGGTTGTCACTCCTTGGTACCCCATTTCTATGCATTTCTCCCCTCTGATTCTCCCCTCTGAGACTTTTTATTTTTTTTGGGGGGGGGGGACGGAGTCTCGCTCTGTCGCCCAGGTTGGAGTGCAGTGGCGCAATCTCGGCTCACTGCAAGCTCCGCCTCCCAGGTTCACGCCATTCTCCTGCCTCAGCCTCTCCGAGTAGCTGGGACTACAGGCGCCCGCCACCGCACCCGGCTAATTTTTTGTATTTTTAGTAGAGACGGGGTTTCACTGTGCCTCCGAGACTTTTAAAGTTCGATATTCTAGAAACCATCCTCTTCCCCCCACCACTCCTCTCAAATAATAAGCTTAGAAACAATCTAATAGCAACTATTTACAACTTAGTGTGAACTTAAATAAATGCATTTTCTCTCCCTGTGGACTGCTTGAAGTGTGAACAGTAACTGTAAAATGAAATGCCTCACTTTCTGTTAAAGGGATCACAGATAGAAGCAAACAGATGAGGGGCTTTGGGTGGTAGGGTACCTGAAATCCTATAAAGTGGCTATTCCACTGACTCAGTCCCCACAATAACACTTGCTATGTTTTAGACACTTGCTATATTCCAGGAAGTATTTACCTGGATCTTCTCACAACATTCTGATAGGTAATTTCTATCATTACTCCCATTTTGCAGTTGTGAAAATTGAGGATTCAAACAAATAAGGTCAATAGCTATTAAGTGGCAAAGATAAGCATGAAACTTGAATCTGTCTTATTTCAAAGTCTGTACTCTTGGTCACTATGATGTTCTGCCTGCCTTTGTATTTACAGGCAGACTAATGATGTCAATCTTGAATATAATGGATTAAAGTGAAAATAGTTGTACTGATTCATTAGGACTGGCTCATATTGGTTGGAGCCTGAAGTGATTGGACACTATCTGTCTGGAAGAGACTCCAGTGAGAATTAGAATTCTTAGGTTTATCAATGAGGATTAGCTAGATAGTACATATAAAAGGAAATCTGGATTATACCCCTTATGTCCCTGCCAATCTCAGTTTCAACCATAGATATTTTTATCTTATTTCATTCTCTCTTATCACCTCATTCTAATTTTCTGAACCTTTCCCCATCAGCCAAGATTCTGATTTTGATCCTCACTATAGATGGCTGTCATTCCTCTGTTGACTGTTTGGAATTCTATGCTTGTCTCTCCCTTTCAGTGTTGCTGTATGGGATAAATGATATATTATAACATGAGTTCCATATCACAATGATTTCAGGGACTTTTTAAGACTTTAAACATTCCATATTGATGACAGTGAAAACTTAAGATACCAAAGGGGTTCCAGGTAATGCTGCAAGAATACTGGGTTCTGTGCCTGCATTTCTGGTATGGATATTTTAATCTCTAAAGGATCCTAGATGATTAATTAATATTGGGCTTCTGGAAGAGTACCTCTTTGCTAAATTAAATAAAACAATGTCCAGCTTTGCAGATCTCACTTATTTAATAGACAGTCAATTCCTCATCTAGAGATTCTGACCCCTAGGATCATGTAAGTAATTTGTGCTAGGTAATTTTTATTTTAAATAAATGAGAGAAATGAGGCACTAAAAGGTGCTGTAGACAGGTAAACAAAAGCACAGGATGAATACATGGGTCCAACATGCTTAGAACACTTATCTCATAATGCTCTTGTTCTGGGTGTAAAAAATATTAAAGAGGAAATGAGATGGGGAGCTAGAGCAGGAAGGCATGCTGCTCCTCCATCTTCATCATGCCAAATGTAACAGTTTGAATGTTGAGTGGGCCCATTTGATAACTCATTTCGAGCTAAACAGCATGTCAACTTAGAAGACTTTTCCCTCTCCCAAGAGTACAAAGCTCATTCCTTGGCTCATCGTCCCCCAGAAAGGAAGCAAAGCACACATCTAACCCCCTCAGGCAATCAAAACAAATTCACACCAAAGGAGGAGGCAGACAGGCAGTCTGGCAGACAGGGCTACAGCGTGGGAATGGGTACTTTCAGACAGTCAAAACATAACGGTGGTAGAAACATCTGCCGCCTACTTCAGTACCACCGGTATCTGGAGAGTATTATAAATTATACCAACTACAGAACCAACTTTTCCTGGCATTTTAATTACCAAAACATTACAGATTAATTATCCAAACTTTACTTAAATGGCAAGTCAGTCATTTTCCTTCATGAGGGAAAAGGCCATACTAACAGGAGCCTTAAAGTGAATTGTGTTTCTTTGAAAATTGTATTTTAAACCGAAGATCTACCGCAGATAGTTTTATGGGTCTCTAATTAGCGTCACAAAGGAAACACCAAAAGGTTAATAAGAGATGGTTAGTTGGAATGGTGGTTTCCTGGTGCCAGCTCCAGCCGCTCAGTCTGTCTGCAGACTCATTAGCTGCAGATTGATTATCAGCTGAATTCAGCAAGTGCTCACTTGCTGTTTTAGCAGAAGGCTAGTGTGATTTGATACACCTACCCTCCAGCTAACCAGGGCCCAACAATAAGGTAATATTTTCTACAGTCAAAAAAAGAAGCTTTTATTTGACTTCAGCTTCAGTTGACATCAATTATAAATCTGAAAGTGTTTGATGAAGCTGAGACAGGCATAATGAAACCTTCCAAATTGACAGTTGGCACAAAGGTCGGGCTCTAGGTTGTTAAAATCCACTTGTGCACAGACACTGTATTTCTGAGTTCTCATTTTGTCACTAAGCAAAACCATCCAGTGAAGAAAACTCAAACTTAATAGAGTACTCACAGATAGTCACTAAACTTCTAAAATGTACAAACAGTGTAATGAGCATTGAGTCAAGCAAAAGAATTTGAACTTTAGGCTTCACTCTGGACTTTGCTATAGATTTGTGTTCTGACATTAATAGAGTGTTTAAAATGTTGGTGCATCAGTTTTTCTTCTAAAAAATGGAACAGATATTTATATACAGCATGTCTCCGGAACACAATGGCTACTTGAATTGAAAGAACTAAAATTTGGCTGGGCGCGGTGGCTCACGCCGTAATTCCAGCACTTTGGGAGGCCGAGGTGGGCAGATCACGAGGTCAGGAGTTCAAGACCAGCCTGGCCAACATAGCGAAACCCCATCTCTACTAAAAATACAAAAAAAATTAGTGGGCGTGGTGGCAGGCGCCTGTAGTCCCAGCTACTTGGGAGGCTGAGGGAGGAGAATCTCTTGAACCCGGGAGGTGGAGGTTGCAGCGAGCTGAGATCATGCCACTGCACTCCAGCCTGGGCGACACAGGGAGACGCTGTCTAAAACAAACAAACAAAAAAAGAACTAAAATTTCTGGCTAGTGATGGTAATAATAAGAGTTCCGCAAATTTAAAATGGTTCACGTTTGCTTATGAATGATGGTTCAGCATCAACATTTGACTTGCTTTGGTTTATCAACAGTGTGCAACCTGACTCTTACAAGCTGGAAGCATTTTTTTTTTCAATAAGCTGATTTTTAAATTAAATTAAAGTCAAAACAATTCTTTTGGTTCACCTCCCAGATTAGAGCAACTGACAGCCTCATTAATGATTAAAAACAGCAGGTGGTGATGCCTTGGAACAGTTTGACCAGCCTAAATATCTCGAAACATACATCATTCCTCTTTTTCCTCTTTTCCATGTATTAAAAGGGAAATATTCTATTGTTCACACAGGTTGGAAACTCCATAGAGACTGAAAGAGGAGGAAAGAAAGCAAGTTGTCAAACATCTATTATTATGCAAGTTAAGAATAGAAAAGGAGAGAATATATGAAATTAGAGATGGAAAAGCGACCACAGAAATTGGAAAATTTATCTCTGGCATTGGACTTGGATTTGCAAACTCATGACTTGGAAGCTGGCTTGCTGCAATCAACTAAGAGTACCAAGTTTCTCCAAATTATTAGAGTACTATATGTTTACAGATTTCTACTTAAAAAGGAAGCAACATTATAAGTTACATTTTTATTCAAAGCAGATTACAGTTGCAGTCCTGCATTACTTAGGGTCTAGGGACTAGACCATAATTTAGAAAGACCCTAAGGCTTAGCTTACTGGGGGCAGAGGGAATAAACTTGCTTTTAGAGTTCTAAAACTCTAGAGTTCTTTAGCCAGATTGAAAATTTTCCTGTTAAACTAAGGCAGTAACCTAAAGAGCCTTATTTGCCATTAAAATTAATATTCCTAAGGTTAAAAAGAACTAAACTAATGATAAAACAGGGTTGTCTATTATTTCAAATTTAATAGCTTGCATTTTTGTTGTCTAAACTGTCATGAAGGATAATGAAGTACAACTATTGTTTCTGATGACCAGAGACCCTCAAAAGTATTTGTCATGAGGCCGCCTCAATGTGACAAAACTTTGAGTAACTTCAGTCACAAAGAGTTCATTTTCTGATCAATTCTTTTGGCCCCTTCCAGATTCATTGCCTTTCGAATTACCTGTTTTACACACCATCCTACACATACTTCCAACCACATATTAGATCTCTGAATGGCACATTTTTAAGTGAAGTCCAGTGTTTACCACAAAACCAAAAATCCTACAGCACCCTTCTGACATTGACACCTGCACACACACACTTACAGTCCCAAAGGATTTGCTCCAAAACAACTCTGGAGACTGATATTTCATTAATAATCTCTTTAGTGCAAACTATGAGGAACTGCTTTATATTCTCTCTACATGGCAGAATGATTGGTTTATGGGGTTCCACTTTGTTCAGTTGCAAAAGAGTCTATTTTGTATATCCACTGTGAGCTTTACAAGTCCATCTAAGACCTAAGCCTAGATTATGTGAGATCTTTGAAAATATCCCCAGAAGAAGAACCTGTGTGTGATCCCCTAAAAAGCAACTTTTCTGATGTTCCTAAAAAGGGCAGCTCAAACCTTTTCTAATTTGGTGCTTGATGACTGATATGGTTTAGCTCTGTGACCCCACCCAAATCTCATCTCGAACTGTAATCCCCATGTGTTGAGGGAGGGACCTGTAATCCCCACCTGTTAAGGGAGAGAGGTGATTGGATCATGGGGACGGTTTCCCCTATGCTGTTCTGATGATGGTGAGTGCGTTCTCACAGGAGCTGATGGTTTTAAAGTATAGCACTTTCTCATTCCCGCATTCTCTCTCTCTCCTGTCACTTTGTGAAGAAGGTAACTGCTTCCCCCTCTGCCATGACTGTAAGTTTCCTGAGGCCTCCCCAGCCATGCAGAACTGTGAGTCAATTAAACCTCTTTCCTTTATAAATTACCCAGTCTCGGGCATTTCTTTATAGCAGTGTGAGAATGGAGTAACACAATGATTTTTCTAGGCTGGAATTTTACTGGGGATAAGCCTTATGTAAAGAAAGAGAAATTAAAAAGGCTTTCTTGTCAAAAAGCCATGTTTCCAACATGGATGTATCAATTAAGCTTTCCTTGATGCAAAATATACAGGGCACTGAGCCATCTGATAAAAACAAGAGATCAAAAATACCTTGGGCAAGTACTGACCCTGAATGACAAAAAGCATCTATCATAAAAGAGGAAAGCCATCTCACGACTATTTTGTCCACACAATAAATAAATGATACATAATTTTGGTATTGTTGAAATTGCTTTTAAAACTATGGGGCCAGGGGCGGTGGCTCACACCTGTAATCCCAGAACTTTGGGAGGCCAAGGCGGGTGGATCACCTGAGGTCAGGAGTTCGAGACCAGCCTGGCCAAAGTGGTGAAAGCCCGTATCTACTAAAAGTACAAAAATTAGCTGGGCTTGGTGGCACAGGCCTGTAATCCCAGCTACTCGAGAGGCTGAGGCAGGAGAATAGCTTGAACCCGGGAGGCGGAGGTTGCAATGCACCAAGATCGTGCCATTGTACTCCAGCCTGGTGCAAAACCCCGTCTCAAAAAAAAAAAAAAAATGCATGGTATCAATCCCTTAAACTGGCTATGAATGGACTTAATTCCCCATATTTATTTCATAACAAAAGGATTAAGAGGAAAATAAACAGAAAATAATACTCTACAAATATTTAAAATCCATGTTTAGATTTATCATTTCCCATCCTGACAGAGTTTATGGCTCTTAACCAGCTTATGACAGGACAGAAATAATGTTAGGCTGGGAGCAGTGGCTCATGCCTGTAATCTTAGCACTTTGGGAGGCCAAAGCAGGAGGACTGCTTGAGCCTAGGGGCTCAAGACCAGCCTAGGAAACATAGCAAAATCCCGTCTCTACCAAAATAAATTAGCCAAGCATGCACCTATGGTCCCAGCTATTCGGAAGGTTAAGGTGGGAGGGTCGCCTGAGCCCAGGAGGTCGAGGAGACTGCAGTGAGCTGTGATCGCACCACTGCAGTCCAGCCTGGGTGACAGAGTGAGACCTATCTCAAAAAAAGAAAAGAAAGAGAAGAAAATAAAAGAAAAGAAATAAAATAAAATAAAAGAAGGGAGGGAGGAGAAGGGAAGGGAAAAAGAGAGAGAAAGAAAAAGAAAGAAAGAAAAGAAAGAAAGAAAGAAAGAGAAAGTCCCACAAAACAACTTGATTTGTCTCTCATGTATTAACTTATTGACAGTGTCCCTACTTTTCATGGCCTACAGAAGTTGATTTTTCATGAAGCAACTGGAAAACATTCACCTAGTAAATCACCCAAATAGAGCATAATTTTATCCAGCATACTATGTTGGGGCCCGGCTTCCACCATTCCTCCAAAGAGATCACATTACACCAAAGTGTCCTTTTAAATGCATTTTGGTTTCCAGCTCAAAAAATCTTAATTATTTTCTTCACCAATCCTATGTAGTGTATCCCATACTGGACCATTTTTGTTATTGGGCCATAAACTACTGGAGAATGAAATTCTTAATTGTTCACTGTGCTCCCTTTACATATCCTGCATCCTCTAATGCTTTCAAAATGCTTAGAAATATGGAAATTCTTAATGTCAACTAATCAAAAAAAGCTTTGGCATTTATTTTTTGATGAGTAATGAATTCCTTACCACAGGTAGTTTTTTTTTCTGTTGCTTTTGTTTTCGTTTTTTGTTTGTTTTTCTTTTCTTTTTTTTTTTTTTTTTTTTTTTTGGACAGAGTCTCACTGTGTCGCCCAGGCTGGAGTGCAGTAGTACAATCTTGGCTCACTGCAACCTCTGCCTCATGGGTTCAAGTGATTCTTGTGCTTCAGCCTCCCGAGTAGCTGGACTTATAGGCATGTGCCACCATGCCCAGCTAATTTTTGTATTTTTAGCAGAGACAGGGTTTCACCATGCTGGCAAGGCTGGTCTTGAACTCCTGGCCTCAAATGATCCACCTGCTCCAGCATCCCAAAGTGCTGGGATTACAGGCATGAGCCACCATGCCCAGCCCACCACAAGTAATTATTAGTAATAATAAATATTAAAATAACCTTAGGCCGGGCGCGGTGGCTCACGCTTGTAATCCCAGCACTTTGGGAGGCCGAGGCGGGCGGATCATGAGGTCAGGAGATCGAGACCACGTTGAAACCCCATCTCTACTAAAAATACAAAAAATTAGCCAGGCGTGGTGGCGGGCGCCTGTAGTCCCAGCTACTCGGAGAGGCTGAGGCAGGAGAATGGCGTGAACCCGGGAGGCGGAGCTTGCAGTGAGCCGAGATCGCGCCACTGCACTCCAGCCTGGGCGACAGAGCGAGACTCCGTCTCGAAAAAAAAAAAAAAAAATAACCTTGAATATCAGACAACTAAAAGTTCCAAGTAGATCAGGAAAACACAAATGCACACACATACACTATATATCGAAAGAGAAAGAAAGCAAGCATAAATATATATATGGAAAGAAACAATGTATCGTATATTTCAAGATAGCTAAAAAAGAGGATCTTAAAAGCTATTACTGCAAAGAAATGATATATGTTTGAGGTTAGATACACTGTTTTGCAATTTATGTGGTTATGTCTTCCCCAGTTTTGCTCATATAGAGACTTTTAAAAATGTCTTCATCCTCTTGCAAATATACCTAGTGAAATGTTTAATTACTTGAACCCAGGAATGTGGGACTAGTGTACATTTCCAGGGCATGATTCCTATAAACCCCAATCTCGTATCAGGATTACATATTTAAGTAAGAATAATGGGATATCCACATCATCAAAAACGGTTATGCAAAGAAGCAAGGAGGAGCCAGACCCTGGCCCCCACTACTCAGCTCAGAGATAACCCAGATAAGAAGAAATTCAAGCCCCATGATACCCCTAATCATACAACAAACCCATGAGCCTCTGACACCTCTCACCACTCTACTTGTCAATCACTCTTTTTAGAGACTCTCTGCAGGAACCGCATAACATATATATAACCAATGCGTGTGTGTGTGTGCGTGTGTGTGTATATATATATATGTATATAGTGTGTGTGCATGTGTTTTCCCAATATATATACATATAGATATACACATATATATACACATATACACATATATGTATATATATATATATATGTTGGGAAACACAATATGCTATAACACAATATGTTAAATAGATACGCTATAACACAATAGCGTATCTATTTAAAATTAGACAAATGGTTGATATTAATCTTAATGTCCTGCATGAAGAAACCAATGGTGAACTGTCCAAAACAATTATTTGACCAAAGGGCCCATGCCAAAAGAATACTAGCAAAGAAATTCTAACAACAGGGAGGTTTCCATTAGTGAAGAACAACTTTTTATTCTAGTGATTATTTTTCCAATAAAATGTAAATGTTGCCTTGGAAAAAAATCCAATTATGTGGTACAGCAGATAATTGGTTTTGAACTAAAAAAAAGAAAAATCTCCACCTGTCACCTCTCTTCCTACCTGCCCAAAAACTGCTGAGACTGAGAGAAAGGATAAAGTTTCTGGGCATCAGAAAAAAAGGGGTACTAGGCACTGAGTGCTACTGAGGGCCTCTAAACCAGCAAGGTAATTGGACATTTCAGAGATTAAACTTAGCATCCTACAATGACATTAACCAAAGATGAGTAGGAAATTCAACCTCACAACAGGTGGATTTAAAAAAAAAAAAAAAGTTTACCAATGTGATACTGTCCAAATTAGAACATCAAAGAAGGAAATAAGATCTTGATTGTAACAGTCTTTTTATTCTGCTTCTCTTGCTTTACTGGCACAATATTCACAAGGTTTTTAATGGCCCCAAAATCTATTCTTTTTTTTTTTTGTTTTTTTTTTTTTGTGAGACGGAGTCTCACTCTGTCGCCCAGGCTGGAGTGCAGTGGCGCAATCTCGGCTCACTGCAAGCTCCGCCTCCCAGGTTCACGCCATTCTCCTGCCTCAGCCTCTCCGAGTAGCTGGGACTACAGGCGCCCGCCACCACGCCCGGCTAATTTTTTTTTTATTTTTAGTAGAGACGGGGTTTCACCATGGTCTCGATCTCCTGACCTCATGATCCGCCCGCCTCGGCCTCCCAAAGTGCTGGGATTACAAGCGTGAGCCACCGCACCCGGCCCCAAAATGTATTCTTATAATTTTTTAAAATAGAATTATTCATTTCATCATTGAGCTGGCCTTGGTCACCTCGGTAAACCCCAGATTAACAAAAGTAAAAAGATAACAACTTTTACAGTCAATAACAGCAGTAGTTGACACATTCAATTCCCAGAGCCAGGCACATAGTGGGCACTCCAAAATATTACTGAGTAATGAGTGATATATATCTGTTCATGGTTTATTCCTGCCTAGTATATCAGAGGCAGGATGAAAGCAGCTGGAAGTCACATATATAGAAACACTGTATACACATTCCTGGGTTCAAGTAATTAAATTTCACTAGGTATATTTGCAAGAGGATGAAGACATTTTTCAAAGTCTCTATATGAACAAAACTGGGAAAGAAATAACCACATGAATTGCAAAACAGTGTATCTAGCCTCAAAGATGCTAATTCAGGTCCAGGGGGATCTAATCAACCACTTTGTTCAAGTAAAGATAAAACTTTTTGACAGCAAATGCTATTCTGATAAAATGGAATTTTCAATTACTCTATGAACATCTGGCCCATGCTACCGTATCTGGAGCCCAGCAGCACACTGCTTTGCAATGACACAAAATAGTCTCCATTGAGAACTCCCTATTTTGCCAAAAGACTAATTGAAATGAGTGTTTCAAAATTCAGTGAGGTGGGAGGTGAGTCGGGGGATAGATAAGAAGATAAAAGAAGGGATGTTCAGTCATGGAATCATAATTTCTTTAAATGGCTAGAGGAAACAAAATTACACATTGTTGGTAGAGTGTTGAAAGTGTAAACATCTTAATACACCTGTGGTTGACACTAGAATAAGCATAGTATGCAGCCTACAGAACATTTTCATGGAAAATTTGTAACAGCAGTTGCATTAGGCACAGATCAAGTTCTTCAAATCCATGTTATACACAGCAAACATGTTAAATGCCATTCAGGTGATGAAACTAGTAAATAAACAAGTCTACTAAAACAGAAGAATCTATACTTCCAGAAATAAAGCAATCATTATATTGCATTTGGATGCATTTGGGTATGAAAAGCAGCTAAATCTTACAAAAAAATTCTATAAGTTGCTTCCATTTGGTATCAGTTAGCATAGAGGGAAACCAATTCAGGGTTGTAGTGAACTCCAAATTGGGTGCATATTAGAGCAATTAGAGTCATCTTTTCATCTGATGAATTTATAATCAATAATTAAAACCATAAGGAAAGAGGGACTGAGTGTAATTTGAAACAAAATAGCTGAGCTTGGGACTAGTGTACACTTCTAGGGCATGATCCCTATAAACCCCAATCTCGTATCAGGATTACATATTTAAGTAAGAATAATGGGATATCCACATCATCAAAAATTGTTATGCAAAGAAGCAAGGAGGAGCCAGACCCCAGCCCCCACTACTCAGCTCAGAGATAACCCGGATAAGAAGAAATTCCAGCCCCATGATACCCCTAATCAAGCAACAAACCCATGAGCCTCTGGCACCTCTCACCACTCTACTTGTCGATCACTCTTTTTAGAGAGTCTCTGCAGGAACCGCATAAAGGCAAAATTCTTATCCCCACCAGAGGGTGGTAATTTTACCAGGTAACTCAGACTCCCTCAAGCCAAATAATTCCCTCAGGTGCAGAAGGCATCAGTTAAAAAATTTGAGTGTTGACTCCCAAGCTCAGCACCAAATTGCCTCAAGAGCCAAATCAAGTGGTAAAACCTGCCAATGACAACACTTACTTGGTCTCAAGCCACTCAGAGCTATTAAGAGACAGCATTCCAAAATTGCCATTCTACAATACACCAGTAGAAAACACAGGATAAAGAATTCTCTATCATCTTCTTTTCTGGGAAGCCATAACAAGAGCTGAATACTAAGGACAAACTGAAACGTACTAATTCATGGGCACTGGATAACAAATGAATTTGTAATTCAGTCAGCTGGCAACCAGGAAATTCAGCTTAGCCAATTCATCAACCAACTGACCTGTCTTAGGCATGTCAAGAGAAATACCAAGATTGACAGTAATCCAGAAAGCAGAGATTCCTGTCATTCTCTCTCATTTCCACCCTCACTGAGCTCACGAATGTGTCTGGTTGGACAATCAAACACAATCCTTCTGGTGTCTATACATAGTAGGGTGACTATAGCTTATAGCAATGCATTGTATATTTCAAGATAGCTAAAAAAGAGGATCTTAAAAGCTATTACCGCAAAGAAATGATAAATGTTTGAGGTTGCTGGATATACTAACCACCCCGATTTAATTATTATATAACATATACATGTATTGAAGCATCACACTGTATCCCACAAACATGTAAAGTTATGATGTGTCAACTATAAACAAAATAAAAACTAAATTTAGACATTTTTAAAAATTGAAAAAGAAACACATAATCCAAACTTCCTAGTGACTAAATACCTGACTTTTGCCCTTTGAGTTCAAAAGTCTTCTAGGCCAGGCACAGTGGCTCACGCCTGTAATCCCAGCACTTTGGGAGGCCAAGGCAGGTGGATCACTTTAGGTCAGGAGTTCGAGACCAGCCTGCCCAACATGGTGAAACCCCGTCTCTACTAAAAATACAAAAATTAGCCAGGAGTGGTAGTGCGCATCTGTAGTCCCAGCTACTTGGGAAGCTGAGGCAGGAGAATTGCTTGAACCCAGGAGGCAGAAGTTGCAGTGAGCAGAGATCGCACCAGTGCACTCCAGCCTGGGTGACAGAGTGAGACTCTGTCTCCAAAAAAAAAAAGAAGTCTTCTAGATATTCTCCTTCCTTTATTGAATATAATATTCTCCTTCCTTCATTAAATATAGTGATTCTGGGTTCCCACCTCTAGGAATGTTCTCAGAGAAGGGTTACTGAAAATTAAGGAATTTGGGTCCTTACTCAGAATCACAAAGCACCCTTGTCATTCACACCGATCATTCTTCTGCTACAATAAAATCTTAAGGACAAATCCCATAGAAACTTTTGGCAGTGGGGAAAAGCACAGGGCCCAGGTGTCTCTTAAAAAGAGGAGCAAATATAGTTTATACCTTTACCCCAAACACAGGCAACACAATATCAGCTCCTTGAACAACCCATTCCTGCTCAAAGGAAAAATTAACAGATGCACAAAATTATCTTTATTTTGAAAATTCTGAGATTCCCCTTCAATCACGTGTCCACATACGTGCAAGGAAAGATGCAGTACTAATATCCAAATTAGAAAAGTCACAGAGAGAGGTACAGACATGAAATACAAGGTGAGCCAAACTCCCCAAAACAAAGGTGTAAGGTACGCTCTTGTTGGATACATTTGGCCCAATTTTGGAGTGGTTCTGGCAGGACTAAAAGAAATACCAGGATCAGAGTTAGCCTGACAAATTCACTACATTCTTCACTCTGCTCCAGTGACACCTACACAAACCTCAAGAATAGTTGCTCTGGAACTCCAAGAATTTCAGAACACTTGGGTTTAAGATTCCTATCACAGTGTCAATGAACCAAGGGGATTGGGGACTAGTTTTTTTCTCCTCAAGGAATTCTTGAGATTTTCAGTACAGGTCTCAGTCCAGTGCAGGTTCTATTTTCCCTCCTCACCTTTCTAAATTGGTAATCCTTTGAAGCAACAATACCATGTTACCCTGGGACAATCTAACTAAAATGGCTATAAGATCAGGCATGCATGGTGCATCACCCAGTGACTGCCTTTCAACCACTGTACCTTGAGATAAAATGTGATATACTTATTATGCAAATGCAGGCTTGAGATAGTAAAATGCTATGAAATGTTAATTGTTGGAATTGTTGCTCTTTTTTGAGGTTGCAGTCATCAGTCCAAGTGAACTGGTGATGGAATCTGTGTGGCAAGCCTGAAGTTGATATGGGACACACAAGTATTATTACAGAAAGCTTCAGAAGTAGTGGGATATCACAAGGGAGAGACTGAGGTGTAAACAAGGCCCAAATTCTTTATGTACCTAAACTTTAGGCAATCACGCAAGTTGAAAAGAACTCATTCAAGGGCTGGCTCAAGGTTTAACCACTGCCGGAATAATAGAAAAAATGAAGATACACACATGCAAATCAAATAGTAAGAAACAAAATGTGAAAAGCGTTGCCAAAATGGCCCAGCAAAAAGTGTGTATGTGTGTGTATGCATGTGTGTGTGTGTAAAATCATCATCTTATATGTAGGAGAATCTTGGAGTATTGCCACACATTTCCTTTAGAATATTCTCATTATTGATTATGCCAAGGATACAGATGTAAAGTGAGGTATACACGGCAAATTGGGTTATGTGGTCACTCTACCTATATGGAGACTGGTGGTCTCTACCTTCAACCCAAATGACTAAGCTGAAATAAAATTAAGGTATGCATTCACAAAAAAGAATACTCTTCTTATTATCCAATCTACACAGTACACATATATATATACACACGCATATATATACACACTATATATATATACACACACACATATATATGTAAAACATCCAATTTGTAAGAAAGACTCTCTCAGAAAAAACTAGCTGCAGTTCCCTGATACTGTTTTCCTAGAGAAATGTGACAAAAAAATAAAACAGATGTTGTTCTAGCCAGGCATAAAGTGAGAATCAATTATGACTATTTCCTTTCCTGGAATCATTTCATTTTAGAGAGCATCTAACTAAAACCCTTTCTTGATATAAATGAAAAAGCATTTGGCCGGGCACGGTGGTTCACGCCTGTAATCCCAGCACTTTAGGAGGCCAAGGCGGGCGGATCACGAGGTCAGGAGATCGAGACCATCCTGGGTAACATGGTGAAACCCCGTCTCTACTAAAAATACAAAAAATTAGCCAGACGTGGTGGCAGGCACCTGTAGTCCCAGCTACTCAGGAGGCTGAGGCAGGAGAATGGCGTGAACCCGGGAGGCAGAGCTTGCAGTGAGCCGAGATTGCGCCACTGCACTCCAGCCTGGGTGACAGAGCTAGACTCCATCTCAACAAAAAAAAAAAAAAAAAAAAAAAAAAAAAGGAAAAAGCATTTCTTTGAAACACACAACTAGTAAATGATATATATCAGTTTGCATCCTGTGACATACTGCTAATTCTCTGAGTATTAAATTGTCTCTGTTTCAGTTATATAAGTGTTTAATTTTTTCATCTTTAGTCATAGTAAGGTTTCCCAGAAAGTGTATTATCTCTGCAGATGTCACCACTCACCAATTAGGGAAGACAGCAATGCACAATTCATACAGACCTCTCTATATAATAGACTTTGACACTTGGGTCTGCTGGGGAGGGGATGGATTAAGACAATTTAATAGAATCTACAGTGACTAATTTTTTTCCATGAAAAACATTTTGTTTTGTGGATAGCGTATTTTTTCCTTTGGATTTATTTCCAAAAACCAAAACAAAAGCATTTAATGATGTTTACAGTGAAATGAAACAGCTGAAGACCAGCACATAATCACCGTATTTTGTTTTCTCATTTTTAAGTCTTTTAGCAGTAGGGCTTCCAGCTGAGCTTGAGTCTAGCTTTTCTCAAGACATAGCCAAGCATTCTGAAGCTTCACTGAGCCTAACCACCAACTTGAATTCATATTTCTTAATTGAAAAAGACAGGCTGTTTGCATAGCATGTTTGCATCAGTAAAATATTGAAAATGACATTTGTGCCCAAGTCCATCTAAACATTCTGCCTTAGCTGAACTCTGCTAATGTTTTTATACCCTGGCTTCTGCCTAGCAAAGTTTTAAATAGTGCCTCTCGATAAAGCATGTGTGGCTGAGTTCTGAGTTCACAGAAATAGACTCTTATTCACACATGAGGATGCCACTCCTGACATGTGCTTTGAGGTGCCTTTCACATTAACGGAATATTTTACATTGACTCAGCCACATTCTCTTACCCTGGTCTCCCCTATGACTAATGGCATGGTTTTGTGTGGAAGCTAGAGGGAGGGATTTGGCATAGCAGCCCCATAGATAAAATGGGAAGTTTGGTACTTTCTATCCTCAGTAAATAGTACACAATCTGTAGTCAGAGAACAGAGTCTCACTCTGGGTAAATCTAACCAGTCTGATAGGGAAATAAAACCCACCCCTTTGGTCTCATTAGTGCTGTGTTCTATGCAATTCAATTGATCAGCTGAATTCATGTACTAAAGCAAAAAGAGGCATTTATTCCTGGAGAGAAGGCATCTGTTCATCTCCTCTGAGCTCAGTGCAGTTTTATTGAAGAAAATGTATGCAATATGTACATGTAGTCAGCTTCTAAAGTGCCTGAACATTATACAGACCTAGGGGATTCACTTAGGGAGGGCAAAGAAGAACCTGGCTAGGTGTGAGGACATCTCAAAAACCTGTAGATGCTTCTGAGGTGTGAGCTCTGTAGACACCTTGATAATACACTCATTAAGCAAAGTAGTATAGTGTGCCTACAAACATTTTGGGTTCTTTGGAGTCGATTGTTGCAACTTACATCCAACTAGTCCTTACCATGATCAGGCATCTGAGATCCCATGGAGGTCACACTGGTGTTCAGCACATCGTTGACAGCAGTATCACAATACAGGCTCCGCTGGACATCATGCTCACTGTCAGTTTGGTCACTCTCCTCATGTCCACTATCCTTCAGGCTGTTGCCCTCTAAGTCCTTGAAGGTGGAGCTGCTGGGTTGAAGAAAGAATGATAATTTACGACCGTGACAGATCTGATTTTAAAAATCTTTCTGAGCCAGGATGATGTCGGCTCTGTAATGAGGCAAACAGTGGCTAGACTGCCCAATAGGGTAGGAATAAGGGGAAGAGAAATTTGTGTTTAAAGATAATAAAACTTAACATTGTACAGAGGTTCCCACTATTGGATGCTGATACAGCTAATATTTTCGTTCACTTATCTTCAATGCATCACTACAGACAAGGTGGAAGAAGCTACAATTCTAAAACTGCCTCTAAAGAATGTCATCATTTCAGAAGGCTTTTTTCTCTTCTTATAAAATCAAAGTAAAATAATAATAGCTAGTGTTTACTGAGCAATTACTATTCATGAGGCACTGTTTTAAGTATTTGACATTAATTAACTGTTGAAATCATCACAACTCTATAAGAGAAAGGTGCTACTAATATTCTCATTTGCAGGTGAAAAACAAACAGAGGTACATGGAAGTGAGATAACTCGCCCAAGGTCACACAGCTGGTAAAAAATATAGCAGATCTAAGACTGAAAACAGGTAGTCTAGCTCCAGAGCCTGCCTAGAAATTTAACCACTATGTGTATTGACTCTTAAAAGATGTCTACTAACCAACTGTAAAAAGCAAAGGTAGCAGAAATTGAAGTAGTGCAACTAAAATAGGAAGGATTATCAGGATCAGAGAACCCAGGTCAGTTCTATCTGAGAAAAATAGATGAACATATTCAAAGAAAAAGAGGAGAGTCAGTAGCTGAGCGTGGAAGGTGTGATGTTTAATTTTGTAAGTCAACTTGACTGCACCATGGAATGCCCAGATAGCTGGTTAAACATTATTTCTGGGTGTGTCTATGAAGGTGTTTCCAGAAGAAATTAGCATTTGAATTGGCAGACTCACTAAAACAGATAACTCTCCCCAGTGTGGGTGGGCATCATGCAATCCATTGAAGGACTGAATAAAACAAAAATTAAGAAAGAAGTTGAGTTTGCTCTCTGCCTTACTGCTTGAGCTGGGACATTAATCATCTCCCGCCTTCAGTGCTCCTGGTTCTCAAGACTCCAGACCCAGACTTGAATCTATACTATTGGCTCTCTGGTTCTCAGGCCTTCAAACTACACTTCCATCTTCCCTGGTTCTCCACCTTGCAGATGGCAGATTATGAGATTCCTCAGCCCCCATAATCACATAAGCCCATACCTTACAATAAAACTCTTTCTACATATTTATAGATTGAGATATGCCTATTGGTTCTGTTGCTCTGCAGAACCCTAACTAATACAGAAGGCAAGACAAAAGTGAGAACCAGAGAATGAGCACTAATACAACTCTGAGTATAGTTATACTAAGAACATGAAACCTTTCAGCTCAAGTGTTGATGGGTAAAATGATTCTTGCATTTATTAAATCAATCTACCATACAATGCACTAAGCATGCAGTCCAAGAACTTCACACCATTTCTCATGAAATAGAGAATAATGCATAAGGTACAGCTATAGGGCACCCACCTACTATTTCTAATACTTTGTATGTCCTGACAGAATCCCCAGCTGTGCTACACCATGAACCATAAATTATGCATCTGAAATACCTAGTAGATGGTGAATCCATTCCCTAGTCGGTGAGGAAGCAGCAAAGGCACACTCAAGAAAATGTGTTATTGCCTCAACAAGAAAGAATGGTATGTTTGTGAATTAACACAAACCCTAATAGACCTACTATGCCTCTGAGAAAAGAGCCCTATGGAAATGACACTGCAAACTCACTTGATCTGCTCAACCTTGGACATTCACAGGCCTGGCTCTCTGAGACTGATAAGGAGATTCAGCACATATAATGAAGAGCTATGCCATGGACACAATGGATACATTGTCACCCTCCACACTTAGTCAAGAAGAATCACAACAGATTTTTAACATATGACCAACCTAGATGTAGAATGCTTGCTGACCTGAATATAAAAAGGAAAGATCAGGAGGGCAGTAACTGGAAAGCCATAATTATAAGAAAATGAAGAGCAGGAGAGAGTGAAGCATTGACCTGTTAGCTAATTATTTTCAGAAAGAATAACTGAGCATCAACTGCACTAAAATTAAAATTACTCAATAAGCCAGCTCACTCAGCTCCTTCAATTTATGTCACACAGCTAACTCAGCCTTATGGACCCACCAGGATGCCATTCTTTAAAAAACAAACAAACAAACAAACATATTATCTTACAGTTCTTTTATGGTCATGATGGCCAATTGGAAACACATGATTTAAAGTGTTTCCCCATTTCTAGCTTTATGGCACATATTACGGAGTTTTCTGTAAATACTATTATAATCCCACAGTTTAAATAGAAGTAAAGTTTGTTTTTTAGAAATTATTCTCTGTTTCATGAGGTAGGTGCCTGCCTATAAGCACCCATGTACCTCTGGAGAAAGGAAATGACCTGCCTGGATGATTTTCAGGTAACTCCATTTTTATAACAAATATTTAACTTTCCAACCCGTGTATTTTCTGGTATCTGAAAATTTCCTTAATCCACAACACAAAATTGTCACTTTAAGCCAGAGAATTCAACTCTGAATTCCGCAGCTGTTGAAACTTGCTTGAAACATATGATGGTGAGGGATCTAGTATGGGGGCAATGTAATTAACCAGCCCTTGGAGCAGGGCTTCCCAACCTTGGCAATATTGACATTTGGGGCTACATAATCCTTTGTTGTGGCCGTCCTGTGCATTATAAGGTGTTTAGCAACATCCCTGCCCTTTATCTACTGGATGCCAGTAGTGACCCCCACTTAAAGGAAAAAACCAAAAGTGTCTCCAAAGAGAACAACTGCTCTAGGTTCTTTATTTCTATAGCAGACTGTAGTAAAGAGCACTGAACTTGGAGTCATTAGGACAAGTAATAATCTATAATCTGCCACTTCATCTGTGTGACCCTGGACCTGATATCTAATGTCTTTGAATCTCAATTTCTTTATCTGTAAAATGTGTTTGCTAAAACCCCCTTCACAAGGCCGTTTAGAAGACTCAAAGAGACACTGTACATGAAGTACCAGATACACACAGATGCTCCATAAATGGTTATTGTTTAATACCGTCATTATTCTGTGTAGTAATGTTTTCACTGAGTTACAATTAAATATTATGTCCATAGTTTTTATAGGATTGGTATAGAAAATTTATATTTAAAGAACACCGCTATATCTTCTGTAAACAATAGTCACACACTATCATGTTAATTTCTTCTAACATTAAAGAACAGAAAATAATAGTTCTCCTGTCAAATGGCCATCCTTCCTTTAATGAATAATTAAAACTATATCACTTGATGTACTTACTGCTTTGTCTTGACTTCTCAAAAACTTCAACATAAATGTAATGTTTAATTGCAGTCAGTTACCTCCCTGGATGCCAGGAATGTCTACCTTACTTCTCCTAATTGGTTTTAGATCTGCCTTTTAAAAATTTGATCAGCTTTTTCATAGGCATCTGAATGTTACAAACAACCTCAGAAATTTTGCTTTTTAAATAGAAATGATGGAAATAATAAAACAGTGAAGGATTACCTACTAGGATGTAAGGGACTGGTAGTGTGAGCACGAGAAGTTGTGTATTCTCAGAATAAAAAGCAAGGTATAACAATTCCCCCAAACCTTGGAATAGTTAACTCATTTAAAGATTAGTTTGCCCATCTGACAAACGAAGCACCACTTACACTGATCTTGTAAGAGCATGTAGTGGTTTAATGAATGGATTTGTGTAAGGCAGTTTAAGACCCAGTGAGCAAGATGCCGCAAATTGTAAAATAGCCTGGTAAATGGCTACTCGCCCAAAACAAATAACAATTTATGCCAGGCATAAAAAGTGCTGATTTCACTTGCTTTATTACCTGCATATCTCTTGGGAGATGAAGGACTTGTAAAACAACTTTTGTGGGACAATAAATTAGGGGTTCCTGTTTCCAATGGTATTGTAAATGCCCATGTTTCTATTACTGCTCTGGTGGCCAACAGAAAGACGTATGTTTGAAAACACCTAGAACAGGGTTCTGCACAGAAGAGTTACTCAGCAGATGCATGACGAATGAACATCACACAAATTCTGACCCATATTTACCATCTGAAATATTAGAACTCTTCCAGAAGACATAAGACTCAGAATGGAAACAGGTTATATCTTATTAGTAGGTGATACCACATACCCAGGGAATGATATCTGAGGCTAAGAATGAGCAAGGAGTGAGAATGAAGATTATTATAACTGTATTTAAGTAATACAAGGAAAATCCTAAAGTGGTTTCTGGACCACCTGTATCACAATCACCTTGGGAATCTGTTACAACTGGAGGTTCTCTAGGGATGGAGCTAGCATACCTGCGTTTAACAAGCCTTCCAAGTGTTTCCAATGCACATTAAAATCCAGACAATCACTGGCTTAAAGAGAAATCTAGTGCTAATCTTTAATAGAAAAATGCTAAGGTTTTCTTCCATTTCTCTCATGCATTCATTCGATAAACATGTACCAAGCATTTATTATATACAAGGCACCATACGAGGTGCTGGAAAAACCCCAGGACAATTTGGGTGGAAAAAGAAAGCATGGTGCATGATTTAGGGAGCCAAAGCTCCTAATCCTTTCCACAATGAGTCAGTGCTTTGTTCATTTCCTATTTCATTTTCTTTTTTTTTTTTTTTTTTTTTTTGAGACGGAGTCTCGCTCTGTCGCCCAGGCTGGAGTGCAGTGGCGCAGTCTCGGCTCACTGAAAGCTCCGCCTCCCGGGTTCACGCCATTCTCCTGCCTCAGCCTCCGTTGTAGCTGGGACTACAGGCGCCTGCCACCGCGCCCGGCTAATTTTTTGTATTTTTAGTAGAGACGGGGTTTCACCGTGGTCTCGATCTCCTGACCTCGTGATCCACCCGCCTCGGCCTCGCAAAGTGCTGGGATTACAGGCGTGAGCCACCGCGCCCGGCCTCCTATTTCATTTTCTTTGGGCCACAGCCTTATGCCCTGCTTGATATTGTTCCCAAAGCACTGTAGGAGTGGATATCAGACAGCAGCCCACAAAACAGGCATGAGGAAAGAGTGCTGCAGCGGCGGCAAAGTACCACTGCTGGCTTTCCTTGCTCTGAGAAGACAGCAAGAAACAAACAGAGCAGTAAGGAAGTCCATTCAGAAGAAACTCTGCACTGCCATGATTTGTTAATCTGGGGCCCTCACATAAGCCTCCTTGGGTACACCTGCAGGTTGCAAGTGACAATCTGGAAAAAAAAAAAACTACAGAAATATAATGCTAGATTCCTTGGTGCATAAAATTATGGGGAGCCTGCCATATCACTTCCTTTTCCCACGGTTGAGATCCTTCTCAACCTTGATTTGTGCCTATGAAAATCCCCTTGCCCTCTGGCTTTCTGTTGGGTTTAGCCAAAGGAAGACACCAGCAGGAGATCAGAGCAGGGGAGGACAGTGATATCAGGATATTCATTGTCTCTGCTCCCTTCCTCCAGGGTCACTTCGTGATGACTGGATCCCTTGGCCAACCAGAAGTCACTGTTACTCTCAAGTCAATGTTCCCTACATGCTCTCTTCCCTGGTCCTGTCTGAAGTATTTTTAGCTCCTCCAGTGCCATAATACTGCAGTATCCCTTGAGGTTCACTAACCGTGCCCAAGCCTTTGTAAATGGTCCTCTTTGTAAATAAACTTTCCTCAAGCCATTCCAATTTAGGCGTGCCAACTATTTCATGTAGGAACCCTGACTGATGAAGGAAAGAACCAGAGGGGGACAGTGGTAGCTGCTGTTCAACTACTCAAGGTAGATAGATGTAAAAGAGGAAAAGATGCCTGTATGTAAACAGTCTGGCTAAGAATGCTAACAACTGCTAGAGAATGCCGAAAAGAAGGGTCCGAGAAACATCCTTGGATAAGTAGAAAGTGAATAGAAGAAGAGAACATGGATAGAAAAATAAGTTCTCAGCCAGGCACGGTGGCTCACACCTGTAATCTCAGCACTTTGGGAGGCCGAAGTGGGTGGATCATTTGAGGTCAGGAGTTCGAGACCAGCCTGGCTAACATGGCAAAACCCCATCTCTACTAAAAATAAAAAAAATTAGCCAGGCACGGTGGCGCATGCCTGTAATCCCAGCTACTCAGGAGGCTGAGGCAGGAAAATCACTTGAACCCGGGAGGTGGAGGTTGCAGTGAGCCGAGATCACGCCACTGCGCTCCAGCCTAGGTGACAGAGCAAGACTCCGTCTCACAAAAAAAAGAAAGAAAAAGAAGTTCTCAAAGTTAGCCTGAAATTGTATTGGCATTCAAAGAAACAGGGACTTGATAGTAAAATTAAAACTGATAATCAGATTCAGAATTTCCTGGCCAAGAGCATTTACCATGCATGTAAATGGATCTTCAAGAAACCACATACAGCAAAACCCCTTTCAAACATTGTTGTGAGCTATTTGAACAGGCTTTGCATGACTTTATCACCTGGTGTTAGCCACCAGTCTCAACATTTTCCACACATTTTACATTTAACACAGTTGGTCCCCAGAACAGCATAGCACACAAGATTCCCTGTATCTTTCTAGGTGTTATGATTCATCTAAACTCAATTGACCACACAAATTCCAAGGCCTTCAGAGTTTCCCAAAGTTCTCACGGCTCTGTAAACAGAACCCTGGCAAAAATGCATGTGTCCCTGAGTTTTCAGATGTTTCCTCTTAATCAAGGTGGTCCCTGGTTTTATTAAAAAAAAAAAAAGCTATCTTTGATTTCATGCAAAATCAGGAGACTTTTTCACCAAGAGCCATTAAGTCTAGGTTGTGACTTTTGTGTGTATGTGTCTATAAACAAAAAACATATAAAGTAATTAACCAAAATCAGAGGTTCCCAGTAAGTCTCAATGCTGCTGTGGAAATACATGTATCCCCAAAGATAAATGTTTAAACATAAGTTTTTATCTATCAGTCTACCTTGTAAATTGGATAGTCAGGACTGACGTAAGATGCAAGGGTCCCCAGGAGTCTTAGCTTTCTTCCAGGCTGTGACAATCAGACTCATATTATCAGGTTTTTTATTTTATTTATTTATTTTTCTTTTTGGTAGAGATGGTGGGGGGTGGGGGGTGGGGTTGCACTATTTTGCCCAGGCTGGTCTCCAACTCCTGGCCTCAAGCAATTCTCCACCATCAGCTTCCCAAAGCACCAGGATTACAGGCATAAGCCACTGCGCCCAGCATCATGTTATCTGTTTAACCTGGCTATAGAATTCCCAGGTACCCTGAGTTAGCCCAAGGGACCTGTGAGGGTAAGGCAAGTCACTGTTTTTATCAAAGTTTTAAAATAGAGCTTTGAAAATAACAATCCGGAAGCGGAAAACAAAGCAGGTTTCTGCTACAAAGGCACTCTAATCAGTGCACATAAGAGGGTTATTTTTTCTTTCTAAAACAAATTAGTCAGATAATTTTGAATTCCTCACCTTTTGCTTTTATTCTGTGACTCGGGAAAATATTCTAAATGGGTTCCTCCCAACCCCTCAAAAAAAATTCTCAACTGTGCTTTCACTGATAATACAAGGGCTACCCATTTTCAGACAACTAATGATCATCACTTAAGGTCACAAGCAATTCCAGACCAATACAGATAAACTTAGCACGTTTTAGGGGTTACTGAAGCCTCATGAATTAAATTAGACATGAATGCAAGTTACTTGAAGCTTGTTTATTCCTTGAATTCTACTCTTCCGGTGATGTAAATTTATGGGGTTAGAGCCAGCAAAATAATACAATTTGCAAGTCTTCTCTGCTACAGTTCTAACATACCCTGCTGGCCTCTCTGTTTCATTTCTATTATTTTAACAAACATACTCAGAGTTCAATTTTAGCTGCAAAATAACCACTGGACCATTTAAGTGATATTTACATGAAACAGCAATACAAGCATCATTTGAAAGGTCAGGACTGGTCTTTCTGTGCAAGAGGTTTTCTTTGCTCAGTTTCCACCTTTTAGAGGGCTTCCCAAACCCCTTGTCCTTCACCCATTGGGTGCAGCCCACTGCACCAGACGGGATCTTTCTTGGCAGTATTCAGCTCTGTACTCACATCCATTATGGCTCCTTGGATACTAAATTATGATCAACCAATCACAGAAATCTCAACTTTGAATGTTTCCTCTGAAACACTTCTAAATATTTTAAGAAGAATCAGGCAAATTTCTTTTTCTCTCTCATCTAGAAAGGAAAGGATTAGCTTCTCTGTCATTAAAATATCCTTAAAATGATTTCAAAGTTGTTGAAATAGCATCAATCTCAAAACTCACGGGAAGTTCTACATGAAAAACACTTTTAAGGCTTTCCTTTATTTAAAGTGGAGAGCAACAAGAATTTTGGTATCAACATGACTGTGAAAGTTTTCTATTGTATATTTCTAATATCACATTAGAAATATTAGAAATTAGAAATAATATTAGAAATATTAGAAATAGTGAATGTAATATCAGATTTCTGTCACTAGATAAAACTATATTTTAATATAATTCCAATTTTATTTTTAATTTTGAGTGTTTATACGTACCTTTTCATACCAAGAAATGTAAAATGTCAACAGTGATTACCTTTGGTTGATGAAATTACCAGTGATGTTTATTTACTTTTTTATGCTTTTCTCAATTTTCCAAACTTTCTACAATAAGTAGGTTAGACATTCATTTTAAAATCCCCCCAAAAAATACGGTTTAAAAATTTTAATCTGTTTTGCTTTTTAATGTTAAATCAAGCTTAGTTGTAGCAATAAGCAAGCAAACCAACATACCTCTTGATTAAATGGGCTCGGCTATTCACGTAGTTGGAGTCAAAAGAATAGTTTTCAGTCTGCAATGAGAAGAAAAAATTAAAAAGGTTACATAGATGATTCATAAGTAGATTTCGAACTGTCCTACTTAGAAGGAATTTTTCTTCTGGGTCAAGAAGCAGTGAGTGAATTGGAATCCAAGGCCACAGTGGAGCAGCAGCCTCTGCCTCCTTCAGGCCCTAGGGACTCCGTGGAGGCAGCGGCTGCAGACCAGGGCGGCCTTGGCACAAACATTCCCTAGAATATGACTGGCTACTGACCACGCAACCACTTACTGAGAAGAGACAATGTGACCTACAATCCTTACAGAAACTAACTGCTTCCCATTCCCCAGTGGAGACAATTCTATGCCCATCAAATTGACAGGGAGTTCAAAGGTATTTTTATTAGTAGTAGATAATTAACATGTTAAAATATTTATTCCAAAGATATGGAAATGCAGGCAAGGTAATCCCCCACTGTGGATTTAAACTCTGCACTTCCCTTTGTTTCAAGACATTTGCTCAGCACTGGTTATGCAGGAAGGCCTTTGTTTTATCACAGATATAAAGGCAAACAAATATTATGCCTAAAACAGGGTGAAGGGCAGTCCACAGGGGGTGCCAAAGCCTTTCATGTGAAACATGCATGAAGTTTGCAAGCAAACCTCTGTCTCAGCTCCTATCATTAGAACACCACTGTTTAATCTGGTTACAGCAGACTGCTGGAGCAATGGCTTTATAAAAGCAAATGCAGAATACCTGCCAGATGAAAGAGATAGAAAAACAGCTTATGATCACCCAGAGGTTGGGAGAACTAGAGGGAAAAAGCCTTAGAAGGGTGAAATCCAGAGAAAAGTCGACACTAAAGTAACTGAATGTCCTAGTAAAGTACTAAAGTACTACTCTTCTTGAACCATTGTATGATCTAGAAACTACCCAAACACATCTCCCCCACCCTCTTGCCATCCCACTAGAAATCTCCACTGTTCCCACTATTCCTTAGGAGCCTTCTGAAATTACTTCAACTGGGAGTGTTTGGAAAAGGAAACACAATTGCTGTCTAGCAAACAAAAGAGCAGATTCCTCTCAGACCTCTACCTGTCAGATACTAACTGTGCTAGGCTCCTAGATGCAGCCCTTGCGTCCAAGGAGCTCACAGTTTGATGGAGAAGAAAACAGAACAGGCAATAGCAGATCCAGCTACTACATGGGCACCAAACAGCCAGCAGTCAGAGTACAGATCCCAAGTGCCTACAATAGGTAGGAAGGGGGGTGGTGAATGTGTGAGAGAGAGGAGGAGACAGTACTTAAAAGGAAACTAAACCCCAACATTGCCCTGCACTTACTCAGGTATGTTCATGCACCCACCCATGCCCCTCATTTGAAGATAGACTGTGTAATATCCACTCACACTGCTTTTATCTAGAAGTTTATATCCCCTTTTTAATGTAAACACAAGCAATTTTTAATGCTATTGGAAGCATGGGTTGGGAGATTAAACATCAAAAGGGTCAGTTCATTTCTGGTTTCTTCATAGAGAGTGAATGCTGAAATTGTCACAAACAGGAATAGGAGGCAAACTTGGAAGCTGTGTTAGGAATACAATCCAAGTATTTGCTGGAAGAAGTTTATCCAACAGTCAGTCAACCAACAAACACTCTTTGAGTTAATTCGTTGTACCAACATAACAGGTAAAAATGATGTTGGTTAAACGTGTTCGTCTATGATATTCAGTACAATATATAATTTAACAAGTGGGAAGTTCACTACCCCACAAAAATTATGCTACCCTGTTGATGTGGTTTGGACCTGTGTCCCCACCCAAATCTCATGTTGAATTATAATCCCCAATGTTGGAGGTAGGGCCTGGTGGGAAGTGATTGGATCATGGTGGCGGTTTCTCATGAATGGTTTAGCACCATCCCTCTTGGTACTGTCCTCTCGATAGTGAATGAGTTCTTATCACATCTGGTTGTTTAAAAGTGTGTAGTCCTTCCTCCCCATCTCTCTCTTGCTGCTCTGGCCATGTGATGTGCCTACTCCCCCTTAACCTTCCACCATGATTGTAAGTTTCCTTAGGCCTCCCCAGAAGCCAAGCAGATGTCAGCATCATGCCTCCTGTACAGTCTGCAGGACCATGGGCCAATTAAACCACTTTTCTTTATGAAATTACCCAGTCTCAGGTATTTCTTTAGGGCAACGTAAGAATGGACTAATACATCTGTTAAAACCCGGAATTGATTAAGCACTCAGCAGTTCAAATATTCATTTCACTCTGCAATCTTAGGCAAATTACTTAATCCCTGCATGCCTCAGTTTCTCTCTCTGTAAAACAGGGATAATAGAACATGAATCCAAAGGAGAATTTCAGCTGCATTTATCAGACCCATGACAGGAATGGTGGGAATCCTGATCCCCTGCTTTATACAGAACCTGCAACTAACTCCAGGTAGGATCAGGAATTTGACCTCATTCAGGCAATAAAATAGTGGCACATGCATGTTCCATCTCATCTTTCAAACTAAATCATTTTTTCAAGAAGATTAGTAAAGAGACAAAAATACAAAAAGGAAATCTAGAGAATACTGGCTTTGCATGAAAAGGATAAGCAGCAACCCAAGCTACTGTATTTAAAGAATCTGTCTTTACTGCCTTTAAAGAAGACAGTTCTCAAGTAGAAAATTTTCCATATATTTGCATATGAAGGCATGGAACCTGTGTGCACTCTGCATCAAATATGAAGCTCCGTGGAGACCTGACCTCCAGGCATGGTGCCAGAGCCACATGTTCAGGCAAAGAAGCAATACCATGCACATTGTATCACTAATGAAAATACTACTTCTTGGTCCTAAGTCATAATATATCTCATCATGAGGATTCCCACTCCCAGGCACTGAGTTGAGAAGAGACAAGTTTCGAGGGCTTGTTTGTAATTACCTTAACAATTCTTCCCCCAAATACAGGTCAGTTAACCCCAGGCAGATGTGCCAGGCATGATCTGCTACTGTAAAGAGGAGAATATCATAGAAGCCTATAACCTTCCTATCTTTCTTCCTCCTTTTTTAACTCCAGAGGAATAAACCACCCATTCTTGTGGGTCCTGACCTTCAAATGAAAATATATCATTCCCCCAAATCAGCACAAACCATCATGGGCAGATGTCTCATGCTGCATCCTAATGCAATTAGTAGCCCTAGTCAATGTGGCAGGTTCCTAGAACCGATTTTCCCAGAACGGATGGGGCTATGCTGATTCACCCATTGTCCTGTGCCTTTGTAATACGTCTCAGGTCTCTTTGTGAGGCAGTTGGGTTACAGTTATGGGAAAAATCTATGCAGCAGAATTATTCTAATTGGATAGAATACACTATTCTGGCCTCATTAGTACTACATTCCAAACAACTGAGTTAACTGGCCATAGATGGGCTATTATATTATGGGTCTATGTATACTGACATCAAGTGTTCTAGCTCATACTGGTTCAAGGTGTATGCCCAAACCCAACTCCTGTGCACTGACAGAGTATATTTTTTCACAATTCTGGTGGAGCAAAGGATGAGACTCAGATCATCAGATCATCCTGAAGAAGGAAATATTTTCTTAATGAATAGTTTGTATGTCTTAAGCCAGCGGTTCTCAGCCCTAACTACACATGAGAATCATCTCAGTATCTTCTTCTTGTAAAACACAAAAAATAAAAATACTGTCACCAAGGACCCACTCCAAGAGATTCTGAGGTAATTAGCCTGGAATTGGACCCAGGCACTGGGTGATTTTTTTAAAAAGCTTTCCAGGAAATTTTAGTGTACCTCCAGGGTGGCAAATAACTGTCTTGAGCAAAGGACTGGCCACAGGCTCTAACCTAATGTGCTGCATTTTCTAAAGCAAGCCCAGCTGTTTAGAAGATGTCATTTCTTTTGTCAGATTACCTGACAAGGTCATCTCAATATAGGATAAAGAACCACAGAAGTAATACATTCTTTAAGATATAATACAAGAGCTTTTTTTTTTTTGCATGAATGTATTGGCTCCTAGTTAGCCTTATTTAATCAAAATTTGCTTGAAATTATTACAATACCTTCTCTAAGTATGCTAAATGGCAAACAACATGAAACATTTGAGAGAGGAAATTTTCTGTAAATGTCACATTAATTTCACTAGGAAATGTCCCCATTTTTAATGAGACAGCCAAGTTAACACAAGAACACAGCAAAGAGATAAGAACAACATTTGCTTTGGAAAAACCTAATTGTGACATTAAAAAGTGGGTCTAGAGCAAACTTTTTTATTTTGTCTCAGTGGTAAATAAGAGTCACTTTCTTATTATTTAGTATATTTATCACAAATTCTTTTTCTGATTTGAATTCTTTATCCTTGGGTATAACACTGAAAGCAGGTGTCTCACTTGACCTAGGTTTAATAAAATTTTGATTTTTAAAAATTCTCAAACAATAAATAATTCTAGACAGCTCAGTTTTCCAGATAGCTTAGGGTGTTCTCCTTTAAGAACTAAAACTTTGATTTAAAATCCTAACCATCTGCCTTGTTTCTGAAACATATCACAAAGTTGCCCTCCTTAAACTAGGGTATAAAAAACATAATTTAACCACTTATTGGTTACTTAGGAGCATCTTTATAAACGTAAATTATTACCCCATGCAGGTTTTGCCTGTATACTCAACCCCAAACTGCTGTGGTTTTTTTCTTGTCTTTAATTTTTAACATAGGATTATCACCAACCTTCTATCAAACACAGTGTTTTTAACTTTTCAGTGCTGTTGGTATGTCAAAAGTAGCTTTTCTTCCATTTCAAGCTTGACACTTTTACTCTACTGCGTTCTTGGAAACTATACAATTATATTTGTGTCTAGAAAAAAAGAGTTGTAACGTTCTGCATAGACAGCTGAGATGTTGCGCTTCTAAGGGGAAAATTACATGATCTTTAATATAGGGACTTTTGTGCAATGTTTTGGTTTTCGTTGTTTGTTTCTGTGTTTGTTTGTTAGCTGCTTAGGAGCTTTCTTTGCTTACTACTTGCTGCTCTCAGGTCCCTTCTGGATATAGGAGGATTCTAGTAAGACATTTGGGTGGGGGATATGTTATTACATTTCTACGTTAGTAAGTCTGGCATATCAGAAGTCAAATACTTCCACTTTGTCAGGCCCCCAAGGTACCAGAGAATGCCCTACTTTAATTGTCATTTTGCATTACTTTTACAGTTCACTGAATCGTGCCCTAGTCTCTAGAAGAGTGACCTCAGCTTTCTCAGCACCACATTTATCAGCAGAGAGACTTCAACCCTAAGGAGAAAGAAGCCCAATAAATCCAGATATCCAGGACTAGACTCTTTGTCCAGTGGCACAAATCCCAGGTCACTATACCAAGCAAAAAAAAAAAAAAGGTTGCAGACATTGGGATTAAAACCGAGGTTACTCAAATCTTTAGATTTTCATTTGAAAATGAACGATACTTTTAAGTTACACTTTTAAAGTCCCATCAAGCTGAAAAGCATTATAACTGTAATTTGCTACCTAATTTTTTAGTTTTTAAGTCTTAAGTCATTTTAGCAATCAAAACAGGAAAACTGGAATCCCATATCAGATACACAACAAAGTGATTACAAAATGCTGCTTCTTTTTTTAACTGCTGACTTCCAATAATGATAATTGTGCCTATTGATCCATAATGAAAAGACCCATAACCTTTCCTAAAGCTGGTTGCTGTTTTAGATGTTCAAATGGCCATCTCCTCACAAAGATGGCTTTTGGGAATGAGATAATAAATAGTTTTTGCCTACTTCCTACCCCCAACACATAAAAATGAATATGTAAATTCTGTATAAAAATAAAGCTGACGTGCCTCCAGCTAGAATGTGTATTCAAAGACTCACCCATCCAGACAGCAGCAACTGAAGCAGGAATTAGTGAAGGTGGAATAAAAGGCACCATCCCCAGCTGCCAACATTACAAAGTTCATATTTGCCCTGAACTAGAAAAGATGCTAGGTAAACTCCTACTAACCACTTATTGTCAGTTGTATGCTCCCCACACACCCCAGCCCTAATTCATTCTCTCTCTCTCTCTCTCTCACACACACACACACACACACTCATACGCACACACACAAACACACACAGTTTGACTACAGAAAGCAATGTGGTGTAGTAGGGACAGGTGGATTCTCTCCCTAGGATTGTCATTAACTTACAGATGACCTTGGATAAATCACGTTAACCCTCTTGAGGCCTTAATTTATCTTTCTTTAAAATGAGGAGAATAACCAAAAGGACTCCATGTTGCCTTCAAGCTCCACAATTGTAAGCTTCTAAAACAAAGTGATTCTTAATTTATTCATTTATCTATCCAGTAAGCATGAACCAAACCCTGGGAATTAAAAAAAAAATAGCCTGCACCTTCAAGGAGCTCACAAACTAATGAATCTTTTACCAGAGATTATCAAAATGTCAGACATTCAGGTAAATACACATACACAGACTGGCACCTATGTACCTGCAGATACAGGCATATACTTGTACACAGGCTACTGGAGTGCAACTTGGAGAATTACACTGCTACTTTGTAGAACTAAATAACACCCTAATGGCTCAGTGGCTGTAGGTGACTCACATGGGAGAATTTGGCCCTCATATGTGTCATATGTACATAACCCACATCATAAAAGGCAAGAAACCTCCCTATCCTATCAAATAGGTTATACAATTCATAACGTTCTTAGAAATAACTCATATATCTGCCCTTTTGGCTCCATTTCCACAGCCTTCATCACCTTGTGCCATTGTGTTTTCTCACCTGCATTTGTTCTACCACATTCTGCAAAATGCTGTTTGGATAATCTTCCTCACCCACTATTTTCATCACATCACTTCTCTTTTCAAGACCTTACAGTAGCTCCTTGTTGCAATTAACATTAAATCTAAATGAAGTCCTTAGCTAAGCAGTCATCCAACACAAGCCATCTAATTTCCCTCATTTCTAATATATCTCCATCATTGATCATCCCACATTCCTTAGCATTTTCTCAGCACTTTGTATACACACTGTACAATGTAATTATGCATTTCCTCAGGTTCTATGATTATTTCATGTGTAGTGTGTCAGTTCATCTCTCAACGGGACTGGAAGCTCTCTATTGAGGTCCCTGTGCCATCTGCCACAATGCTAAACATTTAACATGTGTTCATATAATGCATCAATGAATGATCAGAGAAGAGATGGAAGGGATTAAGAATGAGGCTACTTATCACAATTAAGGTAGGTGACCAAGTTTATTAGGCCAAGGTGGTTCTACTTCTTCCGAAAGCATCCACTCTGCACACTGTCTTCTGTAGTTACAATTTGTTCACTGCTATCATTCCCAACTACTACCTTATAAATACACAATAGCCTATATATAACTGAAAGGGATAAGATGACACAGTTAGGTGCTTTCTGCCCATCTAACTCCATCAGTCCTGCCACATCTCTGGGAATGGTGGTGACAACATATGATAGTGTTCCCAAACCCAATTTGGTAACGTTTCTGTGAGAAGACGAGGGTTCACCAGAATGTAGACCTCTTGAGTCACAGATGGACAGTGTGGCAGCTACTTTTCTACAGGTGGTAAACCACTCTAGCATCCCAGTGACTGTCAGGACAGGGCTATCAATGAGAAACACAGGCCATGTGGTTAACACTCAACAAATTAAATTGAAAGAATTCCCCTCCTAGCAGCCTCTCATCATCATTCCTATTGTTTCACTGGCACCATTGATGTGGCCACCCTACCCAGAGGTGGCAAAGATGGCTTAGGGAAAGCACTTTTCTTTGCTCTCATCTTTGGGTCAAAGTTATGCCTTTAGAAGAGCAACCCAGTTGTGAATTTCACTACAGATGCCTCCTTGAGAAACCTAGCAGCTGTCTGCAGTAAACCACACAATTCAAAGCCTGCTGAAAGACCAGCTTAAACACCATGCCATAAAACAAATACAGGCTTCTGAATAAGGCCCTCGACCCTTTTCTAAGTCCTTTGTGGGGCATAGTGCACTCTGAAATAGTATCTGCTTATAGAACGCTCTCTGGAACCAGTTAATGCCTATTATATGTACAAATGCAGAATCAACAATATCTCAGTATGAGTAAGAGTACCTCAAGAGCAAATAAAATGAAAAATTCAGTCATGTAAGTCAAACTATTTAATCCCATGTAAACAGAACTTAATGGAGAACCAAATAGCTCCCAACCACATTTGCCAGTGGAACAAATTCTGGAGTCCAATCACCCTACCAAACATGTAACTACAACACATTAAAGCTATTTTGCAGGCACAGAGTGACTTTCATCCCCAAATATCAAAGCACTTTACAAGCAAGTGCCAACTGTTATTTCCCCTTTAAAGAGCCATGAAAACAAACACACAGGTTAAGTGCTACAGCCACATTAAGTACTAACTCAGCTAGAGCATGCCACAACAAGGACAATAAGAGAAACCCCAGGAGCACCGTTCTTGGCATTTTCTGCTACTGGGATAGGAAGCAATCAGAAAACAGTAACATCAGGGAAGTGATTAGCCTGCTTCCTACCTATGTTTCTCTGAGTGATTTCCTTGACTAATTCCAGTGAAAGGGTCAGGGGACTATAGTCCAGCAGTTAGACAAAGGAAAAACTTGGCACACACTAACTGGAAATCATTCTCCAGACCTAGCTGGAGGGCCTAGTCACAGAGCCCAAGGGATCCAGAAGTGAGCCACTTTGTTCCCTGAAACCTTGGTGACCATTTTGGTTGCCCTTTAGAGGCACTGGCAACCATTGTTAGAAGGTGACCTAAGATGTAAGATTAATAGTCATGATGGTGGTTTCAATTTTAGAAGCTATGATATGGTAAAGCTGGTCAAACTGACAATAAGAAACCCATATAAGATCTCCCACAAGAGGGTTGGGCATTGTGGCTCATGCCTGTAACCCCCATGACTTGGAAGACTGAGGTGGGAGGATCGCTTAAGGCCAGGAGTTCATGACCAGCCTGGGCAACATAGCGAAAGCCCATCTCTAATAAAGAAATAAATATACACATATATACATATACATAATATATATATGTACACACATATACATATACATAATATATACATATATGTACACACATATAAGAGTGTGTGTGTGTGTGTGTGTGTGTGTGTAATCTCCCACAAGCAATGGGATGCAGGAACCCACAGTATGAGCTCTCCTGGATCCAGCCTACCTTTGAGCCCTTCTGGCTCAGAGAAGGACTAGCACCCTCAGAACCTGAGCTGGTCCATTCCTTTCTGCTAAATTCTATTATATCAGTGCCTCAGTTCTCTGCCACTTACCAGCTACAGAGCCCTGACTGCCTGCAGAGTGTGCAGAATACAATTTCTATTGAGTAAGCTTTGTCAGCTGAAAAGACTTTCAAAATATTTAGAGAGAAAGCAGCAGGTGGCCTTGTGCCTTTGGGCCAAAACAACACCCCCAAATTCTGTTCCAACCCCAATCCCATTATTTATATTATGTGCCACTAAAAACCCAGTTGCCTCTACAAGCTTATTTAAGACTGAAGGAGCAACAGCCTTTGGCATATCATTCTAAATTAATTTCCCTTGTACCAGCTTGTTGCTCAAGCCCGTAAAATGTGATCATGCTGACAAAAAACAATCAAGTGATAGACCATCTTGGAAACAGTGAATGCATTAGCTTCTAATATTGATGTTTTCTAATTAGATACAATACAATAGATCATTTTCTTGTTTGTGATCAATGAAACCTGCCATAGTTCTCTTTTGTCGCAGATATTTTGATTACTGCCTTGGCAAACAGAGGGGTGTCTCAGTACACTGAAATGAGTAGAGTCAAGGATATGTACACACAGCATTCACTTATATTTACTGTCACAAAAATATAAACAGATTATTTATTTCTGACCTTTAAGTACTCATTTCAGATTTAATGAGGCACAATAAACATTTCTCAAACTCAGATTCCATGGTTGCTTAACGCTGACAGCCCTCTAATTATGACTGTAGTAAATAAAGGGCATTTGGCTCTGTTGAAATTATTAGGCACAGAAGGAAACCCACAGGAGCCTCCAGTTTCTAGCAACTTAAACAAGCATTGCAGCAAGTCAGCGTTGGAGGCAAGATAGAGCTTATACTTTGGCATCACTTCATAAACCATAACTGAGAAGCAATAAGAAGATGACTCAAAAAATAATAATAGAAATGTTTTCTCATTCTCTAAAATACCCCACCCGTCCTTCTCCCAAATCCTCACAGTGCTTCTCATTTTATTTGGGAAGGGGGATGAGGAGGGATGAGGGTGGGTTAGAATTTGATCTGATTTAAAATAGAGATTAGCCAAAAGGCTACTATAATCTGACATGAGAGTGCTGGCAACCATGCACAGAAAGCCATAATTACACTTCACAAAGTGGCTAATATTATCAGCATCTTGAAACTGCCAGAGTATTAGAAATCTGTAATGCAGGTATGCAAGGCACCAACAGAACAATTACTAAAGCACCTTGTATTTCTATGAAATCTTTTATCACAAAGACTTCCAGAATGTCTAACTGCCTATTATAGAAAGGGTTCATTTCCCCCCACAGCTGAAACACAATAGTCATTTTGCACCAGTAATGGTAAGCATAAAAGTTTGCAAAAGAGAGAAAAACTACTAAACCTTAGAAAAACCATAAAGAAGAAGAATGTTTTTAGATAGGGAGAAAACAGACACCCAAGTTCATAACTGGGGCTGAAGGTAGCTACATTTTCTCAGATCTCATGGCACAAAATTGAAGAATTTTCCTTCCCATCCAGCCAGCAAGACTTTCATGAGGTGCTGAATGACCGTAATGGAGCAGATGCTTCCTGTTAATAAGAATTAGCATTTGAAAATGGACGCAATACAAAAAAACTTGACTTTTCTTTTTCTCAAAGCCTTTTAAACAACATTAACTATTTAATCCCCCTGCTGCCTTTATGAGCTAAATAAATATTATTAACCCCGTAAACGGCATTACAGAAGAGGTCAAGTGACTTGCCCTCTACTATATAGAAGCATCTAGCATCTGCAACTAGAATTTGAGAGTCTTCCTGCCAGGTCCTGTGCTCACACCACTAGGCCACACCTCATTAGGATTCTGGAAAATGCAGTGAAATCAAAGTAAATAGGACTGGCTGACTAGGTGTACTATTTGGGAGAAAAAAAAATACACTAGCCTGCTTAAATACGACAGGTTCAAAGGCAGTGAACACAACCAGAGCAATTTCCTCCTGCAGAAAGATTAAGAAATGAAATAATGAGGGGAACACCTCACTCTACCTCTACCATCAGACTCCCAGCAGCAAAAATCAGGACCAATTTTAAACTTAACTGTCAAAAAACAAAAGTTAACACTGTCAGAAACATAACGCTGTACTGTGTCAGACAGCATACTCCTCAACCAGTGTGGTTGATGTCTCCTTTCCTTTCCCCACATTGTTCTCAGCTTCCTCCCTCCACAGCTCTCTCTTGGTCAGTTTTTCAAATATGTTTAGAGACCTCTTTCTTCTTTCACTCTTATGTACACACCTTTCTCTCGAAGGAAGCTGGTATACCTTTTCCTCATCCTGGACAGCTCAATACCGGTGTCTATTTGATAGCAAAGAAACACTTCTGTGGGGGCTAAACCAGTAGAAACAGGTGTGGGCAGTCATTTCTTAACTCTGTGTGTGTGTGTGTGTGTGTGTGTGTGTGTGTGTGTGTGTGTGTGTGTCTATACATAGTTATATATGCATATATTATATATAATTTATGTGAGGGAAACAACGATGTACCTTTGTGTATAGGTATTTTTAAATGTTGGTTCCTGGTAGACCCAGCTTCATTTAGGGTCAAAGGTTACTCTGGGCCGGTCATGGTGGCTCACGCCTGTAATCCCAGCACTTTGGGAGGCCAAGGCGGGCAGATCACGAGGTCAGTTGATCAAGACCATCCTGGCTGATACGGTGAAACCCCGTCTCTACTAAAAATACAAAAAAAATTAGCTGGGCGTGGTGGCGGGTGCTGTGGTCCCAGCTACTCCGGAGGCTGAGGCAGGAGAATGGCGTGAACCCGGGAGGCAGAGCTTGCAGTGAGCCGAGATCGCACCACTGCACTCCAGCCTGGGAGACAGAGCGAAACTCTGATTCAAAAAAAAAAACAGTTACTCTGGTGATTGTTTCTTGCAGATGGTTATAAGCTTCGAAAAAAAAAGCACATAAGAAAAAAATGTAAAAGAAAAATCCTACAAAGCCTCCAATCACAGAGCCTTCAAGATGAAAAGAGAAAAAGTTCTTACTAGCTGTGTGCCCTTGCAGACATCATGGAGCCTCTCTGACTCTTGATTTCCTAATCTATAAAATGGAAATAATATCGGCCGGGTGCGGCTCACGCCTGTAATCCTAGCACTTTGGGAGGCCGAGGCAGATGGATCGCCTGAGGTCAGGAGTTCGAGACCAGCCTGTCCAACATGGCAAAACCCTGTCTCTACTAAAAATACAAAAAATTGGCCAGGCGTAGTGGCGCATGCCTGTAATCCCAGCTACGCGGGAGGCTGAGGCAGGAGAATCGCCTGAACCCGGGAGGCAGAGGTTGCAGTGAGCCAAGATCACGCCACTGCACTCCAGCCTGGGCGACAAGAGCGAAACTCCATCTCAAAAAAAAAAAAAAAGGAAATAATATCTGTCCCAAATACCTTCTAGGGGATTTTTTTTTAGGACCAAATGTGCAAGCACTTTCCAAAACTGTGAATCACCAGACAAATGGCAAGTCTTCTTATCAGATCGTAAACTTGATTTCTTCTGAATATTTATTTCTATGTCCAACTAAATTCCCATTGAATATTGTGAATAGTTTTCTTTTTGAGGTTTCCTACTAGGATATTTTATCTCAGTCTCCCTTTATCTATGCTACCAGAAAAAGAATAATGTGGTGAAGAGTTGTGTTTTTGGCATGGGAAGTTTTTTATATATATATATATATATATATATGGGCATATAATATATATTCTGTACATGATATTTTATATATATTTTTTATTTATATATATAAAATAAATATATACCCAACTTCTCTAATTGCTGATTCAATAGGAATACAAGGAGCCCCATCTACCACAGCAGACACTTTAGGTAGAATGTGCATGCGTGTGTGTGTGTGTGTGTGTGTGTGAGAGAGAGAGAGAGAGAGGGAGAGGGAGAGAGAAAGAGAGCTAAAAGCTAAAGAGAGTTGAAATGACCTCACACCATCTGAAATTACGTGAAAAGCAAGATTTCAGACATTTTAAAAGCTTTTATAAACTAGTTTTCTTTGACCCATTTTCTTCCTTCATCATGACTGAACTGTCACAGAGTATCCTTTCTTTACGGCAGGGTTGGGGGAAGGGAGTGGGGGAACCTCATGCCATGGTTGAGTAACACACATTAGCATGCATAATTCAGAGCTGTCGGCTGGAAAGGAGCCATTCAAGAGCTAGTGTAGTATTTGGATAGGAAAACAGGGTTAAATGACAGGGGCAAATTGACCAGAGCTTTCTATGATCCAACTCAGGACCTCCTTGGAGCCTGACTGTGGGCTCACACTACCATTCCTCAGAGGTGTGCTGTCCAATAGCATAGACATTAGCCACATGTAGCTAGTTAAATTTAAATTCACAAAATTTAAATTAAATTAAAATTTTAGTTTTTCAATCATAGTAGCCACATTCCAAGTACTCAGTAACCACATGTGGCTAGCATGTCTTGGACGGAGCAGACATAGAACATTTCCAACATCACAGAAAGTTCTATTGGACAGCAGTACCTTAGAGAGAAACCGGAGGCTTGTCACCCAGGATTCACCAGTTCTGAAATGTTACCTAAGGAAATATAAGGAATATACTTACCTCTATCACATCACCTAACACATTGTGTTGCTTAGTTATATCTCACCCCCACTAGGCTGGAGAACTCCTTAAGGGCAAGAACCACACCTTTAGTATTGGTATCTTCAGTGCCTGTCACTGTTCCTGGCACTGGCTAAATGCTCACCCACTGTTGGTTAACTGATTAATAGCTGATAGGAATCTCTCACCTGTCTCTTTCATAGATTGAATCAGAAATGCAAAGTTTGCAAAGCTCTTTTAAGAAAGGCTGCTGTGCTTCCTAGACTTGTATTTGTTTCAACATTTCCCAAGAACTTAGTAGAAAAAACTGGCTTTAGGTGAAAAACAAACTAACGTTGTTTCCCCATCCCTCTATTCCCATTCCATTGAAATGCCAATGTGTAATATACATAATATTGAACATGATATAATCCACACCTTCAAAGACAATATTTCACAGTCTAGCACAATGAGAAACACCTGTAGAACTGTGTATCTCAATGGCCCAATTTTAAAAATTATTTTCTCAAATAACACCTTGTATTAATATAGCAATTGTTTTTTTTTTTACAGAGCCTTGACCTATGCTCCCTTCTAATAACCACGACAGTCTGAAGATGTATATAGGCAAAATACTCCTTTCCCCTTTTAACAGAAGAAAAAACTGAGGCCCAAAAGTTTCTGAATCCATCATCATAGCCAATTACTGGCAGAGTCAGAGCAAGAACCTAAGACTCCTTCTTTCCAAACCAGGGGACCTTCCACCCAGTCTAAATTTATAAACAGTAGAAAATGGAAGCCCAGTTGGCTCACTTACTGCTTTTGCTTTCAATCTATATAGTCCCTTCTGAGAACTATCCTTCATAAATTAAAAAATATATTTTTATGCAATATTAATTATTTCTTCAGGTCATGGTAGAGTCTACAGTAGCTTCATTGCCAAATGTAGTCATTTGCAAAGGTTCTTGAAATCATTACTGCAACCTGACAATGCTATGCTGTCCACTGAAGGCTTTGAAAAACTGAAAAATTCCCCTTTGGGCTCATGAACAATCACAGAATATATACTCGTAAAGCATTAAAACTCAGTATGACCTTAGAGTTCATCTAATCCATTATCTCTCTCTCTTGCACACGCACACACACAAACGTGTGCGTGCACACACACAATATTTTGAAGATAAGGAAATGAGCCCAGAGAAACTTACAACCACCCCCAAAGCAACGCAGCTGGTTATTGGAAACTCAGGCATGGATTCAGAACTGAGCTCTTCTGACATTCTCTCTACTTGCCCAGCCCCTTCTTGTTAGTTCTCTTAAGAACTCCTGGAAGAATAAAACCTAATACTCAAAGTCTTGTCAACTAAATTTCTCATGGGAGGAAAAAAGTGAAATTTAGTGTAAATTATGTTTGTAGATCACTTCTTCTCAATACCCTATCATTATGAAAAGCAATTGTTCCTAGGGATACTGTATAAAGAGGATGTATGATCCACCCAAGGAAATAGACTGCCTTTAGCTGAGTGATCCAGAGACTATTGAATGATAAAGCTCTGTGAAATACGGCCTCATTCTAGCCAACGACTTGCTTTGTTGCCACTTAAATTGCTCATCTATAATTGCTAAAGATAAACTGCAATCAAAATACAGTATCTTCTATTAGTTTTGCCCACTGGGGATTGTTTGATCATAGTGAAATTATCTAAAAGGTAAATTTTCTCATTTTTACTGCCTCAGTGGAAAGAAACTCTCTGGCATTAGACCACCAAGGGGAGCTGGAATGATGACAAGTATTGCTCCCTGGTGAAGAGAGCTTTTTTCCTCTCTAAATAGTACTGAGCAACTAACTCTAACCTTCTGCCTTTGCAACTAACACCTAAGTAGAAAAGGGAAAATCTGTTCTGCTCACTTCCTAAAAGCATCCATCTCAGGCTTACTTGCTTTCCCGTGTTGGAGTCATACCTTTGCAGTTCAGATTTCAGTAATTCATATTTGGTGAGCATTCAGATAGAGCTAGGCTGCTGTATCTATTTTTATAAAGGTTTGCTGGGCAAATTGTGGTATAAACAAGGTTACAAGGAAAATGTTTAAACTAATGAGAATAAATTGTTTTTAAGCACTTTAGAAGCGATTTACAAACAATAAATATCTTAATTGCACATCATTCTTATTTATTCATTAAAACAAGTCCAAGGACTTCTACTTGGCAAAACTTCCTGGCACAGACTTTATTAGTCTACTTCTTCTCATTCTATGAACTTGAAAGTAATAAAATTGCATTTCTTTTCTATCTGTAATTCTGACTGCCTTACCCCCAAATAAGTCTCAATCAGATTTGACTTTGCCATATAAAGCATGAGTAAAATGAAAAGCCATCAGCCCCGGGTCAAAAGACAAAAAAGTCACTGAAGATTCTGCACTATGTTTAAGACTTCTCTTTGCACAAGGTGCAGGCAACCAGTAATGAAAAGGGGTAGATGGAATCGATGAGAAGGGTGGAAGAAAAAGGCAGAAACAGATCATTCAGAGGCTTCCCCACAATTGACAAGATTTGCCTCATGCTCCCTAGCTGTCCTCGACTGACTGTTGCAGAACAAATGACAGCTTGTACAGCTCAGGGCTGAAATAATTTAATTCAATTCAACAAATACTGTTAAGACTATGTGTCAGGCCCCATGGGAGATGCTAGGGATCTGGAGATTAACCCGATTCCACTCCTGCCCTCAAGGAGTTCACATTTCTAGTGCTGGGGACAGTTAAGTGGAGAGACAATTATAATGCAGGGTTGTAAGTGCTACCATAGTGGGTATCTCAGTCTATTTGTGCTACTATAACAAAATACCTGAGACTAGGAAATTTATAAAGAAAGGAAATTTATTTATCACAGTTCTAGAGGCTGGGAAGTCCAAGATCAAGGTATCAATAGATTTGGTGTCTGATGGGAGCTGCTCTCTGCTTCCAAGATGGTACCTTGTTGCTGTATCTTTCTCTGGACGGGAGGCACACTGTGTCCTCACAAGGCAGAAGATGGAAGGACAAAAAGGTGCTGGTTGGTTCCCTGGAGCCATTTTGCAGGGCCAATAATCCCATTCATAAGGGTGGAACCCTCATGACTTAATCACCTCTTAAAGGCTCCAACTTTTAATACTATCACATTGGGTCTTAGGTCCCCAACATATAAATTTGGGGGGAACACCAACAGTTAGGCCATAGCAAGTGGTATATACAGTGTGCCATGGGAGCACGGAGGAGAGAGCAACAGAGAAGAAAGCCTCCATGGGTAACACACGCCATCAGAAGCGCCCTCAGACTATATGATCTAAGGGGGATAGACCTAGGGAAAATATTTGGTTTGGAGGAAGAGTTTGCTTCTCTCTAGCTGTAATTTTGGATTTTGCAAGTTACGTATAAATGTCAGGGGAGAGAGAAAGACAGAACATAAGCCATGCTTAATAAAATCAAGCAACTTCTCTACAGCCACAAATCCAGCTGGATTTGGGTTGGCTCTTCCTTAAAGTTTGGAAGATGAGTTACATTCCGTACAAGTGCTAGAAAAATCAATATCCGAAGGGGTAGCTAATTAAACCACAGAGACTTATTTTTTGAGCCAGTAAAGGTTTTCTCCAGTGGTCAGATGTTCATGAATTTCAAATTCTTTTTGCAGACTTTGCATAAAGATGAGTCCTGAGACAAGTTGACCCTAGCTTGGATAGCCTCTGAAAACTGGCTCTACTCCCCTTGTCAAGGATAGGAAAGGCAGACTGAGCTCTTTTCTGCAGTAGCCTGTAGGTGGAAACCTTCACTTTCCTGAGCAGGTCAGTCCCACTCTCTGTCAGCCCTATGAATAGAGAATACACCAGAAAACTTCCACACTTGGTGGGGAGCAGAGAGAGCTTTCTTTTCACCATTTATGGACTTTAAGGATGTGGATTTTATGCTTGTTTTCTTCCTCTCCTGATTGCTTGACACTGTGCCTTTTCTCCAAAAGAAGCTGAAAAGTTACTGGGTCACCCTTCTCCCTTCCAGGAGCTGCTGGACCCTGAGTCCCTTCCTGTCTCTCACCAACTAACTGTGTGCCATCCCTAGAGGCCGGACCCCATTCAGTGCCCAAAAGAGGAAGAAGGTCACAAGAAGAAACAAAGGAAATCTTGGGTCGCTCAGAAACACGGTCTCTACTCTGAGAACAATGTTTTTGTGTCTTCTCTTCCTGGGTAAGAGGGCCTGAAGGACTCTGAGGCCAGAGTCTTTCTGTCCACCACAGGCCTTAAGCCAACAATGTACACATTGTGTTGCTGTGCAAACAGGGATTACTTTTATCTCTTCCCCCCAAAGTTTCCTCTGCTGTGCTTTGGAAAAGTAAATCAATAGGGCATGAGAAGATAGAGAATTAATAAATAAAGGTATGAATGACCTCTCCCTAGGTGTTCTAAAAAGAATAAGGTGGTCAACCGTATTATAAAATTTGCCTTTTGAAATTTTATTTTCAGAAGTTAATATTTCTTCTGTCATTTGGGCATATTATTATTACTATTATTATTACTACCACAAATGCCTTTTGGAAAAAAGCCTATAGCCCAGTAAACTTAAAAATTTCCCACTATGTGTTCATCTTCTCAATATTCCTAAGAGGAAATCAAGCCACATCCAAGGTTTTTCCAAGATATTAACTCCTTCTTAACCCCACTAAAGCATACCACTACAAAGCTGCTAAGGGTCTCAAGAAGATGGAAGACAGCATAACAGCCATCAGTCCATCTTTCCTAGGAACCCCACCTCTGTTAGTGGTGAGCATCTGTTTTTTAATGATTAGAAGATTAAATACACAGCACTCTACAAAGGGAATGGAAATCTCCATGATCACCCAAGGATCAGTGTTTGGCCTTATACCTAAGAACGAATTGCCCTTGCTGAGTATGTGAAAGCTGTTGTGCTGGTCAGTTAGCTGGTCCTAGACTCAAATACTATAAATATTTGTACTCAACATAATTAATTAACAAGCCAAACATTAAGAAGAATGTTTCATGCTTTTATGAAAGTTTAGTTTTAGTCTCTTCATTTCAACACATTTGTCCAGTGCAGATCAATGTTAAGTTTGGCTTCATATAACTTTTTGCCTCTATCATAATTAAGCAGTATGAATATTGTTCCACAAGTGACATGGTCTCCAGGCCGTTTATCAGTCTCTTAACCTCCCTTGAAGCTCATTCTAGTGTGTCAGTATTTCACGTAAAAATAAGGCATCCAGAATTAGACATAATTATCCAGATGTAGTCTGAACAGCAAAGAATTCAGAGGGACTAATACCTCCTATAATCAGAATACTGTACCTCCTTAATGAGGCCTAAGATTACATTTGTTTTAGCGGTTCATTTAACTTCAACGTGATTCCCTCATAACATATCTACCCTTCCCAAACACTCCTTCCATTTCGGCATCACCAGCTTCACTCTGGATTGGTATTGGGTTGGAACTTCCAAAACGACCACCAGATAGGCGAGCAGAGCCACTGAAGGAAGAGAGGACCAAAAGGAAAAGTAACAGTCCTCCCAAACAAAAGAAATTCTACTGGAAAAGAAAGGTAACAGAGCAGTTAACAGTGTTACCAATGCACACAGATGTAGAGGGAAATTTGGGGACTACCAGATCTCGTGGTAGGGAAAAGAATATCACAGCTGTGCCTACTGCATTCTTCATTTGTAAACAACTAATTACTTCTGCTCACAAAAGTAACACCACATCATACATAAAGGCAGAAATCAGCACAAATAACCAAACTGTTGTCTACTTGAAGAATAAACTGAAAGGAAAAAAAGAGGTCTCTAAAACTGTATTCTAAAGCTGTCTATTTAGCCTTTATTGAAAGTCAGACTCTCCTAGACCTATTTTTCCCTGACCTAACCTTTTGTTCTTCTATGCCCCTCCCCTGCTAACCTCTCTGCACGATTAAGAATTTGGTAAATATAGTCAATTATTCTAAAGGTGCCAAAACTCTCATTTCAACTTGTTTCCCAGTTAATGTACCATAGCAGAGAATGAATCGCTATTACAAGGAACTGAAAATAAAAATGTTTCAGAGTCCATAATTGGCTTGTCTTGCTGGACTTTTTACGCAGCCAAAGTACCAGTTCCAGACTATTAGCCCTTGGTTTGTAGGAGAATAATATATTTCCTCATTAAAATACTTTGCTGTCTACCATTTAAAAAGTAAAAGATGCATTTTTTCCTATAATCTTTCATTTTTAGGAGGTTTTGAAGCTTTGGAGGCACAATGAAAGGACAAGAAAAAACAAATAGGTACTCTGCTCTAAAAATCAGCCATTATCTTCATTAACATTTTCCCTCCTTCTAAGCCAGTTTTCTAGCAGTTCCACAATACACTAAATCAAAAGGCCATTTGTTTTCCAAAGAATACAACAGTGTGTGTGCGTGCGTGTGTGTGCGTGCATGTGTGTGTGTGTGTGTGTATGCATGTGTTTAAACTCAAATGCCAGTAATTGGCTAGGTTGGAGGCTGAAGGTTTCTAACAAAATTATGGCAATCAAACATTTGAAATCACAAGTTCACAGATCCCTAGACACAGGTTAAACCAAATGAGACTTGTGGCTCTGTAATCATGTCGTCGTGGTCCTTCCTACTAGAATCCAGGGATACCAAATGTTTGGTGGTCCATCTGTGGCCTTTAGCTTAATACAATTAGTAGCTGTATATTGGCCTCCATATACAGTATGTGTTAGTACTTTCTACTACTTCCATCACACTTATCACAATTACAAGTAATTATCCGTGTAATTATTTTTTAAACGTCTATCTCCTGTACTATACTTTGGGCTCCAAAAGGGTAGGGGCAAGTCTGTTTTGTCCTTAAATGTGTATTCTACACCTGGTAGGATATAAAGGTAGGTAGAATAGGCATTAATGAATGAATGAACCATCTGCTTTGCTGGAGAAGAAAGTTTGTGTTTGAAGTGGTAAGAAATAAAATTAGGCCTCACTGAAGCATTACCTAACCACCCTATTTAAATTTGCAAATTTTCTCCAAAACTCATTATCTTCCTTTTCTGCCTTATTTTTCTCCATAGCACTTATCTTCTAAAATACCATATATTTCAAGTATTTATTTTGTTTATTATCTGTCTTCCCCTGCTAGAATGTTAACTCCATGATGTTAGGAATTTTTTGTCTGTTTAGTTTACTGCTGTTCCTGGAACCCTGAAAACAGCTCCTGGCACAAAGTGTTTATCAAGTGAATGAAGGTCCTCCATGGACAAGACAAACGACTATACACACACACACCCCCACACCTACACACACACAAAACTTAAAAATACTAAATATATACCATGGCCCATTTAATAATAACATATCAAGAAATGGCGGCCAGGCACAGTGGCTCACACCTGTAATCCCAGCACATTGGGAGGCCGAGGTGGGTGGATTACTTGAGGTCAGGAGTTCGAGACCAGCCCGGCCAGTATGGTGAAACCTCATCTCTACTAAAAACACAAAAATTAGCCAGGAGTGGTGGCGCACGCATGTAATCCCAGCTACTTGAGAGGCTGAGATGGGAGAATCCCTTGAACCCAGAAGGTGGAGGCTCAGTGAGCCAAGATCACACCACTGCACTCCAACCTGGGTGACAGAGCAAGACTCCACCTCAGAAAAAAAGAAAAAAGAAATGGGCCTATGTGTGTCAGTTTTCAGCTTCCTAAGATGTCAGAACCTGTTCCTGATCTCTGACTTAGTAGGACAGGGACACCTGGAGGACCCTAAACCACTCCATCTTCCATATATCCTGTGCAGCTTCCAAGCACCACCAAGCCACTTCTGCAATAGAAGCCTTTCTTCCCTAACAGGGCAACTGAAAGTAAAATAGAGGAAGCTACCTTCCGATCATGAGATTCCAGTATGACATGGGAAGAAAGTGCCTTGGCACTTTTTCTAACGTATTAATCTAACACCCTCTGCTAAAAGCTTTTTACCAGAATTCCTCCCAAACTTGAATTTTATGGGTCAGCCAGAATGGTGGCACTGACCTAGAAATCTCAATTGCTGAACAGGCAGTGAAACAAACAAAATAAATGGGCATTTATATTCAATAGAAATTTGTGGAGTGAGCGAGGCATCTGGAATTCATAAAGTACTAAAAGCCTCTTGCTTTTTGGGGGAAACTCTGTTCTAGCTGGTGTAGAAGAAAGGAGACTCTGGATCAGAGACTTGAGGTTCAAATCCTGTTTATGTGTGATCTCAGAAAAATACTTAACTTTCATATACTTTAGTTTATTTACCTGTAAAGCTAGGATAATAATGTTTCCAGTCTCAAAGAGTTGTTGGGAGGATTAAATTAGTTAATATATGAAAAGCACTGAGCCCAGAAACTGACATAGATTAGATGTTTAATTAACATCCTCAGTTCTCTTTCTGCCTTGTATCACTTCTTTTTTGTTTTTGTTGTTGTTTTGATGGAGTCTTGCTCTGTCGCCAGGCTGGAGTGCAGTGGCGCAATCTCAGCTCACTGCAACCTCCGCCTCCAGGGTTCAAGCAATTCTCCTGCCTCAGCCTCCCGAGTAACTGGGACTACAGGCACGTGCCACCACGCCCAGCTAATTTTTGTATTTTTAATAGAGACGGGGTTTCACTATGTTGGCCAGGATGGTCTCAATCTCTTGACCTTGTGATCTGCCCTCCTCAGCCTCCCTCGGGATTATAGGCGTGAGCCACCTCCCCCAGCCTCCTTCTCCTAGCTTTATGCAGGAAATGGAGAGAAATTGATTTGCTGTTCAAAACCATTACAAAAAGTCTTAAAGTCCTTTTGTGAACAACATTTACTCTGAAAGAATCATCTCACTGGGGAAAAGAATCAGTTTCAATTTTTAACCTCTCCCTTACTCTCTTCTTTGCACTAGAATAAGAAAAACAACTTAATATGCTGTGATGCACAGAAAAGAAACTTGGACTTTTACCCTTTACTTTTTTAAGGAAGAGAAAGAGAAAGCTCTTCAGAGCTAGCCTATTTTCCTTTCTTTGAAAAAAGAGCAAAACCACCATCAGGCAATGTTAGATGGTCCCTAAGGCATTAAATAAAAAAAGGCCTCCAACAAAATTAAAACTTGGAAAACCTCAGAGGGGCAGAAATGTGGGTGAGAAAAACTCACAATTTCCTTATGAGGGAAAAATAAGAAAAAAAATGATACAATGAACAGGCTGCAGAGCAAGGCAAGAAAGTTCTAGATGAGCAAAAAACAAAGCAGGGCTCTGCTAAAAGTAGAAGCCAGAGGGATGGTCTCTTGGGAGTTCTCACAGGTGACTAAAAGGAAAGCAGCAGCCTCAGGGAACTGACTATTTAGCTTCTCTTTTTAACTACTTTTTTTTCAGTATGGCTTGTGCTTGCTGACTCTGAAACATCCAAAAGTAGGAGAAGGTCCCATAAAAATGAGGGTTTCTCTAAGGGAGCACCTTTAGAGGGTAGGTAGTTTTCATTGATTTCATAAGTAGCTTTCTTAGCAGAAGGATTCAAGCATTATTTTAAAGTTTACACCCCTCACCCTTTTGATACTGCTGAGGTAATATCTTGGGAAAAGGGGGACAAATAACAGTTATTAATTACCCTAATTAACCCAATTCATAAGGCATATTTGTATGGCTGTCATGACAACTGCTTTGACTAACTTGCCAAGAATAGCTTAGCTGTCCATTCAAATAAATCCCTGATAATTACCAGTCTAGTTTACTAGGCTTCTGTGATAATAATAATTAGTGCTACTGTGCAAAAGGTCGCACTAAACAATTTATGAATGATGCATTTTGCATGGTGATTATGTGAGTCACAGACAATGTACAGAATGTTTGCCATTATGCTATTAATATTAATGTGAAAGGGGGTGGCTAGATTTCAGGCAGTGACTGGCATTACGGTCTTTATAGCTAAAAATGAGCAACAGGGGGAAAATGGAAACTTTACTATTAAATAAGGCATGCCCATGGAATCATAAGATACATTGTAACTCATTGTTTCTCTGAAGCCATAATCCATAAATTATGCTTACAAGTCTTGGATTCCAAAGAAGATGAAATACGAAATATTTGGCCGGGTGCAGTGGCTCACGCCTGTAATCCCAGCACTTTGGGAGGCCGAGGCTGGCGGATCACAAGGTCAGGAGATCGAGACCATCCTGGCTAACACAATGAAACCCCATCTCTACTAAAAATACAAAAAAAATAGCCGAATAGCCGGGTGTGGTGGCGGGTGCCTGTAGTCCCAGCTACTCGGGAGGCTGAGGCAGGAGAATGGCGTACACCCGGGAGGTGAAGCTTGCAGTGAGCCGAGATCATGCCATTGCACTCCAGCCTGGGTGACAGAGCAAGACTCCGTCTCAAAAAAAAAGAAAAAAAATATGAAATATTTGAGCTATGGAAGTACATGCCCTGGTAGGAATGTTTGTGAAGGTAGGAACATGCTACATTACACATAGCAGCAGCTCCAGAAAGGTTTGGGGACAGCATTAGGGAAGAATAAAGTCTGTGTCTAGATGTTCATATTAAGCCCTATATGATTTTTTTTTTACTTTTTTTTTATTATACTTTAAGTTCTAGGGTACATGTGCACAACATGCAGGTTACATATGTATACATGTGCCATGTTGGTGTGCTGCACCCATTAACTCATCATTTACATTAGATATACCCCCTCCCTCCACCCCACGACAGGCCCCGGTGTGTGATGTTCCCCTTCCTGTGTCCAAGTGTTCTCATTGTTCAATTCCCACCTGAGTGAGAACATGCGGTGTTTGGTTTTTTGTCCTTGCGATAGTTTGCTGAGAATGATGGTTTCCAGTTTCATCCATGTCCCTACAAAGGAAATTAACTCATCCTTTTTTATGGCTACATAGTATTCCATGGTGTATATGTGCTACGTTTTCTTTATCCAGTGTATCATTGTTGGACATTTGGGTTGGTTCCAAGTCTTTGCTATTGTGAATAGTGCCACAACAAACATACGTGTACATGTGTCTTTATAGCAGCATGATTTATAATCCTTTGGGTATATACCCAGTAATGGGATGGCTGGGTCAAATGATATTTCTAGTTCTAGATCCTTGAGGCATTGCCACACTGTCTTCCACAATGGTTGAACTAGTACAGTCCCAAGCCCTATATGATTAAAGACAAGCCTCAGAAAAGAAAACCTCCCTGACTACTGGTGATAACCATGGTCAAGAAAGTAGGGCATTTCAATTGAAGATCAACATGTTATTATTCTAATGAAATGGTGCTACGGTCCAAAGGCTTTGAATAGTAACACACCTTTGAAAAATGAGTTCTAAATGTTGCTGTCACTTTTCCATACTAATAAAATCTCTTTATGCTACACAAGTAGGTTAGAAAATACAGATATCAGCCGGGCGCGGTGGCTCACGCCTGTAATCCCAGCCCTTTGGGAGGCCAAGGTGGGTGGATCACCTGAGGTCGGGAGTCTGAGACCAGCCTGACCAACATGGGGAAACCTCGTCTCTACTAAACGCACAAAATTAGCCGGGCATGGGGTGCATGCCTGTAATCCCAGCTACTTGGGCGGCTGAGACAGGTGAATCGCTTGAACCCAGGAGGTGGAGGTTGCAGTGAGCCGAGATCACGCCATTGCACTCCAGCCTGGGCAACAAGAGTGAAACTCCGTCTCAAAAAAAAAAAAGAAAAGAAAAAAGAAAAGACAGGTATCACACTCTGAATTTTAGACACACAATACATATGAGTAGTTAGAAAAGACTGGGTAGATAGCAAAAGCATTGGTCCTGTGACCTGTTTCCACTTTGACTTACTTTTGGGTCCCTTCCCTCCAGGGATTTTTTAAAAATGACACAATATTTTGTTGTTAAAGAAAAAACTTAAACCAAAGTCTGGGTTTTTATTGAATTCCTATAGCAAATAGCTTTTCTTATTAGCTAGGTCTTTTTCTAAACTATTTTCTTTTTAAATCACTGTCATTTCAAGCTTCAGACTATGCTAGGAGTACTGTTCACATCAAATTAGAAATTTGGCATTAATGAAGTGCTCTGGTTGAATTGGCAGAAAGGGATAAAAACACATCCCTTTGTTGCCAGTAACTTAGATTTTTTTTTTCATCTACAGCAAATGCAGAGAAGATTCATTTATGATGAGCAATAACTGGGATTCTACAGTAAAGCATCTGGAACAGTGCCTGGCACATGTTAAGCATTCAAGGAATGAGAAGCTACATGAAGAAGGTATTAGGCAATATTTACACCATTGTGAGACACTAGATTGTAAATTTGCAATGAAGTTGAGAATGCTGAGCAATAAAATCACAACTGGTAATGCCTTCTCCACTTTCTGTTGCTTGTGGGAAACCGTGACTCGCTCCACTTTGTATTACTTTTGGTTCCCTCTCTTTCCAGGGGTGAATAAAATTGCACAGTATTTTGGTACCAAAAGAAATATAACAGAGCTAGATCCTAGTTTGCAAGTAATGTCAAGGCATGTTAGAGTACAGTCTACATAGCAATGTTTATTTCTCTATGCCTAATGGATATCTCTTAGAATTATATGATTTCTAATACTGTCTTAGGTCTGTATGAAGGCAGGGCTGTTAAAAGAGTTTGTTAAGAGACCCAAGAGTTTTCTACCAACTCTACCAATAACTGCATTGGAACCTGGTAAAAGGGTTTTTTTTTTACATACAATTGTGTTTTTAATGTTTTCTTCCCATTATGGAACAGAATGGTGGCAATAATGGCAATTATGATGAACATGTTGCCTTCTAAGGTGCTTTAAATATGCCAGATACTAAACTGCTTCTAGGAAAAGAGTAAAACCAATACTTAATCTTCACGCACATAATTCTTCATCTTATGCACTGCCCTGCCCTGGATCCACCCCAGTAGATTGTAAACTCTTTGAGGGCAAGGATTACTCAGCACTCATTTTTGTAAACTCCACAGTATCTAGCCCAGACTGATGCATAGGTGTTCAATACCACACAGCTGAAGTAAACTGAATCTGGGCAGATATGGCTAAGGCACTGAAGTGTGAGGTCAGAGCTTTGGAGAGCTGTGTGTCACAGCATGTGCAGGAGAAGTGAATCTGCAAGTGTGTAATTAACAACCCAATGACTACTGATGAGAAAGAGAATTCGATACTACGCAGCACTGAACACAACTTAACAAGCAGCAACTCATGTAAGGGAACCTAATACTCTACACATTGTGGAGAGGAAAATCCTGAGAGGCAGTGAGGTGTAAGGGAATCTAATCTTCTATGAATGGAAGGCAGCCTAATAGGGTTCGATGTGATTGGAAATCCAATGTACTGGTATAGAAGGAAATCCAATACGAAATAGTGGTGAAGAGGGAATAAGCATTGGTGATTAACCAGACTGGTCACTGGAAATTTCCTTTGTTCCAAAAACACAAAACCAAGCTGGATAAATATTCAGCCCAGGATTTCAAGTCCGTTGAGAAAGGGCAGAAATGACCCTGACTATACAAACACTGTTCTTAAGTTGTTCATTTATACCACACAAACTAAGGAGTAGCCTGGGCTCAACTCCCAATCCTGCTCTCATCGTACAGAAGCCATCCAAGAGAAAGCAAGCTGGCAGTACCACTTGCTCCATCAGAAACAGTTACTGTGTTAAATGTCCTTTGTGTTTAGATTATTAGTGTTTTGCCGGCATGGAAAGTAAGAATGTGTCTATTGGGTTCTCCAGCTAACATGCAATCTGCCCACGTGGATCCTTGAGATAAGGGGGAACCCCAGAGCCCCAAAGGGAAAAGCTGAAAAGTATTTTATTGAGTAATCATTCTACTTTTAAAATAACCTGTTCATCAATACATCTCTTTTTCAAGCTCACTAACAGTAAGGAAATTTACATGAAAAATGGCCTTTAGGAGCCGTCAGTATTATTTATGAGGAGCTATAACCGTGCCTGATGCTTTCCAATAGGCAGAATACGCTAAACTAAACCTTGCCTGCTCTTCATGTGTAGTTATTATGACACTAGTTGGTTATAAAACACCCTACACTTGTATTAACGTGCTAGCCAGTATAACCACCACCAGCCAAGCAATTCTTTCTGTCACTGGAACCGTTTGAACAAACTACAACAAAAGTCAGGTTAAGACATCAGAAGGAGATTAGCACTAGGGGCAGATAAACGTGAAGTGTGTGGGCTTTTGTCAGAAGACTATACTAAGCTACACACTTCTTTACTCCCTGCAGCTGGGCCATGGATGTCTTCTCTGATTATGTCATCGACACAAACAAGTCTCCCCTTTCGTCAGCACTGCCATACCAAGACATCTTTGGAGCAGCTTAAACTACAGTTCTCCTCTGCCTCTCACATACCATCCACACAGCTGTCACAGACAAACATGGATCGCTCACTGCAGCCAGAGATGTGGGAGGCAGACAGGCCACAGCTGGATTCTCTGACCTTGGGCAGAGTAAAAAGGGCACACAGTTAAGAGGGGACAATCCTCTTTGGACTTCAGTGAGGGGAAAATTCAATGAAGAAGTCAGATTAGGGAAGAAGATGAATCTCCCCCGGCCACATCATCTTCATTATTAGGACATGTTAGGAAGCAGGGCAGCTGCTATCAGGACAACAGCCCGGGGAAAGCAAAGAAGAAGAGGAACCCAGACTGTCTGCTTTGCTATTGGCAAAACGAGTCCTTCCCAAATGAGTCACGTAGGGCACCAACAACTCTGAGATCTGTCACATACACACACACACACACACACACACACACAACCATTTCCTCCCAGCTCTCAGGAACACAACTTTTTTCCCTTTATCTAGACAGTAGCTTTTGCCCACCTTTATAAAATAGGTAAGGAATGGTTGCCCTTGATGGTACTATTACAAAGAGAAAACGCCAGGATATATCCCTGCCTTTGAGGAATGTAAAGATGAAAAGATAAAGACAACGAAATTACGGTGGCCAAGTTGAATAAAGGCTGGATTTTGATGCGTGTATACGCCCTCTGCTGACTGTCAGACAGAACGTCACAGAAAAAAAGTTGGAGCAGAAAGAGGGAAAAAGAAACAGATGGAAGCAGAAAATAGGGAAGGAAAGACGCCTTTCTTCTCTGGAGACTGCTGTCTGTTTATCCAGAGGGAAGATAAAGAGGAAGAGGCCCTTGACCTCCTATTTATCAAGAGTAGCCAAGAAAGAATATAAAATGATAAATATTGCCTTGACACTACTCTGATTCTATGTTATAAATGTGACTAGATGAGCCTTGCATGCCCTAAAAACACTATCTTACTGAGCTGCATCTGCACACCATCCAGTGACATTGGTTGGGGGTGGGAGGTGGCATGGACTCAAAAGGGCCATCGAGCAGTAACTGGAGGAATGGATTTGAGCCACAAACCATCCATCTGAAGCTGGCTGCAGGCTGCTTCTTTCTTTACTTTGAAATAGATTCTTTTCATGACTGCTTTTCTGAAATGAATTTGCTTTTTTCAGAATTCATGGTAGACTCTGTGTGTTACCACAACCACCACCTCCTGCCTCAGCCTCTTTCCACTTTTTTAACAAATGGCTGTGTGTTGGATTCAAGACTTTGGCACTCAAATTCAGACCACCTTGGTGGAGGAGAGGTGGGAAATGGTTCCCTGAGATTAAGCCAAGAGTTTAATGTCAACAGCCAGCCGTCAACCATCTTCCTGTCCCCCACCTTTTTGCCTCACAACTCCTGCTCACCCTTCAAGGGTCAGCTCAAATATTACTTCCCTGCCCCCAGACTAGGTTGAGTTTCCCCATTTTTCTCTTTCATAATAATATGCTCTTTTCTTTCATAGCATTATAATTTTATATTGTTGGTGTTTTGTGCCCCCACTCCATGAAGGCAGGGGACTATGTCAGTTTTGCTGACCACTATTTAGCCATTATCTAGAACAACACAAAGAATGGCGTAGATACTGAAAAAAAAAAATAGCATAGAATGAAATAAATTAATATATCCATAGCAAAGCAAACTAAACTATTCAACAAAATGAGTTGCTAGTATTGAAATAACCCTTAAGAAAGCATTTTGAAACATTTCCTCCAAAGTCTCTGTTCTCTGATTCTTATTCCTCCCAAACACCCAGATATATTCAGTTACTTCAAAAAGTGCTGGCAGAAATGTTATGCCACAGCCTGCTTTCTGCTTCAATCACCTTTAATTTTGTTTTCAAATTCCAAATCAAAACCCGTTTCCCTGCTACAACTTACCACTGCAAGTGCTTACGCTATGTTTATTTAATTTTGCAAACCAAGGAATCAATAAAACATTGTATTGATAATATAATTTCATTGAATCCTGCAAACAGGCCATCAGCTGATACTGAGCCAATTAATATTGTATTCTATGTAGTCTCATTTGGTCTAATAGTCACATATGATATTTACAAAGTCCATTATTCAGCAATAAAAAGTCCCAGGATTATTTGATCTATTTCTGACCTTTCTGGTTCTAAGAAATCTTCTTTTTTTGTCCACTTTGAAATATTACCTATAAAGCATTTTACAAAACTGTACTCTGTGAGCAACACAGAAGGTCCAAGGCCAAAGATAAATATTAGTTGTAAACACCTCATCTTACTAGTAGGTGACTAAACATGTAATATTACCTAGCCTATGAATGTTCAACATTGATAAGAAAAAACTGGAAGGTCTTGGCTTATGTGAATTTCACATACCTGACTTAAAGATGAGTTAGTGCAATCCACCAACAGAGACATTGAAAGCCTTCCCTATAGTATATGTCTGTGATAACGAAAGACAGTATAATTTGACAAACTGAAACCCCAGTAAGACCAAGCCTCTTGTGGCCGTTGAAGATAGCTTTTTTTTTTCTCTGCTACTCAATGACAGGGAAATTAAATTTCATTTGAGGTTAATGCTTACTTGATATGCTGTAGAGGGAATTTTTCTCCCCTTGGTTCTTTACTTACGCCAAGAGAAAGCACATCCCATGGAACATTTTAGGTAGACTGTAAAGGTTACTGGCACAATGAATATGATACACTTCTCTCTGCTACATCATTATCAACCATTAAATTACCATAGGCCTGAACAAGAAAGCAAGAACAAAGTAGGGGGATCTGTTTAGTGCAGAGAACCGCTCCTAAAATTAATTTAAAAGAAACTGTCCACCTGAAATGAAGCATTAGATAAGCCTTGTATTTTGCACATTTCACAATGGTTAGGATGATGTAATATGGGCAATTACACACAAGCAACTAGAAAGCTGTCATCCAAAATAGCTGCAGCACAGCTGAGGTTTACTCTGGGTCTGTGGTTTATAGCAAAGCAACAACCTTCCCTAGACACACAGCCACTACAAATTCAAAGGAAAACTGCATTTGGATATCATTTTAATTATACGTGAATGGATTACAACTCTATAAGCTAGAGAAGGAAAATAATCAGCCTGTATTGAAATGAACAGAAAGCAGTTAGTACTCAACTGCTGACTATTGGGAAGAATATCTAGTAATTAAAAAAAAAAAAGCAAACTGGTGTCTCAGGGCTGTATACAATCTGATTAAGAAATAGACACAACCACCTACCTATTATTTTCTTGGCAATGCTTCACTTACAGTGAGACTCTGTTTGGCAGAGTTCACACATTTCATAATCAGGTTAAATATTATAATAGATAACCCAGCTTTTGTTCTCCCCCTCCCCAAGCCGCCTAGCACTTCCTTAAAACCCCCCACAAGTATAAATTGGTCCACAAGTGGCCAAAGTGAAATTGGAGTCCCTGCCCTAGGCCACTACATTTCATCCCGAAATTGAGAAAAGAGTATAAAATATTCTTGGATAAGAGATACAAGAAGCTGGTTTCCTGGGTAGAAGGAAAACATGTCTGAGACAGAGCATAGTCCTGGGAACATGATCTCAAAAGTTCCTCACCATGAACTGGCTATTTAAAATTCATTTGTAAGTCACTTGCATGAAAGAAAGAAGAAAAGGCAGTGGCCCTGAAACAGAGCCCAGGTCTGCGGAAGCAGCAGGTCACAGGAGAAGAAAGGCTTGGGGCAGTATTTATTAAAGTGCAGGTCACAACCCCAAGCCAGTGGTCCATGAAATTGCCATCTCCAGAGCTTCCTAGCTAATGGAGATACCCAGCACACAGTCATGAAGGAGAAAGGTTGAAAAATGCCAGATTAAGGCCTAAATTGACATCCACTGACTCTGGAAAGAAAATACTAAGGGATAACATCAGAAAAGGGCTTCTGGCTCTCTGGCCAGCACGTCTAGCTAACTCTGATTCATGTAGGACCTCCTCCCACTTCACATTTGAACTAGAGATGGGTGTCACAGCAAGGAACAATGAGAAACTCTGAAGGAGCCACTAAGGAAAAGAATACTGTGATGTAAAAAGGAATTTGTGTAACTAAAAGCAGAAAAGCACACTGAGGTGGAATTTATTTGCAGTAACAGAATAGAGGCAAATGAAAGTTTTCTTTAATTTCAAAATTCAATTGTGTTGCCCTCTTCAGTACATTGCTAGAGGCAGTAAGAATTTGATTGCCTCCTTCCAGATTAAGAGGCACAAATTAGATATTTTCCTAGTCAAAAAGAGATCATAATAGTAATAGCTACTTAACATTTACTGATGGCTTATTATGTGCCAGGTGCTTGAACACTCACACTGAATCCTCACAAGAATCTACGAGGTAGGTCCCATTACTCTTATTTTACAGATAAGAAAGCTGAGGCACAGAGAGGAAGTAATTTCCCTAAAGCCACTTGGCTCCTGACTCTAACTTCTAAAAGCAAAGATGCAATAAATCAAAATAACTATTACATGAACACTCAAGTGACAAACCGTATCTAAGAAAACATGGAGGGCTCCATACGAAATAGAGATGCAAAAGTCAAGAGCTCTCCTATGTACTCTGCCAGCTTTGTCTGATTAGAAAATGTAATGGAATAAAGAGCCCACTCAAAATAACAGTGAAACTATTAAACAGCCAGAAGTAATCTTAACAAAAAATGTAAGGAGAACTATGTAAACATACTGATGACATTAGAATGAAACATGACTAAATGGAAAGATGTCATATTTCTAGATAAAAAGACTAAATATTATACACACATGTCAATTCTTCCTAAATTTATCAGTTTGGTACATTTTCAATCAAAATCCCAACATAATCATTTTTGAAACTTAACATGACTCCAAAGTTCATCTGAAACAATAAACAGAAAAACTGAAACTCTTTTTAAAGACAAAGAATAAGGAGAAACTAAACCTAATATCTATTAAAATCTATTATAAAGTATCAATAATCAAATCAGTGTGGTATTGGTATAGGAGTAGACAAACAGATCAGTGGAAAATAAATGAATAACCCAGGAAAGGGCCTAGTCTCTATAAAAACTCAACATGTTTTTCAGAAGCACCAGGAAGTTATGGTGAAGAAGAAGAAATAAACAATAAATGGTACAAACTCAACCAATTAACCATCTAGGAAAATGTTTTTTACATCATACTTCCAACTATATGTCAAAATAAATTCCTAATGAATTAAAAATGTAATGTAAAAGTGAATTCATAAAAATACTGGAAGAAGTATTACATATATAGTCTCTTTGTTGGTAGAAAGTTGAATAGCTTAAAAGCAACAGAAGAAATCGCAGATTAAAGCACTGATAAATTGTTTTTTCATATGATTCCAAAACACTATAAGTCAAAAATAGGCATAAAAAATTAAAAGTCATACAACAAACTGAAGAAAAGTATTTCCAATAAATTAAACCAGGGATTTACCTTAATATATATATATATTAGTAATCAAAGAAATACAAATTTCAACTAAAATTAGATACTCATTTTTTATCTATGAAACTAATAATTCTCCTTCCCACTCCTGTCCCCTATCCTCTCATTTGCCATTCTCCCAACAGGTCTCCATTCTAATTAAGTGCCTATTTATTCTTCCATACAATTTCATGTATATATAAACCAATAAAATATATATTCTCTTTTTCCCTCCTTTTTTCACAGAGATAATAGCGTGCCCTACACTTTTTTCTGAATCTTCCTTTTATTTAGTTAACAATATATTTAGAGATTTTCCATATCAATATATAAAACACTCCTTTAAAAAAAAACTTCCTACTGACAGACATACACATTGTTTCCATTGTTGCTATTTCACATAATACATCAATGAAGAACCTTGTATATACATCATTTTTCATGTGGTCAAGCATATCTATAAGATTAATTCCCTAAAAGTGGAATTGCTGGGTCAAAGTGTACGTGCATTTGTAATTTTGAGAGATATTGTCAAATTGCCCTCTATGGGACTGGTACTAATTTATACTCCCAGGCTGGGCTTGGTGGCTCACGCTTGTAATCCCAGCTCTTTGGAAGGCGGAGGTAGGCAGGTTACCTGAGGTCAGGAGTTCATGACTAGCCTGGCCAACAAGGTGAAAACCTGTCTCTACTAAAAACACAAAAATTAGCCGGGTGTTGTGGTGAGCGCCTGTAATCCCAGCTACTCGGGAGGCTGAGGCAGGAGAATCGCTTGAACCTGGAAGGTGGAGGTTGCAGTGAACGGAGATGAAGCCACTGCACTCAGACCTGGGCGACAGAATGAGACTCTGTCTCCAAAAAAAAAAAAAAAAAACAAAAAATTATACTCCCACCAATAATGCATGGGACCGCCTGTTTTCCCACAGCTTCACCAGATTGGTGGTGATGTTTAAAACTATAATAATGTTTTGCCAGTACAGTGAAATGGGCTTTCATACACTGTCAGTGGGAGTACACATTGCTACAACTTATCTGGGGGAAATACCACTTTTAAAAATATATAAACCCTCAGGTAAAACAATTTCACTTGTAGAGAACTTATTACAGGCAAACGATCAGAGATCACAAGAAAATTTATTATATAAGGATAGCCATCATGGTGTTATTTATATAAAACAAAAATTTAAATAACCTCAAAGTTCAATGCTAGCAATTGTTTGAGTAAAACTAAACCCTATCTATAGAACAAAATACAGTTCAGCCACTAAAAAATTGCTTATAAATATTCTCTAATGACATAGAAAAAAATGTTAGCTGGGCATGGTGGCTCATGCCTGTAATCCCAGCACTTTGGGAGGCCGAGGCAGGCAGATCACTTGAGGTCAGGTGTTCGAGACCAACCTGGCCAACATGGCAAAACCCCATCTCACTAAAAATACAAAAATTAGCCAGGTATGGTAGCAGGCACCTGTACTCCCAGATACTTGGGAAGCTGAGGCAGGAGGAACTTTTGAACCTGGGAGGTTCAAAACCCAGATAAGTTGTAGCAGTGAGCCGAGATCGAGCCACTGTACTCCAGCCTGGGTGACAGAGTGAGACTCCGTCTCAAAAAAAAAGAAAAAATCTTATAACATAATGTAAAGATGAGAAAAGAGAAATAAAATGATCTCAACTAAAATTTTAAAACATTAAAACCATGGATGTTTTTCTCATTAATTCAACAAACATTTATTGGGCATTTATTTAGTCATGACATTAATATATGTGTTTTCAAAAATACCAACTCATTGAGATTAGCATTGGTTGCAGGGAGCTTTTGTGTATCTATATCTCCCTAAGTGGTTCTATCTCCCTCATTGGTACTGGTAAACAAGAAAATTTCAGTCACAACATCCCATCAGTTCTGTTCTTGGGACCTAGCGAACAGCAGCCATAGGACGTGGAGGGTGGGAGCTAAGGGTACCTCAAGGCCTTTTGGTCTGTCTGGGGCCCATAAGCAAGTTCAGAGTCAGGTCTTTACACACATCGAATAAAGCATCGTGTGCTTAGCAGGGCTCTCTTCATAGCCAGTCCAAAACCCTCACTGATTGGCAAGTGTAAATAGAATTTGAATTCAATAAACAAAATTCCTTGCTTTCGATCTTCTTATCACCTTCTGGGGTTTTATATTAACTTTCATGCTGATATGAATTTACATAATATTACATAAATTTTTTTCAGCTAGAACACTCTGCTTTATCACACTAACTTTTTCCAAATCCTGGTTTAACTGCAATTAAATATTTTAATTTCATGGAAATTCTTTTCTAATCCAAACAATCTCATCTTTAAGCCATCTGAAGAGAAAATATGAATCTTAAGTTGCTCCATAATCAAGTTTCAAACATTCTCAATACTTCTTTAAATGAAGACTTTTACTTTAAGGAACTGAACTATAAAGGAGGCTGGGGCGGGAGGTCCCTCAATTTTTAGGCCCTTCTTTCATGCCCACTCACATGAAAAAATCAAAAGGTATTTCTTTCTATCAAATGCTCCATGCTATAACATGAAAACCTTATAATTCAAATTTAAACCCATCTAGTTAAACGGTTGCACATATAAGAAATATAGTCCTGCTGAAAGTCGTAGTCTCCATTTATCCAAGGGACAGACTACAGAATTAGGCCACAGACATTTTCCTGTAGCAAAGCTCTCATTCACAATCAGAGTGATGCTGTACAGGGTTCTCATGCATTAGCTATGGGGTGGAGAGTGAAGGATCTGTGTGAGTATTTTTTCCATGAGAATTTTCTTTACAATATCTAAGTAGTTCTGATGTCTACCTACACAGGGCCACTGAATTAAATATTTTGCCCTTAAGTGTGCTGCTTAGGATGTAAGAAGTTTATACAGCCACCAATTAAAGAAGTGTTCCAAAGGATGTTGGCTTTTGTATTTATGCTGTCCAAAACTAGGCTACTAGATGAGGAAGCAATCAAATAAATCTGCCTTTCATAAAAGGATTGAACCCATTCTACTTTGTTGAAAAACGAACACAACTAGTGCATTTAGTCAAGGTTGAATTTAAAATTTTTAGCATCTCAATGACCACCAAATCATTGACTCCTTCTTTTTTGTGTTCCACATGGTTGGGGCTATCATGTTGAAACAGGATGCTTCAGAGCCGAGAAGCAACAACATGAAATCAAGTATTGGAGAATACTAAAAAAGCACTTCCCTCCAAATTGGCCATTTGGTACTGAAAAGGGCACTGAAAAAAATATATTTTGCCAAAAGTGGCCCTTAGATAAAGCCTATATCATTTTTATAGTATTAAATATCTGTATAAGTTGCAGTTAAATTTTACTATTTTAAAACCTCTCATTCTAAAAATAAAATGTGTGAATTAGATGTCTAACACTGGTGAGACAAATCAAATCTACTTTTACAAGAGTACACACAAGGACAAAAAGAATGAAAAAGGAAACAAATATTGTTCATAACATTATTTCTCACATTTAAAAAGTAAACTGTAAATAAAATAGTTATTTTAAAATGTAAAACTTCATACCTGTTACCTTCTGAGAGAGACCTCCAAGAGAAGAAAATTAAGAAGAAAACATTGGTATGATCTAATTGGAAAATGAAAACAAGGAACATTTTGGTCTGCCCCTCCTCGGAGTAACTGATTAAAAACTGTCTATGCCACCTTTTTGGCCCTTAATACCTACTGCATAGTATTACGGTTAATTTAAGTAATTGCTTTTCTGATGTCAAAAATAACACATGCTCAATATAGAAAATTTGGAAAATTTAAAAAGTACACTATTTAAAAAGTAAAAACTGCCTGACTTCCTACAACCTGAGATAACTGTTAATGCTTTGGTAATTTCCTTTCTAGTCTTATGTGTGTGCATATGTGCATGTGTATGTGTGTGTATGAGTACATATATATATATATGTACACACACACACACATATATATACATACAATTGGAATTTATATATTATATATATTTATATATCATATTATATTTAAACAATGGGAATAATTAATATATGCATACATTAAACTGGAATTAATCTATGTGTGTTGTTTTATTTTCTGATTTTTTTCAATTAATGTATATTATACAGTATTTTCATGTGTAATTAAGTATTCCTCAAAATATTATTCTACTGGCTTCACAGTATTCTAGCATACGTATATATCATAATCTATTTAGCTAGTAACATATTGATGATATTTAGGATATTTCCGATGTTTTATCCTCATAAATTATACTGAGATTAACAACCCTGTACATGAATTTCTACGCTGATCTAAAATTATTTCCTTAGGATAAATTCCAGAAGTAGAAATATTAGATATCTTAGGGCTTTTAATGTGTATTGCCAAGTTGCCCCCAGGAAAGATTATATCAATTTTTTAAATTATACTCCAGGTTGCAGTGTATCATAACCACACCCTTGCCATCACTGTTATTTTTTTAATCTTTGCTTATTTGATAAGTACAAAATGACATCTTACATATCAAATCATTGTCTGTGATTCCCCTGAGGTAACAGATTGGTGAGGAAATAGTTGTGGAGACTTTAACTTTTGTTTTACACATTCCAGTGTTCCTTGACTTTTTGATAGTAAGTATGCATCATCTTTGCAATTAAAAATTAATAGCAGTTCATTGCTATTATTTGATTACTATGGTTGAAATATTTTTATATATCTATTGGCCATTTGAATGGCTTCTTTATTAATTACCCATTTGTGTTCATTTTACATTTTTTATATTGGAGTGTTTGTCTTTTCATTGTTTTGTAAGAGCTCTTTATATATAAGGGTATTGTTTAAAAGTCCTCTTATTCGAGATGTCTTCCCTGACCTTCCTAGAGCAATCCTCATTCTCGACAAAACGTGTATGCTTCATACTTCCTTATTTTTCTTCATATCACCATCTGCCCATAAAAATGTAAACTCAATGGAGACAGAGATTTTTGTTCACTGTTGTATCCCTAGCACCTTGAATAGTGACTAACATGTGGTAAGCACTCTATAAATAATTGAAGCATTAATTAATGAATTAATAAGCACAGGTTCTTCACAGAAGCAGAACAGAATGGTGGTTGCCAGGGGTTGTGGGTGGGGGAAATAGGAAGATATTAGCCAAAGGATACAAAGTTTCAGTTATACAAGATAAGTTCTGGAGATTTAATGTATAGCATGGTGACTATAATTAACAATACTGTATTGTATTCCTGAAATTCTCCAAGAGAATAGATCTTAAGTGTTCTCACCATTTTAAAAAATGGTAACTATATGAGGTAACAGCTATGTTAATTAGTTTGATGGTGGCAATCATTTCACAATGTATACATGAGTCAAAACAACAAGGTGTACACCTTAAATATACACAATTCCTACTTGTCAATTACATTCCCAATAAAGCTGAAAAACAGATTAATAAATACAGGTTCTCTGTGCTATAAATTTAAAATATTTTCCCAGCTTATGGTTTATTTTTTAATTTAGTTTATGATATTTGTAAATATATAGACATTCCTAAATTTTATATAGTCAGAGCTGCTGGTATTTTTCTTTGTGCTCATTTTCATTGTTTTTATGCTCTTGAAGTCCTCTTCAGCTTCAAAATTAATTGGACATTTATTTATATTTTCTTCTAATAATTTTATTATTTGAGTTTTCATATTAACTCTAATAAATGTGAAATTTATTTTTGTCATATAGTGGGAAATAAAATCATATTTTTTCCAATTGTTAACCAATTACATGGCACCATTTAGTAAATGATCCTTGCTTTTCTCATTGACTTCAAGAAAATGTGCTTAACTTCTATCTTGTCTCCTCAGTGGCAATATAAACTACAAGGTGAGGTACTACTTATGCTTTCTCTATGTCTCTCTGGGCTGAATACAGGCCTGGTCAGTGAAGGATGATCTATAAATATTTGGTGGATGGATGAATGAGTGGATATTTTCAAGCCAAAATATTTTTTTAAAGAGCCTAACTACTAAACAGTAAGTCCATTCACTAAAGTCTGGAGGCAAATCATCATAGAGGGCAAGGTTTGACCCAGAATAAATGAATACTCTCTAACAACAGGGCACTATAACCACTACAGAGCTAGTCATCAGTAACAAAATACATTTAATAAACACCTGACATTATCCAAAAGAAATTGCACAGAGTTGATCCTACCATCAAGGAGCCCCTAAAAATTATTGTTTGGGGAGCCTAGGGTAGAACAGAACTTCCAAGGGCGTCCCCACCGACTGCCCCTTCCCCTGAAGTAGCAGTGACTCCCTGAAAGAAATAGATTGCTTTGTTACAGAAGGTGCCCCAAATCCTGCTGGATGCAGTCCATCAGCCTCCAACATGCATTGGGTTTAATAATTCTGGAATCAAATCTAGTTTAAAAGAAAATCTACCACATTTTTGGCTCTTAAGTCAAACCCCAAGTGCCAAGTATATATTGATTCTGTAGGGCTCAGTCAGCCTCCTATGGCCTGAAATTAAAAATAACAGCAAGAACAAAAATACATTTTTTATTGAATTCTGGCTCTTTTCTGATAATCTATAACAAACGGCAAAATGAGCAGAGCCATGGTGGACTGCCTCTCATGCCAACAAATCCCACAAAGAGAATGACAATCAGTGAAATATATTGTTAAGCATGAATAGTAGCTAAAATATTTATCTCTGTTGCAAGGTATTAAGATGAAAAAACTTTCAAAGTGGAAGCTTCAAGCAATTGCATTAGAAGTTGCATAATTTGGTTAGACTGACCTTAGAATGGAATAAAAAGCTGCTTATTTCCATAATGTTGGCCTTCAACTGTATAAAAGGTTAGATAATTTATCATGATATACAAAACAGTTTTCAAGAATACCCAACTTAAAAGGAGATCTCGGTGACTTCCAGCTCTATAAATTTTTAGGTAGAGTGATAATCAACATAATTTATATTTAAGTGAATTTGTGCTCTCCTGAAAGGTCTAGTTTGCCAGGCAAGACACGTGCATCTCCTATTCATCCCTAGAACAAGTACAAACCAAATGAAGCAAGGTTAGAATACCCATTGCTGCCTTTATGGCAGAACTCACGTTGAACAGGAAGACATATTTGAAGAGAGAGGCTCTGAGTTTTGGCATGCACACTCACAATTCAGATTATACACAGAATATGCTGCCCTCATTAAAAGCTAATGTGCTGTACCTATTGTGTCACCTGCCATAGCTAAGTCCTCTGCCTTCAACACCACCTACAGAGCAACCATTGTCATCACATGGACTCAAACTTCAATGCAGGCAGCTATATGAAGCCCTTCAAACCAATGCTGCAAACATTCACACATTTACACCCAGAGCTAAAAGATAACTTGGAGATCCCCCCAACCCAATCTCTTCACATATTGTTGCAGGTTTGGTGTAGTTTGGCATGTGTCTGGAATTTTCAGAATTCTCTATGTCTTGGATTCTGATATCCCTAGTAATAACAGGTTTCAATAAACTAAAGCTTCTCTTTTATGAGGTTTTTAATTGTTTCGTCTGTTTTGGTAGTGACCTCCCCTACCTCAGAACTGCAGATTTCTAGATGGTTATCTTTGATTATATAGTCACTTGGGATCACGCACACACTAGAGAAAACTGTCCTGATAGGCTTTGCTAGGCTCAAAGAGTGAGGACAGCAAAGTGTTGCAAACATCACACACATTTATTTGATCCCATACTTCCAAACATGACACCATGCACAGCCACAAACCTTTACAGGTACGGATTTTTCTCCACCTTCCATGATCTCCTCTTGAGGGTACCTGGTGATCAGGTGTGCAAAGACCAAGCCCCGGATGTCATTCCAACAACGCCCAGTGCCATGGTATTTATAGCTTACCAGTTTTATAAGGTTTTGCTCCATCAGGCCACTACATAATGCATAGTTTTTGCAAAGGCAGGTTAGCTTTCTTTCCATTTCAGAAAATTATTATATTTTTTACTGCAACAAAGCACACTCCTTTTTCTATTTCTAAAGAATTACCAGTAAAGGCAAAATTAAAATGACCTAGAAGTGTAAGCACACACATGCCATTAGTAAGTGCACAAGCCACACAGAAAATCAGTGTTTCATAGGTAGTATTTGAGATTCATTTCCAAAGAGCCATAACTATCATAAAATTATTTTGCAATTTTAAAATCAGGCAAAATCTTCACTATGAAAAAGCCATTATTTAGTAGTAATGCCATTGTGTTCTCTCCCCTAAGCTTTTAAGAACAAATGTTACCATTAGCATACTCCATCACTCAAAAGTCTATGCTTGAAAAAATGGAAATGCACTAATTAAAGAAATGATCAGAACAGCAAGCTCATAGTTAATGCCAGTCTTATGAGTGCAGTGTGTCTGTGTCCTTACCATAGTCTCTGTGCCTGGCAGCACAGAGGAGGAAATCAGTCTTCCCACAAGCCGTTCACCATTACCTGTAGCCATATGCCTCTGTTCGTCCTTGTATCTCCAGAGCCCTGCCTCCCTCAAGCATGTCAAGTTTCAAATATGAATGCTAGATTACGGACATTTTTAGTTATAAAAAAGCCTCTTAAAGGTTAAGCCAATCCCTCTGAACGCAGTTTGACAGGGTCTCCCTGTCCATTCTTCTCACTTAGAAAAGATACGGTTTTATAGCAAATGACCTGTACACATAGGCAGTCCATAGCAGACTCTCTCAAGCCAAGAGAATTAAAGAAGAGAAAAGCTTGATACAGAATTGTGCCCAAAAAAAAAACAAAAAGAGAAAGCAAGCCTCAGAAAATAATTTCTAATAAGTTGAAAATACGCACTATAAGGTATTCTTAAGCTGAGTTGTATGCACAGCAATGATTATTTGGCTGCTTCCTACTCACCGAGATCTCAATTAAAGAGTCTGAGAGATCTATCCTTGAGCTATATCAAATTGGGGCATCATGGCCTCACATTTGGGGGATCACACCCTGCTGTGACTAAGCTTATGAGCATTTCCTCAGGGAGACAACCAGCAGAATGTCAAAGAGTTGGGAAGGGGGCTATGAGGACCTAATATCATACACATGTGTATGGTCAGCCCAGCCCGTAAAGGCTCCATCACCACAGAGGCAAAAAAGTGAGTGAGAAAAGCAGACAATGTTCATTTTATTCCCTCCTGCTTCTTTCTCTCTCTCCTTTCCCCCCTCCCTCTCCCACACACACACATACATACATACACACACACACACACACACACACACACTCCCCTAAAGAGGGATCTGGCCTTTGGATTGAACTTTTCTTCCTGTCAGCTTACACAGGGAATCCATTTTGCTCAGAAGAGCAAACTACACAATGTGAGAAGAGGTGCCCTTCATGCTCTGGAAATCAGATTTGGGAGCGAAAATAATCCAGAAGGCAGAGACCGCCAAGGCCAGTGCTGGTGGCAGTGAGGGAGAGCAGCTTGCCACAGAACAGCGGCCAGATGGGGCCCAGTGGGAGAAACTGAAAACTGGCCACCCTGGCACTCAGAGACTTAATGGAGCATCAGAAGACTATGCACATCAAGGCAGTGCTTAAGCATCTGACATTAAGAAGCCAAGGTGCAGCCAGGCGTGGTGGCTCATGCCTGTAATCCCACCACTTTGGGAGGCAGAGGCGGGTGGATCATCTGAGGTCAGGAGTTCGAGACCAGCCTGGCCAACACGGTGAAACCCTGTCTTTACAAAAAAATTAGCCGGGCATAGTGGTGCATGCCTGTAATCCCAGCTATTCGGGAGGCTAAGGCAGCAGAATCGTTTGAACCCGGGAGGCGGAGGTTGCAGTGAGCCGAGATCATACCACTGCACTTCAGCCTAGGTGACGAAGTGAGACGCCGTCTCAACAACAACAACAAAAAGAAGCCACGGTGCTAGTCCATGAACACTGAGCTTAAGGAGAACACAGACTTGACACCAAGCTTCCCGCCTGCTTCAGTCCCAAAGGGCCTGCTCAAAATTCCGTAGGTAGCTGGTCCTAACACGTGTCTGTCAATTCGTCTGTCTCACTCTCATTCTCATTTTTTCCCCATTCTGAAAAGGGATTTTTCTCCCTCCCCAAACACTGAATTTAAAGGAAAGTCTAAGAGAGCTCTTTCACTTTCCAAAGTAATTCCCAGGCTCTACCCAATCCAGGAAATCCTTGTTGACTTGGGGAGCTTTCAGAATCTGAGACAGCAAAGGGGAAGCCATCTCTTCAGGAACGAGCTCTACAGGTGAAGACAAAAAAAAAATGCGTGATGGGCTTCTGTTCTTTGAGCCAAGGGTTTACAAAGGAGAGAAAAGGATGGGAAGGTGGCAGCTGTCATATTTTATTTCATTTTTTTAGAATCCGGAGCAAATATTAAATGCTAATACTTGTTAAATTTCAATGGCATGTACCCATCTTTTCTGGACACTATATTTTAAATATTACATAGTTGCAAGTTGTTTAATTAAGTAAAAATCAAACAGGAAGGCTAACCAGTGAGGATTCAAGGGCCAGATTTCAATCAAGGGAAAAATGAATTGGCCCACCTTTCAAAGGTTTTGTAAATCTTGTCAATTTGAGGAATCTAATTTTAAGCAAACAAGATATGTGAAAATCCAGACTTACAAAAGAAATCAGTTAGGAGTTGATTATTCACATTATATAAGGACTCTCCTTTATGAAAGGATCCACCACAGGCTTTCTTTAAATACAGAATTCCACTGCTGTGATTAGCATAGGGTCTAATTTACAAAACAAACACCCTTTGGCTGACCAGCTTTTCAGGAACACAACTACCATCCAAAGTATACCCGCAGGTCCTCCCGGAGAGTCCTGTCAGGTTTTTCATTATGTGACAGAAAACGCTTGGAAGCTGCACCAGAGGAACTACTGTGAAGCAAAATGGAGGCTTGTTTGGCCGCAAATGTTGTGTGCCTGGGTAAGTCATTTGCCTTTTCCGTTTTCATTACTGTAGAGTGGAAACACTGGTCCATTCTGACACCTCTTCTAGAAATGCTGTGGAGCTGTGTGGTCCTAACCAATATGCTTAATGATAACAAGTAAGGTTTCTGCACAGGAGCTCAAGCTCCCGGAGTTGGCAGAGTTGCTGTCCCCACAGCTGCAGGAATTTTCTTCATCATTCCCCTGGGGGGCACAGGAAGGTGCTAGCAGCCTGGGTACACCCACTAGAAGCTGAGTGACCCCACTATGCAGCCCACACAAAAACTACTCTAAATACACAACAGCCAAATAGGAAATGTAACTTGAAGAGCATTTCCCTCTGCAAACAACTGATCCTCTGGGATTCTCACTTCAAGCCTCTCAATTGTTCGAAGTAAATGAGGCTCACATCAAAGGCCAGCCAGTCACACATCAAGCAATCAAGCCTCTTCTCCGTGGGGGAAAATGGCTGCTCCAGAGCCAGCCTCCCACCTCTCACACACAGGCCTCTTGTAAAAACGGCTTTATTTACCCAAATCTGAGACACTCGATTCAACCAAGCTTGGCCTCCCCTAAATCCTGGAAGCTGAGGTACACATGCAGAGGGGCCAACATCTGAAACTCGAGGCAGACGCCTAAAAGCCACAGCACTGCCACAATTGAAAGACTCCAGCTTTGCCAGGAGGTGACTTCATCCTTTTTCAGTCCCCAAATTCCTAACAAGCAATCCCCTAAGCCCTTAGCTTCTGCGCTGGGCACAACAAGCCCAAGCCACAGCACAGGCTGGGGCAAGGTTAGAGAGAGAGAGGTCTGCAGCTCGTCCTACCTTGTAAGGCTGACTGACAGTCAGAGAAAAAACCAGGTGGAGCCACCTGGACACAAAACAAGTGGGCCTCTGATAAGAGGAATTCCAAAGCCTTAGAGCCCTCTCTGGAAAATGTCCTGCCTCCAGCCCCTTGGGGAGAAAAATCTCAGGATCATTAGCAAGAGCTCTGGCTGAGCTCAACTTCAGTGAAGGTGTACGGGGAGAGAGGTGATCTCTAAGGTAACCAGTTAAATGCCAATAAGGAGTGATAATAATAAATTAGCAGATACTAATGTAAACTAACTGAGCTCTGCAGTTCTGTGGCAGTTGCATGGAGACAACAGAGGAACAGTTTATTCTGGAACACATCTTGCAAGCCCATCCCCGCTGGGAAACTGGCTTTCTCAGCTAGAGGTGAAAGGTGCCAATAAGATACAATGTAGGCAATGGGTGGCCCTAGAATGACTGCTGGTAGAAATTGAGCCCTTGGTTTTTGAAGAAAACTGAAATGAGAATGCTTGAAAAGATGTGGGCTGCGTTGTTTCTCATTGCTTTCTCCTGCAGGGTTACTTTTGACCCTTACAGATAGGACTGAAATGATTCCAAGACCCTACTGTAATAAGGAGACAAACAAACAAGATGCGCACTAAAGGGTTTGTTGGTTTCTTTTAATTAGAGGTGATGCTTTGTGTCATTTCCATGCTATCCAAACCAGCCTTATCATACCTATTATTTTTTAGTGCCTTCTGAATCTACTACCTGATAGGTTTGTGGCTAATTTAGCCCAGAATTTCATTCAAGTCACTGCAAATCTCTAACTTTAAAACTCTGTTTTAGGAACTAAAGTGTACTGGGCTATTTTATTCAAAGCCTGATGTTTTATTTTCATTATTTCCACTAAGATGACCATGCATTCAGACTTTCTGTAGGATAATTGGAAGCATTCAACTTGGCTGCCACACACATTCTTGTTCTGCAAACTCTTCCACAGCTACTACATCGCTACTTATGAAGACTGTTGCATGAGTGGCTATAGCAGAGCATGCACACACACCCCTTAGATGCCTCATATCAAAGAAACTACAGTTTGCCGATGAAAGGTAGAAAATAGAATTCAAGATTGAGACTGAAACCAAAATTTAAATCCCTGCGGACCTATGACTGGAATTCTCTAAGTTTTTGCCTACTATCACTCCCTTACAGCTGTCAGCTCAGAAACATTCAACATCAGAAAACTAAAATTTAAAAATACTGCACAAAAGACACTGGGTGTTTGGGCCATTTCACCCCTCCTGGAGGCAGGAAGAAGCCTCACCCAAGTCTCCATTTCCAGTAGATGCAATGAGTTGCATTTTCTTCCTCCAATAATGACTGCACCCAGGTGACAAAAATGGTAATGCAGCAATGCTGCTGTACAAAGGAATAACACTTTCCAGCATCCAGAGGCACCAGTAGGCATGTCTCCATTCCATAAGACTGGAAGAAAAATCATTTGCCTTACTAAGGAGCCTCTCAAAAAATTTGGACTATTTTTAGAAAGATCTTAGCAAACTGACAAACCTACTATCTTTCTTCTCCATTTTCCTTCTTTTTCAACCTCCTTTCCTCTCTATTCACTCTTTTCTACTCCCTCATACACACACACACACACACACACACACACAGACACACACACGCGCCCTCTAATTCATTCACATATACACTAAGTCTATGAGTAAAATAAACCAGGATACCAAGGAATGCAAACCTCACCTTTCAGTTTAAAATACGTAAAAGATACCTGACATCACTAATTCTACAAAAGTCTTCTGTAAACAGCAAAGGCATCCTCCACTTTGCCCCTCAAATTTGTGTACGAAACCACAAAATCCACATAGCTGATTTCCCAGCCAACATCAGAGGACAAGTAAATAATGATATACAATTCTATACAAGATTATCTCTGCAATACTGTAAACTGAGTTCCAATTCTTGATTAGTGTTCCATTCCCTTTATCTTGCCTATCTAACTGCATTCAAAGTCATATTTCTGTTAGCTTCTAGAGCCAACAACGTTCAGATGTCGCTAGGTTTGGACACTGATACAAGAGCTATCTTCCATTCAGCACTAAATTTTGAGAGTTCAATGGCAAATCTACATAAAATGTAAGGCTGCCATTAAAGGAGGAGAAAGTTCTTAGGAGTCTACAAAGCGACAGGTGATCAGAAACTATCTTGTATTGCTTGCCCGTGAAATCATTGTGGGTGATCTTCGCTCCCCAACTAGACTGAACTCTCTGAGGGCAGAAGTTATGTCTTAAACTTACTTGGAATCTCCATGGTCCCTGCCACACAGCTGAGCACATAGTGGATACTCCAACAATGCTTACTGACTTGATCTAATGCCATGGTGATAAATTTCAAAGTGTGATAGAGTACAGCTAGCACGCAACACGTCTGAGTGGACTCGTCTATAATCCCTTTGAGAGTAAGCCCTGTAACCGGATCTACAGCTCATAAAGGGAATGGGTTTGACACAGGTAACCCAACAGAGGAACCTACTATGTAGTGCCCTTTTGTCCCAACCTGGAGAGTAGGAATGTAACATGTGCCCAGGAATAGGATGTTATTCTGAATTGAAATTACCTGTTTACTTGTCTGTCTTTCTGTAAGCTCCCTGGGGTCAAGAAACAAGTGTTTTATTATTTTTGATCCCCGCGAAGCAGTACATTATCTGGCACATTCTAAACGTATAATAACTGCTAATGGGATAAATTAATGAACAAATTAAAGAATGGTTTAATGAAATAATATAAAGAACAATGTAAGTAACATAGAGAAATTTCTATAGAATCTTATATTTGCCACATCATAGCACTTATCATTCTATGCTATAATTGCTTAATAAATGTTGCTTTCTTGAATGGATTAATTAATTAGGAAAATATAAAGATAATGTAGGAAATATATCAAAATGTTATTATCCTAGCAATGGAGAATGTCCCATTGCACCCTATATTAGCATTTATTACTCTATATTGCAAATTACCTGTTTACTTGATTGTCTCACACTTTAGAATGTGCATTTCTTGTCTTTTTCATCTCTCTAATGCCAGAGCCTACAGCAGTGCCTTACAAACAGGAGGCTCAACAAATATCAGTTGAATGAACGAATCAATCATCCCTGCTCTTCTATAGATTTCACTGGACCCAAGTATTCCACCGAGTCCAGTGGCCTTTGGTATAAAAGAAAAGAAGTGTCATTTTCCCTATGCAGGGCATTGTGACTGATTCAGGTTAAATGGCCTGGTCTGTATTCGGCTGTAAGTGGGCCTCTCTCCTTTCTGAATGGGTTTGCCAGTTGAACTCTCCAGGAGGGACTGAATATTAGAAATACACACAACCTCACTATGTCTAGAACACACTGTCTTGGCCATGACCAGCTGTACACACCAAAACTGTATAATTTTGTTAACCAGGGAAAAGCATCTGGCTTTGTGAGTCAGAGACAGGATCAGAACTGAGATTTTAAACGGCTTTTCTAAATAATTGAAGCAATATTTTGTTTCATTCAGCCCATGGAAGAATCCCAGAAATGATACTAAGTCTTAGGTAAACCAATCAGATGTCATCATACGTTTTCTGTCCTCTCCATCTATTTCATAGACACCAGAACTCACATTTCTCTAGTGCCTTGAATTGATTGCCTAAGTGATCACCAAGTCCTCGGGATTCAACCCTTTTGTCTATCTCCACAAGTAACAGTGCCGTTACTTCTGAACAACTGAACCCACAACTTTGGCATCTTTCACCTCTATTGTTTAAATGATCAATATGAATAGTATGGCCATAATACTTTGTAGGATGTATCTATATAGAAGCAGCCTAAATTCCTCTTTGGTTACAAGTGCCTAGGGAGACACAATCAGTAGTGTAAGCCATTGTAACACTGATTCTCCAACTGTATAGTGAAGAGATCTACTATTTCGGGGACACCAATGAGTTGAACCTACTACACTACACAAGTCATATTCCTTGGAACAACTTTGCATGACAGGGGTGCCCATTTTGTAGATAAAGAAACAGAGTCTTATGTTCCACAGCAAGCAGTGATTCCTGGATTCAAAATCATGATCAATCTGATTCCACTACACACCACTACCTCTCATCTTCTATCGCTGAGCTGACATTAATAATTATAACTGAGTTTACCTAGCACAATACTGGACTTTCAAAAAATCCTTATTTATAGAGTTATAAATGGAAAATATTGGTGCTTTTGTTGCTGGCAGAATACCATCAGTTACTCATCAAAAGCACTGCTGTTTGGCCCCATTAATTCTGATGGGAATTATTATTCAGGAACTAGAAGAAGCAATCAATGTAAGCGGTCTTAAGACCCCTTATCCTACAAAATTGACACAAGTACTATGAGGCCATTTTATGTATGCATCATAGCCTGGGTATGTCAAGCTGAATTACTTTTAAGGCAGGAAGGTGTCACTGAAATCACATTTGCCAGGCAGTATAGAGTCCTTCAGTCTGGTCCTCCCTGTCTCGACCAGCTTTGTGAGTCTGAGTAAGTCCCTTAGCATCTCTGGACCTCTGTTTCATCATCTACTGAAGGGCAACCTATCAAGATATCTGATGGTGAGGATCAAACGAAACCATGTTTGGGAAGGTGCTTTGAAAGATGTGAAAGTGCTCTCCAAGTGTGCAGTATTCTTTTCACTGGTAGCTTGGAAGAGGACATATGCCTCCCAGTGCATCAAATTTCTAACCAAAGAGGAACTTAAGCAATTCATGGAAAAATGAAATCAACTTAAGAAATGTTACTTCTAGCCTTCCACCCAGCCACCCACCAGCCATCATCCATATACCACTCTACTGCCCTAAAATATTTCAATAGCCAGCAAACATCTGACCACATCACATTTTAAAAAACATTTCTACTTAAGCCCGGTGCGGTGGCTCACGCCTGTAATCCCAACACTTTGGGAGGCCGAGGCGGGCAGATCACCTGCAGTCAGGAGTTTGAGACCAGCCTGACCAACATGGAGAAACCCTGTCTCTACTAAAAATACAAAATTAGCCGGGTGTGGTGGCGCATGCCTGTAATCCCAGCTACTATGGATGCTGGGGCAGGAGAATTGCTTGAAGCCAGGAGGTGGAGGCTGCGGTGAGCCAACATCGTGCCATTGCACTCTAGCCTGGGCAACAAGAGAAACTCCATCTCAAAAAAAAAAAAAAATTCTACTTAAATACATTCATTACCAGTGAAGAGAAAGAAACAGAGCTTACTCAAATGCATAGATAATTCTTATTCTTATTCTTTTTTTTTTTTTCATTGCTAGAGATGAGGTCTCACTGTATTGCCCAGGCTGGCAAGCTGGTCTGGAATTCCGGACTCAAGCAATTCTCCTGCCTCGGCCTCTCAAAGTACTGGGATTACAGGTGTGAGCCACTGCAACCAACCAACTAATTCTTAAATTTTCAGCAATAATGACAGTTTCAATCTCCTCAACCATCAAATGTTACCACTAGAACTGCTAAGAAATGGCAAAGTGGCTTTTTAATTTTTTTGCTTTGCCTCCCTTTAACCAGCCTATCCGTATTCTCTCACCAAAATGCTAGACAACAGTGATGTGATGAAAGAAAAAGCAAATGGGGTCTTTAGGAGGCTGAATCACTCTCACACTGGAAAACTGGTCCCAGGGCATTAGAGGGTTTCATCCATTTTCAACACTACTTGATGACTCTTTCTAAGCCACTTTACTGGCATACTGGTACTGCTGGCTATCAAGCGTGCTATATTTGCAACAGGTGGAGCAAACTCTAATTACGCCAGGATAATGATTTCAAGGGCTCAGACTCTTTGAGTTACCAATTCCAATACCCATACCTACACAAAGGCCCAGTATGTTGGGTTACCTTTTGCTCCAAGAAGCACTGGTAGCAAACCCTTAGTATGAAAATGGGCATAAGCAGAGAAATTCTCCCCACGCCTGCCAGGGGATGTGCCAGCACAGCAGTTTATGGTATCCAGCACACAGCTAAAGAAGGAGACCTGGGAGAACCTCATACAGCCACTTAGCTGCACTCACCTCAGGCAGAGGCACACCGTTGATAATCAGGTCAGGCTGCTGGGGCCCCTGGCTGTTGAAAGAGTGATGGTAGATGTGGTTAGCACTGGTGTTGCGGGTATTCTGGTTCTCCACATTCAGGAAAGTGCTCTCAGAGCGGCGGCAGCCCAGGGGCAGCGTCTGCTGGTGGTAGTCAAAATAGTTGAGGGAGGAGGTCAGGGAAGAGCAACTGACAACGTTCATCTTGTCTGTCTCCTCCACATCCCGGGGTACCAGGCGGATGTCATTCTTACTGATTTTTTTCTTCTTGCTTGATTTCTTTTGATGCCCATAGGAGTACTCAGCAATTCTATGTGACAGAAAAGGCAGCATGAATCACTAACACCCTCCCAAACCATGCACTGATTAATAAACATTAATCACCCCAGAGGGTTGCACCCCATCTCCGCTCCAGCTCCTTATTCTGGTGCATTACATCATCGGGTTTCTCCCTGTGCTTTTTACAAGGGAAAACAAGCTGAGGGCCATAAACTTTTCGTATTAAACATAGTAACCTCTCACCAACCCCCCCTAAAAAAGTTCCTATACTTTGGATTTGGAATTTTTCATTGTGAGTGGCCTGTGAGCACGGGTGGGGGGACAGGGAAAGTTGAGCCTATGGGAGAGAAAGCATGAAAATGCTCAAATCTGGAGCTTCCCTGGAACCAAAAGGAACTCCTAGGTGAAATACAAAGCAAGTCACCAAAGAGGAGATAGAGGAAAATAAAAAATACCCGCCCCCACCCCCTTGCCAGTTCCTCCAGGCATTTGCCATGTGGCACACGCCCTCAATCAGCTTCCTCTATGACTCACTCATTCAGTTTTGGACTGGGGTAGGAGATCAGACCCCATTCTTTTGCGTCTCCTCCACACCCTCCTCCCTGCCCTAGCCCAGTTCCCTCTCCCCCCGACCCCCTCCTCTCCTAGAAAAATCTAATAGCCAAACCCATTTAAATGAGGGGAAATGCCTTTTTACCTCTTTCCCCTTAGGCTCACTTTCTCCTCTGTCTTTTTGTCTTGCTCCTCGCTAATGGGAGAAACCGAGATGCAATGCAGACACTTGCTGTTTTGTCCTTTTATAAAACAGCCGAGGAGACAAGTGATGGTTAAACAATTACTGCAAAGGAATTTAAAGGTTAGTGCATTCAGCATCCTTCTCCATTCAGGTGTACCTACAAGCAGCTGTGCTGCAACTGGAACATAAAGAGCTCAATTTAATTAACACTGACACAGACCCAGCAACGTGCACCAAAGACATCAAGCATTAAGAGACTTGTCAAAAGAAATACATTTAAATGTAGCCAGATTCTCAAATTCATTTATTACTTTGCACATAATGATTCAGTTTATTTTTTGGAAATTCGATTTCTGGGCAATAATCAGCAAAACAATAGGGTTAATAAGTAATACAGGTTGATCTTTACAAGGGAAAGACTGTGCCTTATTCTTACTCGACAAAGCTAATTGTCTGAATACAAAAAGGGAGCCCAATTCAAGCAGCGATTGCAGATCATCTCGCAAGTCTCATAAATGAATGCATTTCAGGAAGAGATTCTGCAGAGGCTTAGAAAAAGAAATCTCTGCCTAATCACATGGAAAGACATGCTCCTGAACTTTAGGTTTCCGAAAAGTCTGAGTAGATAGGGAGACTACACATCTACAGAGGCAAATTCTTGCTCTGTCCCCAGGATCTACCTAGAGCTAAGCAACTGAGTTCCCCTCAGCCCTTCGCTCTGTGCTCAGGAAGATTTGCAGTGATGGCAAACTGGTACTACTGGGGTTTGGGAGCAGATAAAATCCCCAAAACCCTAGTACTAAGGTTGATTTTCTATTCTAATCTGTTTACAGAATCAATGGGAAATTTTAATCATTTTGTTTACCCAAGATGAGTAACTTTGGCAATGCCCCATCAAACTATTCAGCTGAAGCATTCATTGTGCAGCCCTTTCTGTATTAACCAATTATTTAATTGTACTGTACTTCATTAATCCCAAACCATCACAGGAAACACAGCACTTCACAAAATACACATTTGGGTGAAGTTGGAGAGCACTGAGATTTACTCTTTTTTTTTTTTTTTGAATATTCAGATGCTCTCCTCCTGTTTAATCATCTCCTTGGCAAATTCTCAGAAAGGGCTCTCACTTCTAGTCATACATCACCAAGAGGTGGCAAAGCCTTCAATATCTTTATTTCAAGCTTATTTCTTTTTCATCAAGGAAAGGATCTTATGCATTTACTTTATGCTGAGAAAATGGCTTAAAAAGAGTCCTCTCCATAATTATCTCCATATAAATAAAATTTTATTGACCCCACATTTTTCTCCTATAAAAATCGCCACTAGCAGTCACAGGTTTGAAAGGTAAGAGCAATATTAATTTCCATTTCTCCCATCTGAAATGACTTGGTGCTGAAGGAAAGAAAAGTCATGGCCATTTCACTAGTAACAGGATTAAAGCATTTATGAGGCATTGCAGCTGCTCTTTTATGGCACCTGATTGATATTCATGTGTGGTTAGCATTTGTCTACTAACTTGTGTAACGCAGAGAATAGTAAAAGGGAAACAATAATTGCATGGCTGTTACATATTCAGGGGGCTCTGATTCACAGAAGTGTGCATTTCAGACGGTGTCAAACACAAACTGAACCTACAGGAACATATTTTGACTGATTAACATGCAGACACAAATGGCACAAAAGACACACTGATGTGTAGGTGTGTTGAAAGCACACACACACCTTGGTTGTAAACAGCAGCATCATTCATTTTCAGCAAACTAAAGAAACAACTTTTTTCAACTGTTTCGATGAGACACTGCTGGAAAAAAAATGTCATGTATTATCCTAAATTGGATTCTAGGATTCTAGAAATGCTTAGATTTATATGCTCTATCCAAATGTAAGAAAGAGCTTCACTAAGACCTTCTAATGTGCTTATCAGGAAATCTTTTCAAAAAATACTGTGTTTCCACATTTCTTTTCTCTCTTCTCCTCCTCCTTCTATCCCTCTCTCTCTCCCTCCCCCTCCCTCACCCCCCGCGCGCGCGCGCGCGCGCGCGCACACACACACACACACACCACATCCTTCACACACTTCAAGAGAAACTGTAACACAATAGCCCACAGTGACATCCACTGGTAGGAACCAGATCTTAATGCCACAACACAGTCTCACATTAGAGGAAAGCATCATCAACTCTAGAAGATTGCTATTTTTACTGAAACATCTGGATGCAAAGTCTTGTTCCTCATTGGGATGTTTGGTCTCCACACTACCAACCAACCAGATATTTGAAAACATACAGATGCCTGATAAAATTTCACTTTATATAGCCAGATGTTTGGGGACTAGATAAAAAACAAGCCAAGAATAAACTAAAAACCACTAATCACCTGCATCTCCACACACTCCTGTTCTCCCCTCCCCCTAATCTCCCTTTCCCATCTTACACTCCCACTCCCAGTCTCTCTCCAGAGTTCATCACTGCAACAAGACAGGGTAGCTGCCAAAATTCCCTCTCCTTTCATTCAGTACCTGTCCCAAAAACACTGTGCCCCAGACACCAAGTTGTGGTAGTTGGTGGTTTTCCTAAAAATATGAACAATCTCTCTCTCTCTCTCTTTCTCTCCCTCCCTCCCTCCCTCTCTCTCTGTTTTTCCTACCATAACTTCATGGAGACAGCTATGCAAATTTTAAAATGATAATTGCTTTTCTCCTCACCATCATTATGTGACAGAATCCATTCAAACACTAAATGATTGTCTTCCAGCAAATTGTCAGATCAAAAGAATTGATCAACTTGGACTGTCACAAACTTTTCACCCTACAAAAAGAAGCACTGCAAGTATGCTGCATGCATTTAAGTAGGAAACAAAAGCACCAGGATTATCACACAGAGACACAGATAAACACACCTTATTCATCCAAGACAAAGAAAGAAAACTTGGCTTTACCTGCAGTTGTAGGTCCGGATCTCTTTGTTGTCTCGCTTGCACTTGATTGCCACGAAGATCATAGTTACAAAGAGGATGCCCGCAATGGAGCCCAGGGCAATAATGAAAATCAAGGACAAGTTCACAGAGCCCATTGACTCTTGGGCATCGAGAGCAGGGGACAAGTAGATTAGGACGAGAGCAGAGGCAGAGAGAGATGTCTTGCCGTGGTCGTGAGCCACCACGATAAGCTCATAGGAGGACTTGGAGCTCTCCCCGAAGGTGCGGGTGGTTCTGACTTCGCCATTGACCTGGTCTATTTCAAAGAAGCCGCGGTCGCCCTCGGTCATGTCGTAGGTGACTCGGCCATTTTCGCCCTCATCGTAGTCTTCTGCCTTGACAACAGTCACCAGGTAGCCTATGCCAGAGTTGCGGGGTATGTAGACCTCCGCAGTGCCGTTAATCAGAGGTGGGGCTGTGATGACCGGGGTGTTGTCGTTGACGTCGAGGATGATGACCCGCACCGTAGCGTTGCTTTGCAGTGAGGGAAGGCCGCCGTCTTTGGCCAGCACCTTGAATTCGAACGCCTTGGTCTGCTCGTGGTTAAAAGATCGCAGCGCATAGATGTCGCCTGAGTTGGGATTGATGGAGACATAGGTGAAGACAGGCATGTCTCGCACCTGCGACGGCACGATCTGGTAGGAGACACTGCCGTTGAGACCCAGGTCGGGGTCGCGAGCAGACACAGAGAGCAGATAGGCGCCAGGCGTGTTGTTCTCCTGCACAATGACCTGGTAGTAGGGCTTGGAAAAGTGTGGGTGGTTGTCATTTTCGTCAGAGATGAGCACGGTAAAGGACTTGGCACTCTGCAGCATGGGCACGCCGCCGTCGCGTGCCTGAATTGTGAGGTTGTATTGGTCGTGCTGCTCGCGGTCCAGCCGTCCGTCCACCAGAATAGTGGAAAAGCTCTCGTATTCCTGCAGTCGAAAGGGCACATTGCCCAGCAAACGGCACTGCACACGTCCATTGAGGCCTGAGTCGCGATCAGACACCCGCACCAAGGCGATCACGTAGCCCGGGGGGGCGCTCTCGCTGACCTCCACAAGCTCACTGTTGACTGACAGCAGGTTGATGACCGGCGGATTGTCATTGGTGTCCAGCACGCTGACGGTGACCTTGCAGTGTGCCGGGATGGAATTGGGCCCCAAGTCCTTAGCCTGCACGTCCAGTTCGTACACGTGCCCCTCTTCGTAGTCTAAAGCGCCAGTGACAGTGACCAGGCCACTGTGCGGGTCGATCTGAAAGAGCTCGCGCGTTCGGTCGTTGACGTAGCCATAGAAGGAGTAGACCACCTGGCCGTTGGTGCCCTCGTCTGGATCGCTGGCGTTGAGGCGGATGACAGGTGTGTTGGGAGGCGAGTTTTCTGGCACGCTCACCGTGTAGGTGGACTCGCTAAACACCGGGTTGTTGTCATTGGAGTCGGTCACCTTGATACTAAGGCCAACGGTGCCCAGGCGCGGCGGGTCGCCACCGTCTAGCGCAGTGATTCGAAAGCTGTAGTGCGACTGCGTCTCGCGGTCCAGGCTCTTTTCCACGACGAGTTCGGCAAAGCGCGAGCCGTCGCCGCGCGTCTTGATCTCCAGGCCGAACAGCTCGTTGGGCGTGAGCTCGTAAGTCTGCACGCCAAAGCTTCCTGAGTCTGGATCGTAAGCGCTGTCCAGCGGGATGCGCGTGCCAGGGCTGGCTGCCTCCGAGATCTCCAGCTCGATCTGTGCTGCCGGGAAACTGGGCGCATTGTCGTTCAGGTCCTTGATCTCCACCTTTATCACGCAGATTTCCATTGAGCTGGACATGACTTCGAGCGAGATGATGCACTTGGGGCTCTGGCGGCACAGCAGGTCACGGTCAATCTTCTGCTTGGTGACCAGCAGGCCAGAGCTGGGATTGATGTCCACTAGGTGTGGAGCCGAGTTGGACACCACGCGAAAGGCTGAAGCTTGCCGGGGGTCCAGCGCGAAGCCCGCCTCCCGCGCGTCCTTGGCCACGTTGGCAATCACCGTCCCGGCGCGCTGCTCCTCTTCTACCGAGTACTTGAGGTTAATGAGGGCGGCAGCCTGCGTCCACAGTATGGCCAGCAGCAGCAGCACCGGCAGCAGGAGCGACTCCATGGCTGCGCGGGGCTCTGCTTGGCCTCGCCTCTCCACACCCCTCCGAGACCGACGCCGTCGGCGCTCCAGCTTCCCGCCGGCTCGGGCCGCCTGTTGCGCGCGCCCCGTGGCCCCGGAGGCCGCAGGAGGAGTCCCGCCCAGGGCGGCCCGGCGGCGCGCGGGGGACACCCGCGGCGGCTCCAATGCTGAGGTTGCGGCGGACGCGGCGGGGGCTCGCGGGGGCCCCGGGGGCTCCGAGGGGCCAAGGGAGCGCCGCGCGGCCCCGAGCCCCCTCCCTCCAGCCCGGCTACTCAGTTTTACCCCTTCAAAGTTAGCCAGGCGCGACTGTCCGCAGCCGCCCAGGGCTGCGGGTCGGGCGGTGTCTGCGGGGCCTGGAGGACGCACCGCTGAGTCCGGACAGTACTTGAGGCGAAGGTAAAGAGGGCAGAGGAGGCGCAGCCTTTCAGGCACTGCCCGGCCCGCCGCGGCGCACCGGCACTGAGGCTGGGGAACTCGCTGTCTGTGCACCTGGCATGCGCAAAGACCTCCCCCCAGAGCTCCGGGTTCACTGCGGAGAGAGTACCCGCTTGGAATGCGCCCTCCGGGGTCCGGAGGGGCCACACTGGCCTCTTCGAGGCCTGTTCGGGAGAAAGAGGGTGTCGCAGACAGGAGTCAGTTACTGGCAAGCGCCGCGGGCACCCGGTTATAGGGTTAAGCCGGATGGCGGTCCCGGGGCCAGCAGAGGAAGGGGGAGGGGAGAGAGGCTGCCAGAGCTTGAGCGCGCTCCCTCGCGCTAAGGCTGGCTTCGGAGGGCTTGGGGGCGCGTCTGTCCAGGATCCGAGGTGGGAGCGGAGTTCCCCCCACAGCGCAGTTGAGGGTCTGCGGTCGTTTGCGTCTAGGAAATCAAAGTTAACAACGCAGCCCGACCCTCCACGTCAAGTTTGTGGAAACGGGGAGATGGCAATTTGTCCATGAAAATCAAAGCCCCGGTCTTTCTAATGGCTCGGGGTGGCAGGGAATGGGGAAGAGGGAAGGGGAGGCAACAACAGTACCGGCCAGGAGAGGCGGGGCCGCCGCCGTGGGTACCGGGTGCTTCTCCTCTCTCCGTTTGGGCTGCGGAGTCGCTCCAAGGTCCGCCGCCGCCGCCGCCGCCGCCGCCGCCGCCGCGGGTGGAAGCCCTCCTAGCTCAGTTGCACGTCGCTGGGGTCCGCCTCAGCAGCTGCCACAGTCGACGATTTTGTCGCCGCCAAAGTTTACTTGCATGAGCGTCTTGATTTCATCTTCCCGGAGAGGCGAGGGCCGCGCTGCGTTGGGCTCCCTCCCTCCCGGGCGCTCGCGCACTCGGGAGGTCTGTCTCGCTTTCTCTGTCTGTCTCGGGCTGTGTGTGAATGTGTGAGAGAGGAGGACTGTGTGTGGTGTGGGGAGTGTGAGTGTGGAATATGAGCAAGCAGGAGGCAATGGGTTTGGGGTAGGAGGTTTAGGATTTCGGATGAATCCGCTCAGCCGGAATGCTGCGGAGCGCAACGCGCCAAGGGCCAGCGCCGGGCTAGGGACGCGGGTGCCAGTGCCTCCCGGGCAAGCCGGGCATGGTGCATGGAAGCTGTGCTGCCGTCTGTGCCCGCTCGTCAGTCTCCGCGCTGCGCCAGCCGCCGCCGCTACTGCTGCTGCTGCTTCTCCGGATGCCGCAAACTACTGGCCGCGGAGTCTGGAGAAAGCCGGAGAGAGCTCAAGCTGCCGAGCCCGGCTACGCCAGGCGCTGGCCAATCAGCGCGCCGCCCAGCGGGCTCCAGTCTTGGGGCGGGGCCAAGCGGGGGGGGGGGGCGGGGGGACGGGGGGGCGGGGCCAAGCGAAAACTTACACACCGGCGGGACCAAGTGGTACCCCGGCCGGTGGAGCCCTGGCGGGATTCAAGGGAGGACGGACAGACAGGCCAGGCAGGCCAGGCAGGAGCAATAGGGCAGGAATGAGCAGGGAGGCGGTGTGCTGGCGCTGCGGCTGAGCCTCGCCGGGAACTGTGCGCTTCTCATGTTTGCAGAGATTTCAGGAAAGATAAGGATGATATGATTCTGTTGTCGTGTTTATCTCCCTTACATATCTTAATATCTTGAATATAATATCTATATTATCATATATATATATATATATCCCTCTCTTTCTCCTTGTCTCTTCACCCTAAAAATTTGTCTTTTTTTGTTTTCCTCTCTTCTCATTCTCCGGTAGTGGAAGGAAGAAAGGGAAGGAGAAAGCGCCCCTGAGGTGGTCATTCATCCAGCTCTTGGCCGGTGTGTCTTCACATCAGGCCAGAGCCACGGCCGCCAGCCCCCCCCCCGACCGTCACCCCCATCCTTCCACCCCGGGCAGACGCCGCACTACTCTCTGCCCGCCGCACTCCCAGCAGGGCCCCTGGATGGGTTCGTTCTTGTCTGTTGCTTGTTAATCAAATGGGATATGTGGCACAGAGAATGAGCTACGGAGGGGGCTGGACACATTTCATTGCCCCTCACCCCACCCTGTTGGAGAATTTAGCTCCCTATAAATAAACTGTACGTTTGAGAAGAGTCAGTGGAGCGGACGCCGCCGCGCCGCGCCGCGCCAAGCCAGCAGAGCTCAAAGCCGGGCATGAGCTCTGGGGCGGGCGCGCCATACATGTCCGCTTAGGTCGCCGACAGCTGGGAGCCGGCGCCGATGTACAGGGCGCCCCAGCCTTCCCCCGGGGTCTCGGTCCCAGGGGGCTGCCAGCTCCACTTGGGTGGCGGTGGTGGCTGCGGCATGTGCCAGTACTGGGAAGCGGGAGGCCGGCGTGGCCAGGGCTGACATCAAGCTCAGCCTGCCTTCTGCACTGAAGGCTCCCTGGGGGCAGCGGGGCATTCCTCCCGACCCGGGCTCTGAGGCTTTTAATTAAGGTCGCCAGCGGCAAAAAATCAAAAACATGCCCGTTAAACAAGTTTTTTTTTTCTCTCGTAGAAGGTGGGGAAGCTGCTTCTGAATTCACAATTCTTGGAAGAGTAAAAATGTCTTCTGAGTGAGTCGTCTCGGATATCTGGGAGTGGGATAAGCAAACTCATAATTAGCCCAGCGACATTGGCTCGAGCCTGTGGGCTTCACATGAGAGTCACTTTTGCCTTCTAAAAAGCGTTAAACAAGAAAAGGAAACCGGCATTTGGACACATAATGGGTTTTCTCAAAACTGCCATCTTCTTGTGGAGAGCAACCCAGCTGCTTTTTAAAATATTTTTCCTTCCAAGAAGAGCTACTTTAGCAGCCTTTACCTTGGCGGTGGGAGAGGGGAAAGGCGGCTTCCTCTTACAGAAAGAAATTATTTCGCGAGTGAGGTTGCGATCCCCTGAATATGTAGCCGAGGCCAAAGGGAGAGCGTAGGGAGCCTGATCCGCTTTCCGCGTGGGGGTCGTTTCACTGTTTCACGTTAGGATGTGATTCGGCCCAGAACAACAGGGAGAAAACCGATGCTTCTGCAATGAGTATCATTTAATTTTGGTCATTTAGAGCTGCGGGTGGACACCAGAGTGGTGGCTCAAGGGAGCCCGGTGGCCCGCCCGGTTTTCTCCAGACACCGTTGGAGAAATGGGCAAGTAGTAGAGAATGACAGCATGGCAGGCGGCGGTGGGCGCACCTCGCGGGCTCCGCGAAAGGAAAGGTTCCATTTGATTTATCACAGTTATTTACCTTTGATGTCAGAGCATGGGAATGAAGTGCATCTTGGTCTAATTAAAAAGGCCTAAAAAGGCATTTGAAATGGGTTTGCTATCTGATCACGGGATGTGAATTCGGCGTTTGGCAGCTTTCTAAAATATTGCTTGGACTATTTAAACAGAACAATTAGCAGAATGCTAAAATGTTTGCATGCTATGCTTAGAAGCTTTTAGCTGTAAACTTTAAGGCGATCTGTTCCCCCTTTAAGTTAAAAAAGGATGATGCTGCTTCCTTGTGGCGAAGGCTGTCAGGAACCCACTGATCAATAAAAGTAAACTGGCGCCTCCACGGCTTGATTGAGCGGGAGCAAAGAGTCTGAGAAGTAGTCTCGGCCATTAACAATCCCCCAGGTAACGAGAAATGGAAGAATTACTCAGGTAAAATGATTAACATTGTCGTAGTATCTGAAAAGATGCACACAACAAGATAAGAAGACTGCAGACGTCTTACCTTAGGGAGTGCTAATAGAATGTCTATATTCTGCTGTCTTTTAAAGATAAATAGGAGAATTCAATTCATGTACAATGTCATTACCTTCGTAATTGCAATCACAATGTAAAGACATGTTCTGCATTTGCAAAGACAAACGCTCTTTGCTAAGGCGATGCCACCGTGTTCCCTGCTTCCTGCTCGCTGTTCACACTCCAGGCACCCCTCTTTTCCAAGGAGAGCATCCAAGTACTTCCAGCTACCAAACCACTTTTACACAAGCCAAGTGCTGAGGGAGGCAGGGGCGTGTGCCTATGCTTTCCTTCTTTCCTATTATCTCCTCCCCACCCCTAAGCTCAAAGTGACAGTTACACAGCCTTCCCCACCCCCACACACAAAATAGCTCTTCCATCCCCCAGTCTATTTCTACAGATAATCCTAACAGCCTTTGCCCTCAGAATTTCTTTTTTTCTAATAGGCACACTTGATCATTATACTCCAACAATGCCATTGACTAAATGAGTAGCGCAAAACACTTTCATGATCAGGAATTTATTAACTAACTGAATAAAATCGTTCTGCATGTAGATAATAAAAACAAGAAAGTTCTCTCCGTTTTAGCTTCCCTTTACTTCAATTCTGAAGGGAGCCCCGCCTCCTCAGCCTCTTTAGAGACACAAGAGGGACATCTAGTGACCATCCTCAGTATTTTTTAAACCAACAGCTACTAAGAAATACTAACTATGGTGCTACGCCACCTACGGCTGCTCTCCAGGCCAAAGCAGCTCCACTGAGGCCAGAATCAAAATTGGTAAAGAGAATTTTTTTTTTGTCTTTAAAATGTCATCCATGCCACTAAAATCATGCTGAATGGCAATAAAAGAAGACCAAAATGGGAGAAATCTTACTTTTAAATCAAACCAGTATGGGAAGCTAATTCTTGTTCTCCTAAGATTGATAAGGGTAGGGTAAAAGGTTTTGTTCAAAAAGGTAAAAAGTAATGGTAGGAACTAAGATACCAGTATATGAGGGACTGTAACTCTGACAAAGTTTAACGAAGCTTTCTGAGATGTGTTTGTTTTGTTCTGTTGTTTTAGAGACAAGGTGTCATTCTGTCGCCCAGGCTAGAGTGCAATGGTGCAGACATGGCTCACTGTATCCTCACACTCCAGGGCTCAAGCAATCCTACCACCTCAGCCTCCTGAGTAGCTAGGACTATACAGGTGTGCACTGTCACACCTGACTCATTTTTTTCATTTTATTTTTTGTAGAAATAGGGTCTCTCTCTGTTGTCCAGGCTGGTCTCGAACTCCTGGCCTCAAGCAATCCTTCTACCCTGGCCTCCCAAAGTGCTAAGATTACAGGCATAAGCTACTGTGCCCTAGCCTGAGATGTGTTTTTTTTTTTAATGTTTGCTTTAAGCTCAAAAGAGATTAGCCTTCAAATAACTCCAGTCTCTCTCTTTCTCTCCTCCTCCTCCTCCTCCCTTTTGCCCCCTTCTCTTTGCCCTGGCTGCAGAAAAGTGGGTCATCTTCTAGCTTGGCTTTCACTGTATATCATGGGGATCCCATTCCACCCAACTAGTTTGACCAGCTGCCTGATGAGGTTCTCTTAGAAAGAAAAACTTGATTTTAAAATTAGCAAATTCAATCCAACTTCTGACTGCATAGCTGATCTCCTTACTTAGGTTACAATGCCTAGAGAAGAGAACATCAAAGAATGAAAATGGAGGAAATGGCAAAAAAACTATTAAGTGTCATTATTAAAGTCATCATCTTATTTAATGTTTACAATATCCCCCGGAGATAAAGACACTTTGCAGATGTGGAAACAGAGTTGCAGAGCAGTTCAACGATTTTCCAAGATGACCTCATTACACAAAACTCAACCACTTCCCTCGTGAGATCAACAAGTGTTGGCTTTTTGTCCAGCATTGTGTTAAGGATTGAGAATTTTTTTTAGTGGATCGTGCCCTTGTGTAGTTTAACATGCAGTTGATTAATTTAACAACAGCATGTATTTCTATGTACTATAAATTTTCCTAGAGGAGAAACTAGGATGAGATATATTATGTCGACAGATTCCTAAAATTCTGTTTTCTTCTGCCCACAATGATTGCCCAATTTCTAGATAGTCCTTCCCTCCCTTCCCGCCTCCCCCACCACTGTCCCAGACAGTATAAGGAAAGGCATCAACAGCAGCAATCAGGGATGTGGACCTGCTGGGCAGGGGTGGGGTTATCCTGGATGCTGTTTCTAACCCTTCTGAAACACCAAGAAGACTAGGACAGAGGCCAAGAAAAACCTTTGAGGTCCCTCACACTTTTCCCTCTCTTCCTCTCAAACTCCACCCCTTTTCCTACCCTGTGACAGAGGATAACATTAACAGCAGGAAGCTATAGCAGATAAACAAATTAGAGAAAGTGTTTCTTAAGTGCTAAAATTGTTCACCACGGCCCCAATGCCTGCCTTTTCCAAGAAACACAAGAGATGTGCGGGACAGTGGAGAAAAAGAGACTGAGAAAGTTATTAATCACTTCGTGTCTTCCCATTTTGACAAGGCCAGCATCCTTGAACAAGTTACGTCCAAACTCCCTCCATGCCTTATCCCCTCCCTGTAGGAATGGCACTTCCCACAGGACCAAACCCCTGCTGCTGCCAAACTCATAACTGTCCCTAAATAAGCACACATCATGGGGACCATTTAATTAGCAAAGGCTAAATCAGCAGATACATTTCAATAAATGACACTGCTCTCTAACACCTTTTGTACTGCCCTGCAGTGATCACCTGTGATGTTTTGACAGCACCATTTGGGCTCTCAGCATTATTGCCTCAATCTTTTCATGTGAATTTTCTCCAAGTGGACCCCAAATGCTGGTTTCCTAGGTGCAACCTCATGTCAGCTGTTACTCCCCACATCACCACTTTTGAAAACAGAAAGCTCTCCCTTCAAAGGCACTCTGATTAAATCATGGCCAGCCTTCCCACTGCTGTGATAGTTTCCTCCCCAGAGGAAATGCTTTTTCGACAGCTTGAAAAAAAACTATCACCAAATTGGAGACCTCAAAAACCACTGAAATATGAACCACAACAATACAAAGAATACGTAATTGAAAGTGAGCAGACTTTCACTTGGGATGCACTGTTTTAGGCCAAAGCCAAGCCTTTTTTTTTTTTTTTTTTTTTTTCTTTTTTTTTTGCTGCTGTCCCCAGCCTCTAACACTGCAACCTAGTAGGTGGATCCCAGGCACCTTATACCTTGTGTAATTTCCTCAGATTGGAACTCCTGATTAGGGCTTGGCTTTTGATTCCCACCCTAGGCTTCTATCACAGTCTCTTCTGCTATTTCTGAAGCAGTACAAGTGGGGCAAGAAAGGAAGCAGAACTATCACTGAAAGGAATGGTTGAGGCTGAAAGAGCCCTGGCCAAAATATCAGCCCTATAGGATATGCCCTGAAGATCAGCTTTCCAAATTAAAAAATAAAAATCAATATCTGTCTGGTTGCTTGATCTTATAGGAGGCTGAGTTCTTTTTGGAGATATCCACAAGATTGGAGAAAACAAACTACATCTTTCAAGATCTTGAGATATACGGTACTGGAGCTGAGGTGAGTTTGTGAACTCCACACTACAGTGCCCTGTTGCATTAAGTTCAAATGAACAATAATAGCCAGAAGAAGAATACAAAAGTCAGTCTGATGAGCCAGTTTCCTGGGCTTCTCTTGGTATCTTGGGCAAAAGATGATCTCTGTGAGGCACCAAATCTATTGTATACTCTTTAGTTCTAAGTGACCAGGCTGGGCCTAAATTTGCTCTTTGTTCCTCCTAAGTTTCTCCTAGAACTCAGGAGAGGCCTAGCATAGCTCCCTGGGAGTTCCAGCTGCTCCACCAACTGATTTTTCACTGAACTAGGAAACTTGCTACTTGGCTAATGTCAGCTTAAAAGGGAAAGAATAAAACTAATAAACATGAAGAACTGCCAGTTTGACAGCTGCAGTTACATTACTTGGGCTAGCAATATAAGTACCAAAGGCATGTCACGTATGCCACTAACAGCACAAGGCACTGTATCTGTTCAGGTTGACAAGCCCTGGGGCAGTGGAGAGTAAACTGAAAGAAGGAGATCCCAGAAGGAGGCAGAGAGAGCACCACAAAGGGGACAGATAGAGCAGAAGTGACAGAAAAATCATTTTAGCAGCATGGAAGTTATGTACCTTTTTTTTGAATGAGAAGAAAACAATGACTTGCCAGCTGGGAAAATCCTGTTTTAGGGTCCAAGAGTTTGCATATTGGTGCACTGGATTTGGGGGAAAGCCTATTAATTTGTGTCTGTTGTCTCTGGCTGAAGCCAGAATGGCCATAGAGGACCAATGACCTTTCTTCCAAAAGCTGGGAGTTGAGAGGGTTAGGGAGAGTGTCCTGTGTCACAGGAGATACCAGCTGGGCTGAGCTTGGCTGATCTCTTTTAGCAAAGATCACAAAATGCAGTGACATCAGTAGCAGGCCATATCCACCCAGAGACAGCAACCTAGGCAGCAGTGATCAAATTAAGTCTTGTACCTACTGATGGGTTAGTAAGAAAACTAACAGTCACAGAGGACAGTGAGCCCAGCTTGAGGCCTGTGCAGCTCTGCATGTTCTCTGCCTGGGGAAATGGTGGAACTTGAGAAAGCCTCGCTGTCTGGCTGTGCAGTTTCATTTGGGAGAACAGGCAATCAGTTCTGGAAGCCTGACTGAAGAGAGTGGACAGAATGATAGCTCAAAATGAGATCCATCAATGACTTTGTTGCAGCCCCAGCCAAACAATCAAAAGCAAATAGTCAGCTTCTAAAATCAATGCTTCATGAGATGATGAGCCAGCCAGTGGAGTTCACATGGGGGTGGGGTGGGAAGGAGGTTATGGAGGGAGGATAGAAAAATTCCCTCTTTCAAGCCACCCACCAAAGCAAGCAGCTGCATTTCCTTGAAACAGCAGATTTGGTTCCTAGCAAAATCAGAACTGCAGTCTCCTAGCAGAGCAAAACAAAGGAGCAGGGGGCGAGACAATTTTGAAAACAGGAAGGCGTTTTGGCAACAATCACAGAAGGGCTGGTAAGCCATTGTGCTCTTGGGATCCATCTGCTGAGCTCCAGAACATCCTCCCCCCACTCCACCCCCATTCAGCACTCAGATTGCATGCTTAGGGTCAAGAACAGGGTCATTCAGGAAGAAACCGTAAAGTGGAAAAGACAGACTCAGCCTCAAGATGTGAAGCAAGAAAGGCCAGGCCTGATTTCTTCCATCCATGGAGGATGCGGTGAAAGACATAGGCAAGCTCTTCTCATTCTTGGTGCCATTGCAGGGGAGCAAAAGTTGGCTTGATTAAATTAATGGAAAACATATTTAAAATCAGCCTAGAATTTCCTGCTGTTAGAGACCTTTGAGAGAAGAATAGTGACTGCATCTTTAAGGACCCGAATAATTTTTTAGCTATTAATAATGTTGTCAGTCATGCAATATAAGTGAACGCTAGCAAGGTAATCAAATTGCTTGCTTTATAGCAGAGATCAGGGTAATCTGGAAAGAGAAATAGAAAGTTTTTCTTCAATGCAATGTATATGAAGACATCTTCCCCAGACCTCTGTTCCTAATGTAGACAGGATAGGAAGTCATATAGTTATTTGTAATAGAACAACAAGCTTGATCTCATAGTCTGTGAAACCACCATATTAAAACCCCAGCAGCAGCAATCACCTACAAGTGTTAAAAGAGACTCCACAACGCTTAATTTCATATCTTTTATTGTACATTTCAAGAGATTCATGCATGGGCCTCCCTTTCTTCATAACTCGGGGCTCTGAATATTACTTAGTGGACCATTAACCTGTTCTAATATAGCACTAGATTTTTTTAGCCAAGGAGAGTAAAATAAAGATGCTTAATTTAGTTCCCTTTTCCCTGAGAAATAAATAGCTGTCACACATCCAGAAGAGCAGGGTTCATGAACTGCTTTGGAACATGGAGATCAATGAAATCTGATCCTCTCTTGAGAAAAGGAGCTCCACGTAGAGTTTAACCAAAGATTTCCTACCATAGGCAGTCCCTGATCATCAGGAAGCCTTTGAAGACCCTCCTAGGTTTCCCGTTCAGTCTTATTTGATCTCCAGTGAACATTAAAATGATTGTAAAGCAGTTTTATAGATGTAAATTATTCCATAAATGCAAAATAATTATGTCCAGCCTAAGCAACTAATTTCTGGTTTCTGGAAGTTCCCATGGATCCGTCTAAAATAGACAGTAGACATAACAGGATAATTCAACCTCTGAAGTGGATTTATTTCTAAGGATGGTGGTTATGATGATGACTATCTATTTCTTCTTTGTTCTTTCAATTTCTTATTCCAGTAACTAATATTTGCACATAAAAGGACTGTCATGTTTTGATACATCTTTATGTAATATAGATCTCTTGTAATTATTCATGAACCTAACTTCAGTTTTTGTCTCCATTTTAAGCCAACAGGAAATATTAATTGCTTTCTCAGAAAATATTAATTGATTGCCTACACTTGATGCATGAGCCTGAGAATGCATAATAGTGTGAAACATGGATTGTGTCCTCCAATTGCTTACAGTCTAGTTGTGGATATCATAAAAGGAGAACTAAAAATACAAGGATGTATTTTTCAGGTGTCAGAGCAGCAGTGCTCAATATTGGTATAACCCAAGTTACAAAGGGGTGACTGATAACCTAGAAGCTGTGGGAGACCTTTCAGGTGAGGGAAAGGGTGTTTGCAAAGGCATATAAGCTTCAGTAAGGTGTGTTAGGAAAACGATGAAGAGTGCAATTTGGCTCAAGCACTTACTCCACAAACACGATTGAAGTGCTGTGTTGTAATTATTAAGGGCACAAACTCTGGGGCTAAATGGATCTGAGTTGAAGTCCTGGTTTTACCATTTCCCTAGTTGAGTGACTTTGAGAAAATATTATAATGTCTGTTTTATAAAGTTGTGGTATAACATGAGATGATGCCTGCAAAGGGAAATGATACCTACAAAGTACTTCATGTTTTACATGCCTAGCACAGAATAAAGAACTCAATAATTTTTAGTTGTTACATTTTCTGAACACCACAAAGTGCCAGATACAATTCAAGGTGCCAGTCTGCTACTAAAGAAGAGAAATCCTGTGCCCTCAAGGATCTCGTGGAAGGATTGTATAGTAGAATAATGGGAATTGAGGTTAAAGAGGTAGGTAGAGGCTATTGTGTAGAGCCTTGATTGCTAGATTGAAGGATTAGAACCTTATTAAGGTCAGTGAAGTCATCCAAGGCTTTTGTAATAGGGAATAACTAAATGTCATTTTTATGATTTATGATTTTTTTAATTTCAAAATAATGTCAGGTTGGCTTCTCCAACCTTCCTCCACTTTGCCCATATTTTATATTATGTCACTAATTCTTACACAAGTCAAATTCCAGTACAGCATTTACCAAAGCAATATAACTAGAGTGAGCTCAAAAGCAAGGGCTGCTAAAAATGGGTAGAAACAGTGAGATGGGGCTATTGCAAGTAGAGGAGGCTGGTATCAGCAATAGCAGCTGGATGTCCAAGGCATTGTGTTCAAGGAATTCATCAAGTCCCAAAATGTTTCATGGAAGCAGAAGATAGGATATGTCAACAGAAAATTTCAGTCAACAAGCACAGGTGGAGTCTTTGCTGGTTCTAGGACATCTGGCCATCAGTGACAGAGGGTGCAGTGAGCAAGATTTATGACTTGGAGGCTACACAAACACCCAGGGTTCATCTCTAACACACTTCATGCTAGGGTAAGGGATCTTTACAGTATACACAACACTTCAATTTTTATTTATTTATTTATTTATTTATTTGCCTCAGCCTCCTGAGTAGCTGGGACTACAGGTATCTGCCACCACGCCCTGCTAATTTTTTTGTATTTTTAGTAGAGACGGGGTTTCACCATGTTAGCCAGGATGGTCTCGATCGCCTGATCTCGTGATCCACCTGACTCAGCCTCCCAAAGTGCTGGGATTACAGGCATGAGCCACCGTGCCCAGCCAACACTTCAATTATTTAACATGTTTGTACCTTTATAATTTTGGTACCCTAGTCTACATCATCAATAGCTTGGATGATTGACAGGATTTGGGTCCAAGCCTAGGGGTAGGTCCCATTAGTAGATCTAGCTGTCAATAGCTGGAGAAAGCAAAGGCACTGGTGAAAAAGAAGGGCTGACATGGAAAACTGTTTGGAATGTGTTGCCCTGGCATTTTGTTTGTAGCAAATATTCCTTAAAACAAAATGCTTCGTTGATTTGTATCTAGGAGTCTTTTTGTTATGAAGAGATTTTATGGCAATGGGAGCTTGGGGTAATGAGATTTATAATATTTGAGTTGTTTAGGGAAATTTTCTTAAATTATCATTCATTCACTTGGCAAGTATTTATTGAGCTCTTGCTGTGTGCTAAGCACTGTGCTAGGCACTGGGGAAAGAAGAATGAACAAGACAACCATGGTTTCTGCCCTCATGCAACTTTCAGAACAGTGAAAGAGACAAAAAAAAAAACAGAAAAACTGACACCTACAACAATTTCAATTCATAATACATGACATGAAAGACACAACGCAGGCTCAAATTATAATGATAATGGTGATAGGCACTGTTTTGAGTGCTTTATGCACCATCAGTAATCCTCATGATAACCCTTTGAAGTACATACTATTATTATGCCTATTTTACAGGTGAGGAAACTGAAATGTAGAGAGGTGAAAGTAACTTGCCTTGGGTAACATAGCTAGTGGTGGACAGAACCAGGGAAGTGATGCCTGGCTCTGGAGCATGTTTTCTTAACCACTATACCGAAAAAAAAGAGGTTGGAGCAACCAACTTTAGAGCACATAGTCAGGGAAGGCCTCTCTGAGAATGTCACATTTAATATGAAACGTAAAGACCATCTAAGGCAGTCTACATTGATAAGAATTCACTAAATGCCAATATACAGCCTGTCAAATAAACCTGATTTTCTTCAAGATATTTCCTGGAGATTAGACCAAGAAGGTTTTGGTAAAAACAGTAAGTGCTTTTCCAAAAGGTTACACAGTGTAAGGAAAAGACAGTGTAAGGAAAGCAGAAGTTAGTATCAGACTTAGTGCTAGAAATGAAAATGATTAATTCTGAGAACTCTGACAGTATAACTGTAAAACTATGTATTGCAATGATTTGCATTTTCTTGGGAACTGAATGTCTTGGAACAGAACACTCCTGTGTATTCCTACAATTTCTACTTCTGTCAGATCTTATGACTGCAAAAGAGGTGTGGTGTGTTCCACGCTTATAACTTATCTCTCTTTAGATCTTTCCTTAGCATAATGAAAATTAAATGTGTGTCTCAGAGCAGCCAGATGACCAACACTACCAACTAACCTCTTTCATGTGAACACAAAGCAAGCCTGACTTTAAAAGTGAATTCAGCAAATGATAGCTCTCTTGGTGCTCTCCACACACTTGTTTTAGTCCTGACACGTGGACCAATTACAAAGTTCAGAAGGCCGTACATGGTTTGAATGTATGCATCCCTCCAAAATTCATATGCTAGAACTTAAATTCCAATGTGAGAGTATTAAGAAGTGGGGCCTTTAGGAGGGGCTGATTAAGTCATGAGAGAAGAACCCTCATAAATGGTATTAGCAACCTTATAAAAGGCTGGAGGGAATTAGCTAGTTCTTTTTTCCTTTAGCATCCCTTCTACCATGTGAATACACAGCATTCTTCCCCTCCAGAGAACACAGCAACAAGGTACCATCTTGGAAGCAGAGAGCAGCCCTCACTGCTTCACAGACAGTGAAGCACCTTGATCTTGGACTTCCCAGCCCCCAGAACTGTGAGAAATAAATTTCTATTATTTATAAATTACCCAATCTGGGGTATTTTGTTATAACAGTGAGATAGGAGAGTTCTCTTGACCCCTTCACAGGACTTGCGACAGGGGTGTGACTCGTTTACTCAGCCTCCAAGCTCAAACCCCTTGCAGGAGGGGGAGCATGCAGGTGAGCAGGTGCAGGAGCCAGGGCAAGTGCCTTTGGGTGCCAACCAGCCTGCAGCAGTGTCTAGAGGTTGCACACAACCACTGGAGCCCCAGAGGGTGTGAGTTACAAACAATGCTATTTTAGCTTTGCCATCTGTGGACAGCTTAAGTGTTAAACAGCTCAGGTGTAAGGTGTAAGTGTGGTGCATGTGGAGGATTTTATTGAGTGATAGAGGTCTCTCAGTGGGGTGGGGAGCTAGAAAGGGAATGGAGTGGGAAGGTCCTCTCACTGTCCCTGGCCAAACTCTTGACATTCAGACGCTTCTTTTCCCTCCTTCTCTGCCATGCCACTCTGCTCCTCTGCCAGTGGAGCTTGGGGTTTTTATGGGTACAGGGTTGGGGGACCTGGTGGGCCAAAAGGCAACATTCGGGCAGAAAAACAGGGATGTGAAGTTCTCATTTAGGGCCGTGGGCCCAGGCTTGAGGGTGAAACCCTTGCCAGGGGCCCTGCCCTTTTCTACCTAGTACTTGAACAGACTAAGATAAAACCTTACCCATCTTACACTAGGTTTCACTTATCTATAAAAAGGTAACCCCAGACAGGCATGGTGACTCATGCCTGTAATCCCAGGATTTGGGGAGGCCAAGGTGAGAGGATTGCTTGAGCCCAGGAGTTTAAGACCAGCCAGCACAGCAAAGTGAGACCTTGTCTCTACTAAAAATAAAAATAAATAAATAAAAATAAAAAGGTAATTCCTACTCTCTCCTTTAGCACAAAGATCATAGCAGATCAAGCAGCGAAGTTCACCTTTGTCTTCTGCCAAGACTCACAATTAAAGTCTGCCATGAAAATCATCTGTGGTTGTCCCAAACCAGGAACTAGCAGTGCAGATGAAACCAAGGAGATAAATAGCAAGGTTCTCAGCACAGGTTGGTATTAGGAAGACAGAGCAGCCAACCACGTTTCCAAAACTTCTTAGGTCTCATAAAGCATATATAGCATATAGTACATATAGTGTAATTAACAAGGAGGTCCTCAGTCTCTGTTGATAGCTATATGTCCTCAGACAAGAGGTTAACAAAGACAGTTGGAGTGCAGTTGGGCCGCAAGATTAATCATGCCCTACCACTGGTCAGACCGAGGTTACTAATGCACTGTTTTATTAATCATAATGGATAGCTGTGGCTGGTGGAGTACAAGAAACCTGTTTAAAGATTCATCACTGCCAACCTTGTAAATTTCATCAGTAGCCCAGAAACCAAACCCTATTCCATATCAAGCACTCCCCAAAGAATCAGGAAGCTTCCGGAGAAAAGGATTTTTCTCGAACAAGATAATAAATTCAGCATTCTGTCTGTAAATGAATGACTGCTAAGAGTGAGGTAAGGACGATAGCTGCTGAAATACTCCCCAACCCCAGGTGGTGGCGGCACAGCTCTAGCTCCAGAAGCTGAGGCTATTTCATGCTAAGCCTTGAAGCAACTCAGCAGTTACAAATGGCTGGAATCAAAGGAGAAACGTAAAGTCACAGCAGATGACCAAGTCAGACTCGGGCTGTAACTGAGGTTCCCTCAAGCTTGTCCCTGCTGTTCAGACACAACTCGACCGAAGCCCTTGGATCCACTGACAGGAGTATCCTGGCTGGCTACTTCACCATGTTATCTGCACAAAATAGGCCCCAGAACGTTTCCATGCCACTCAGAAGGCCAACGATGGATCTGGTCTGTTCTTTTGTAGGTTTCTGCTTCAAAAAACAGTACCCCCAACAGAGATTGGAAGGCTGGGAAAGGAGAGAAATGTGGGAGAAAGACAGAACAGTTCCTTTCTTTGGCTGGGCTACATTCTTCCATCTCTAGTTCTCAGCCTAGAAAAAAAAATGATGTCGGGCCTCCCAGAATAGCTTTGATCTACTCAAAGTGGTTGGATGAAGTCAAAGCTACAGAAGAGCTGAAATGCCATCTTCTTTTCCTCTTTACCACCCAAAGTCCTCATCTTACAAAGGATGTGCTATTCCAGGCATGACTGGAAAGTGGAGACAACTCATGCCAGGGATGGATATTATTTTCTTGTAAATTGACCTATTCCCTCAGCTTGGTATCACAGTAATGACAAAGGTAAAGAAAGGTGTACAAAAAGGCCACAGGCAAAATCGACATAAGGACATATTCAGGACTAAAATTGATTCCTTGAGTATTATAGAGGAATAATAGTCATTATAGTTCTTATTCCTAAGGAATTCTATGGGTTTTTGTTTTACAAAATACTCTCACACACCCTGCTACATCTGAGACTCCCAACAACACTGTGGATAAGTTGTAGAAAAACCATTTTGCAGATGAGGAAACTGAAGCTCAGATGATTAAGGGACTTGCCCAAGATCTCTCAGCTAGGAAGTAAACAGAAGCCAAGACGCAAACCCAAGTCTGTCTGACTCCAAATTCAGCTCTTTTTCCTATACCTATTGCTATGGCCTGAATGTTTGTGTCTCCCCGAAATTTACATGTTGGAATCCTAATTCCAATGTGATGGTATTCAGAGGTGAGAATTTTGTGAGGTAATTATGGGTGGAGGCCTAATGATGGGACTAGCGCCCTCATAAGAAGAGACATGAGAGATGTGATCTGTCTCTCTGCCATTAGAGGACAAAAAGAAGTCAGCCATCTGCAAATCAGGAACGCGGCCCTCACCAGACACTGAATCTGCCAGTTCCTTGATCCAGGACTTCCCAGCCTCCAGAACTATCAGCAATAAATATTTGTTCTGTAAACCACCCAGTCTGTCCTATGTTGCTTTAGCTGCCTTAATTGACTAAGACACCTGTGATTCTCAATCTTCATGAATATAAGGACCCCTGAAATAGTTCAAAATATTTCAGACTCCCACAAAAGGGTTGTTCTTTTTTTAGCCCCTGGTTTAATAAAATGAATCACGACAAGAAGCCAATTTTAATTCATTAATGCTTTTATTTATTTTTGAGACAGAGTCTCTCTCTGTCACCCAGGCTGCAGTGCAGTGGTGCAATCCTGGCTCATGACAACCTCCACCTCAGGGTTCAAGCGATTCTCCTGCCTCAGCCTCCTGAGTAGCTGGGATTACAGGTGCCTGCCACCACGACTGGCTAATTTTTGTATTTTTAGTAGAGACAGTGTCCAGCCAATTCATAAATGCTTTTGAATGAATTTATAGTTTACTTACTCAAACACTAATATTCATGTAATAATATTTGTTGAGCACATTAATGTTTTTAGTCTACAGATAATGCTTGGAATATATATAGAGAGAGAGATCCATAGGCCCTGAATAATAGCTAGGAACCACTTCACTAAACCACCAGGAGAGGAGAATTTGATTCTTATTCTGACCACTAAATGATATAACATGGTGACTAAATACTTAGGCTTGGGAATCAGACTTTCTGGGTTCACAGTGGTTTCTACACTGAGGTGCAGATACCTGGTTCTGATAACTTACTAGCAGTACTGCCTTGGGCAAGTTAGTTAACCTTTCTGTCTCTGTTTTCTCTTCTTTAAAACAGGATAATGATACCTACTTCATAAGATTGTGGAAATTAAATGAATTATACACTAAAAACAATGCCTGACACGTGGAAAACACTTAAAATGTTGGATATTATTATCTGCTACTAACCAAATGTATTATCTTTATTTGATCGCTGGAATTGTCTTCGATGATTTCACCTGTAAATGGAAATAATGATAGCTTAGTTGCCCTAAAGCAGGTGGCTTACCATGATATCATGAAGTCTCTTCCAACTCTAAGATATATGGTTCTCAGACCATCACTGGCTCTTCGTAATAACAGGACTGCTATTAGATTCAAGGATCCATAGCAAGTAAATCTAGAATCAGAGAAACCCATGAAAACTCCACTAATTCAGAACAACCCAAACAATATATGTGATCTGATATGACCTCATCCTAATTTGATTACATCTGCCAAGACCTTATTTCTAAATAAGGTCACATTCACAGGTTCTGGGTGAACGTGAATTGGGGGTGCAGGGGCACTATTCAACCCACTACACCTGGGAATGTCACTTAATCTGCTCACACCTCAGTTTACTCATCAGTCAACTGGAGAGAAAAGTGTACTGGAAATATTTTGATGATTATGGCAATCCCAAACATTCCAGAGTTCACGAACTCTGGAATGTTTGGGATTTAGTTTTTTTGGTTAATTAGAAACGCTCTTTCTTGTAGATCCTACCAGAATTTAGTTTCTTGGTTAATTAGAAAAATCAATCTGATTAGTCAAAGGGGATCATTCTAAAACCCCAAAGTGATCAAATCCCAATGTCTGGGATTTAGTTTTCTTCAAGCTCAGTGTAATCATGGGGGACTGGCACATTAGATGAGTTTACAAAAGAAATTCAGAAGGGCAGGGCACAGTGGCTCACGCCTGTAATCCCAGCACTTTAGGAGGCCGAGGCGGGCACATCACGAGGTGAAGAGATCAAGACCTTCCTGGCGAACACGGTGAAACCCCGTCTCTACTAAAAATACAAAAATTACTGGGCTTGGTGGTGTGCCCCTGTAGTCCCAGCTATTCAGGAGGCTGAGGCAGGAGAATCGCTTGAACCCAGAAGGTGGAGGTTGCAGTGAGCTGAGATTGTGCCACTGCACTCCAGCCTGGCAACAGAGTGAGACTCCATCTCAAAAATAAAAAAGAAAGAAAGAAAGAAATTAGGAAGGATGCAGGTTTATGGTCTATTATCCAAGCAGATCATCTCAACATTAACTGACCACAAAGTACCAACTCCCACACTGTGCCAATACTATGGTAAACACTATGACAGTGGGGATCAGGTATTTTATGTGTTTTGAACAACTAACACCTTGCACTGTGGGTGCGTAATAAATGTTTAGCATCATCATTATCATAATTATATCATAGGTTGCCAGCGGAGATAACTAGTGCTCATTATAGCTCTGTTTTGAGACAATCTCAGTGGGGGAAATCAGAGAGGAGGAATATGTTCTCCACATGACATAGATTGGCCAATACAGCACATTTTGCCTGTGGACGACATCTATGGGATTTTTATACTGCTGTCCCATTACTGGTGTCCAATCTGTCACCTACCTCCTTATAATTATAATATCCTAAAACACAAAATGCCATAAATCCCAAAGATAATGATTTTTTATTTTTACTGGGAAGAGTGAGAATAGATGAAAAAGGGGGTACTCATAGGGAGACATTGAGGTATCCTGGAAAAACAAACACTGCATTAGGGGTTCAGAAAAGCCAAACCTAACCTATAGATTCCCTATCTGTGCCTCACTGGTATATTAGTTTCTTAGGGCTTCCGTAACAAATTACTACAGACTGGGCAGCTTAGAACAGCAGAGATTTATTCTTTCACAGTTCAGGAGGCTAGGAGTCTGAAATCAAGTTGTCTACAGGGCCATGCTCCCTCTGAAGACTCTAGGGAAGATTCTGTTCCATGCTTCCTTCCTATCTTCTAGTGGCTGCCCGTAGTACTTGATGTTACTTGGCTTGTAGCTGTGTCCCTCCAATCTCCACCTCTGTTGTCACATGGCCTTCTTCCTTATGGCCTCTACGTCTGTCTCCAAACCTCCCTTTCCTTGCAAGGATGCCAGTCACTGGATTTAGGGCCTACCCTAATTCGGTATGACTTTATCTTGACTTGATTATATTTGCAAAGACCCTATTTCCAAATAAGGTCCCATTTACAGGTTCTGGATGGATATAAACTTGGTGGGGGTGGGAGGGTCACTATTCCATCCATGAAACCTGGGTATGTCACTGGATCTTCCCATGCCTTAGTTAATTTATCAGTAAATTGGCGATCATAGCTTTGGCCATGTTTATGACACAATTATATTCCTTTTGGGAAAACCATTTGTACTTGTAGAATTTTGTACCCACATTTGTGATTCTAGAGCTAATTTGAAAGATGGGGAAGTAGTTTTTCCACCCTTCCAAAATACAGTTGGTTGCTTCTTGCAGGAGATATAGTGAAATGGAAGCAACACCATTACATGCTACAAAACTGTAGGCTGGGTTTTCATAAACCAATCATATATATGTGTGTGTGTGTGTGTGTGTGTGTGTGTATATATATAGCATTATTTAATATAAATAAGAGATGTTTCAGAGGTAACCACTTTTGAAAAATAAAATATGTTGTCCTTTAAATAGAAACAGCCCTACTGAGCCACAATCAGTGAAACACACACTTTGAAGTGTTTTTTCAGAACAGGAATTCATCCAAACAACCTCTCGCACACACACTTAGTCCCCATAGCATAGATATAAACCCAAGACCAAGATAAACCCAATCTCAGGCTGCTTCAGGTAGCTCCCTGTGTATTCAAGACTCATTTAGCAAGTGATTACACAGTATATTGAGTCCTGTTCAATTTCCCTGTATCATACATAGATGGAAATATACCAGTAAGTTTATCATTATTTGAGGCTAATCAACAATGAGCTTAAGGTTAAGTTGAATAAATAGAATGTTCTTGGTTATAGTTTCCTTGTGCTGGAGGCTTTATAGTTTTCTACTTGGTTTAGTGAAGTTGGTTGTTGGTGTTGCATGTGCTCTTGTGGAAAGAGGTGTACCTCCCATCAGCAGTACTTTTACCACCACTAAAATGAAAAGAAAAGCAACACAGAGAACAAATCAAGAAATACCTCTATGGGCTAATCTCTGAGTAGTTTCCCTTGGGCCTTCTGTGTACTTAATGATGGGTTGTTCTGCCACACTCGAGGACTGAGAAAATCCATCCTCTCAGCTCAAACCACCTACATCTCAGTAATAGTTTTGCTCAAAGGAAAGGAGAATTGTTTCATATGAAAATTAGACAGCCATGCAAAAATTTTGGTAGACGTTCCCCAAACAACAGCTGGGTGTCAAGCTACACCTTCAAAAAAAGATATGATTTTGATCACTTTGAGGTGTTAGAATGAGCCTATTCTTTGACTAATCAGATTTTTCTAATTAAGAATTAAGAGGGAACCAGGCAGCTAAGACTATTTAAACCAGTCTTTGCAATTGGGATTCCTCTGGTTCTTTCCAGAAAGAAACAGCCAGTTTGAATGATGACATAGGCTTACTGGCATCAGACTTGAACACCTGGAAAGGAGATATTTGTGTGGACATCTCTAAACTATGTTAGAGAAAGAAGTTGTGAGATTTGGAATGTGGAGTCACTGCATATAGAGTTCAAGAGGTTTCTCTGCAGAAGTAGTCTCTCTCCCCGATCCTGTTAGGGTCAGCCTGTTACTATAACTAGATTATCAAATTTACCTAAAAAAGTAAAAATAATTTTATATTTTCTATTTAAAAAGTAAAAGAGTCATGATGTCGAAAATCAGATTTTTGGACTCACTACACTTACTTTACAGTTTAGTATAATTTTCAGTTTTGAATTACATAAGTTGAGGAGTTGAGATTTCTTGATTCATTGAGGATGATATAAAAAGTACAGGATCAGTAGGAAGAACTATAAACTTTTCAGTGCTTAGAACCTCTAGGTGTTAATCTGGCCAGGAATGAAGCACACGGTAAAGAGATGCTTGGGAGCATTGTTAAAGGATGTCTGAGGAAGAAGGTATGAAAATATGGGGGTCTGCAGTTTAATGATTCTTTCTACAAACAAAGGCGCTTTCCTGTTGATCCTACCAGAAGCCTTGTGTCTGTTTACAGCAAGTTAGTTGGGCAACTGAGGCGAGACTCTCAGACTAGTTTCCAAAGAGCAGATGCTAGCTGGTGAGCCCTGTTTACCAGGCCATGGCAGGTCTGCCAAGCAGAAAGACCCTGTGGAGAGGCTGTGGATTGGAGACTTATGACTGTAGCTCTTCTGAGATGGTCCAGGACTCCAGAGCTGCCAAGCAGGCACCTGCTCCCAGCACTGAGATTAGCAGAGAAACCAAGCAAACAAACATTCTCATCAACCAGTATTTAACCTCCTGTTGCTCGGAGTTGAGATTTCTTGATTCACTGAGGATGATGGAAAAAGTACAGGATCAGTAAGGCGTGAGTTCTATACAGGCTAATGCCAAAGAGGTTAGAGTTTCCTCTCTGAAACAAGCCAGTACAAAGTGTATTCAACCTCACTGTGTGATTAGGGGTCACATTTCAGTCACTCAATCATGCAAATGAACCTTGTTGAAATTCTGCATGCCTTTTTAAACAAACAGGGACTTCAATCTTCATCCCAGCCTCTTGCCTGAGTCTATATTAGACAAGTATGGAAATCCAGTTCAGGATTTTACTTGCACTGTCATGTGCTGAAGCATTAACTCAAAGACTTGGCCCAGCGAGACAACTCGATCCCTACCTAAGCCAGTGCATTCACTTGAAATAATCTAGTAGCAGGGGCTTTCACCTCGGGCAAGCATAGGTAAATCCTGGATTAGCAGTCCTTGTCATTCCTAAATGGACTGCACATCTCCTGCTGCTGGGCCTTCATTAACAAACCACGGAATAAACTGAAGGGAAATAAACAAGTCTCTTGTCGTGCACACATGTACTCGCGACCTCCTCCACTTTCCTCTCTGACTACTTCTCTTGCCTCCTGGGATTCTCACTTCATGCTGGGATCTCTGAAGAGTATTTTCCTCAGTGCCTTTTTATTCCAATAACACGTCCACTTCTTTTAGCTCTTCTCTCTTCGACTCCTCTTTCTTTGCTCCCCAACTGCACAATGTCATCATCTCCCATGGATTTCTTTTTTTCCTCTGTCTACAGTGACAATTCATACTCAAAAATAGAGCTCTCCCATTCTCTACCTTTTGCCCTCCCCTCCCAACATGAATAGCCCTAAATAACAACCCATGCCATTATACACGAGGACATCAAGGCATGTGTGATTCACAATACCTTAACCATATTCAAAAGACTGGACAGTTCCATTTCAAAAAGGATCATGAAGAAGGAATTGACATGGGCAGGTGGGCAAGAAGGAGTCCTGAGTTTGGTGCCAGCTGAGTGACCTTGAAAATTTCATGATAGTTCCCTACACTTCTGTGTGCCCATCTGTTAAAAAAAATACAAACAGCTACTTGATCATTTTATAGGAGACTTACAAGTCAGTTATACAAAAGAAAAATTCTAGAAAAGACATAAAGAACTCCATAAATCCCTCTCTGGAAAAGTGGGAAGAATAGTGAACATAGGAGTAAGAAGCTGCCAAATTGTGCCCCTACAAATCTGTCCTTTACTCTCTTCTCTCCATTCTCTCTTCACAAGGGCTATGGTCTGAGTGTTTGTGCCCCTCCCAAAAATCATATGTTGAAACCTAATCCCTAATTCAATAATATTAAGAGCTGGGGCCTGTAGGAGGTGATTAGCTCATGAGAGTGAAGCTGTCATGAATTGGATTAATACTCTTATAAAAGAAGCACAAGGAGCCTGTTTGTTCTTCCACCATGTAAGGACACAGCAAGAAGATGCCATCTATGAGAAACTGGTCCTCACCAGACACCGAGTGTGTTGGTGCCTTGATCTTGGACTTCTCAGCCTTCAGAACCTTAAAGCGATAAAATTTGTGCTGTGTATAAGTTACCCAGTTTAAGGTATTTTGTTATAGCAGCCCAAATGGACTAAGACAATGAGATAGCTCATAACTACAATTTTAATCACTGTGCTGAGGATCTCTAAATCTGGATCTCTGGGCCTCACCTCTCCACTGAGCTCTGCATTTTTATATCCAATTGCATACTTACTGGGTATCTCATAGACACTTGGATATATCATAGACATTTCATAGTTAATTTACCCCAAATCCTCTTCTCTTATTCCTTAATCTATAAAAAGAGTAATTATCCACCCAATTATCATAGGTAGAAACGTGGAGATTAGCCCCTCACTCATTCCCATCTTTATTCAGTCTACCTCTGTAACATAAGCATTTGTCCCTTTCTCTTCATTCACACACTACCACTCTAGCCTTGGCTAACATCATTTTTCACTTGTATTACTGCAACAGTCTCCTAATTGGCCATGAACCCTCAACTTTCTTTATAATCCTCCATACACTTGTCAGTGTGCTTCCCCCATCCCCTACCACCCCCCACCATTCCACTCTTCCTTCCTAGATAACTAAGTACCAACTAGCATCAGGCACTGTGTTAGGACCTTTATATGCATATTCCCACTTCATCCTTACAACAACCCTTTGAGATATGTGCTATTATTGTCACCATTTTACAGAGGAGAAAATGAAAGCTCAAAGAAAAGAAGTAATTTGTTTAAAAACAAGCAGTTAATTTAAATTCAATCGTGGTGGGGCGGTGGCTCACCGCCTGTAATCCCAGCACTTTGGGAGGCTGAGATGAGTGGATCACCTGAGGTCAGGAGTCTGAGACCAGCCTGGCCAACATGGTGAAACACAGTCTCCACTAAAAATACAAAAATTAGCCGGGCGTGGTGGTGGACGCCTGTAATCCTAGCTACTAGGGAGGCTGAGGTACCAGAATCACTTGAACCCAGGAGATGAAGGTTGCAGTGAGCCGAGATTGCGCCACTGCACTCCAGCCTGGGCAACAGAGTGAGACTTTGTTTCAAAAGAATAAATAAGTAAAAACAAATTCAGTCATACATCTGCCAGACTGCAAAGTCCATATCCTTTCCACCACGTTACACTGCCTTCCTTTTTCTACCATTATATTTAGAATTATTCATTAGACTTATTTGGTCCTTTTCTCCCTCCTAAACTGTTTTTTGAGTGTAGGCACCATGTTGTTCTGGTTTACTACTGTATCCCTAACACTAAGCACCACGCTTGATGTCTAGTGGGTACTCAATATGTAATCACCGAATAAAAATAATGACTGACTGAGATTCACTAAGGAATGCTCCCCACAACTTCACACATCTCAATTTTTTCCACCTTACAGTCTCACTGGGGCACTACTTCATATATTGTGCCCAATATGAGGCTGGTTTGGAACTATAACCTGGGAAGAATGTATCAGGCTAATTCTGCTGATTCTCCATTTCTCTTACAATATCCCAAGATACTTATAAACCTGCTGGGTTTTCTTGCCTAGTAAAGCCCTTTCTCAGTCTCAGCACAGCCAGGAATGTGGCTGAGATGGCATGAGTCCCAGCTACCAATAAGATTGGTGGGGTGGAGATGGGGGTTGAAGGATGATTTACTTTTACCCTCAACAGCTTCAGAGGGCATAACACTGTGCCTTTCTGAGCTCGTCAGTGAAAATCAGGCTCACCAAATATTATACATTTCTAACCAATAGAATTTGGCCAAGAGCCACTCATTTTGTTTAATGATGCAGCACATGCTTTTGGCACTTGAACTCTAATAAGGACTGTACAGGCATTTGGCATCACACATTCTATCAAGAGGTTTTGACAACTAGAAAACAAACAAAAGGACAATTTAAATGTAACATCACATCCACTCAGACTGTCGCTCAAGTGCCTACCAGTGATCTGACACCAAATCAATAGTATTATGGTTCATTGAAGTCAGATCAATGGCTTCACAAAGTTTCAGAGCAGCAGCAGCAGCACAATAGCAAACTTCATGTCTCCTGTCTATTATTACAAAGGAGGTAATCACTGTCTGGCTTCTCTGAGTGCCAGAGCCTCAGCACACTACTGCCTGAAGACTCTGGGATTCTAATTGAGATGGCTGGATACGCTGCCATGCCATTTTCTCCCCACCCACCACCTCCCTCTATCCCACATCCTCCTGCTCCAGGAAGGAGTTTGCAAAGGACTTGCCCCACCCCAACCCAAGAGCAGGAAGAGTCTGTCTTACACAAGCTCTGTGAGGAGCCACCACAAGAGTGCAAATTCCCAGGGGAAAGACCACTTTTTAACGCTAGCTCAAGCTTGGAGCGTTTCAAGTGTCTCTTGGTCTCTTTATTATTTATGTATTCAAGTTTGCTTGACCTTGTGACCCATTAAGAGGCTTATCTTTTCAACTGGTGGAGGACCCTCTCCCAATTGCCACACTTTCCACACTTTTCCATTTCCCCATGCCCCCAAAAGCTAACACTTGGGAGTGTCAATTTTCTAGAAGTTTCTACAGAGGAGTTTAATCATTTGAACAGCTTAATAAGGATTATACAAATATAAATCCCCCAAAAAATTAAACAAGGAAAAAGCACCGTTTCCAAATGCTCTCAGTACTCTAGAAAGGGGTACTATAGGAGTCTAATAAGGTTGAAAAGCCTCTAGTCACAGGCCAGAACAGCATTAGACGGGTGGGTCAGACAAGGGGTACATCGATTTGAGAACTCAAATGAATTTCTCCCCCGTGCCAGAGCACCTATTGCACTCACCAACCTAGCCAAAGGCTTGCACATCAATGAGATGAGGATGAATTATTGAAAAGCTTCTGTATAAAATGCTGCACTCTGCCATTTCCTACAAATCAAATTATCGAGGGAGATATTTGATTGTAAACATATTTAGAAAATGATTTCATTGTCATTCGGTTGGTTTTGCTTGCTCCCCCACCCTTAAATTTCATTTGCATTAAAGTGCTACAAAGTTAAAAAGGTCACACACACCCACCCCCAACCAGGAGCTTGTATACCAGCCACACAAGCAACTAAATTCAATCAGCAAAAATGAAAACCTATTATAAGCAATAGAAAAACCCTTTAAATCATGCCTAACATTTTTAAAACAGAATTGTCTCCTCCTTACCCAGGCCTCTAACACACGGTTATCCTGAAAACAAATAGCTGTTTTTTTAAGATGGAGAGACCTAAATTCTATTTATTGTTTTTGAGATGCAGACCTAATGGAGTTAACCAGGTTCCACTGTTAGTTCAAGAAGATCTCTATTTCAGTCACAGTTCACTTTCAGGGCCTACTGTCTCTGGAGATAGAAGTGTGACCCCACCCTGCTGGGTCTCAAATAGGCTGCACCCATAGGCACGAAAGCTCACTCAGCCTAGGCTGAGCAGATTGTGTCCTGCTGCCTTGGGCAGAATAGTCCACAGAAAATGAGGCACCAGATGACCCAAAGGCCAAATTGCTTCTGTTGAAAGACTTGCCTAATGGCATTCAACTAGGATGCGATTGCCTAAGGGAGTTCTCATCAATGCCTTTGGCTCTAAGCACTTGAAAAACAAAGAAAACAATGTCTTAGACTTCCCTGCTGTGACATATGGTGACAAGGAGAAGAATCTAGTGGCAAGGGTGAAGGATGCATTAATTCAATATTCATTCTTTTTTCTCAACAACTATGTATTGAGTGCCTGCTATATGCCAAGTATTGAATGAATTTAAACCAGAATGGTGAAATCCCATCATCAAATTTCCAGAGCCCTTAGACTCAGTCTCTACATCAAAAAATGACAGTAATGCAGGTGAGTCATTGAGATGTCAGGGAATTTGATCTATTAGAAATGAGCCTCTGGACAAGTGAACTGGTAATTGATTTAGCATGTATTTATTTATTGCTCACATTCTACAAAGAATTGAACTAAGCACAGTGACCAATGGAAATGGGGGTGGGGAAGGATACAAAAGAAAGGCAATAATACATGGTTTCCCCCTCAGGTTGGCTGAGAGGACAGTGGAGATACCAGGAAATAACCAGAGACAAAGCCCAGTATTAATGCATTTGGCTCTGTTTGAACTGCAACTGAACACGATTATTTGGTGTTTTAAGTTCAGTTATTCCTTCACTCATTCAATATTAATTGAATGCCAGTGCACCCATCACAATGCTAGGAAATCTAGGAAGATAGACATAATGGTTTATATAATAATAGTAACCATTAACTGAGGATCTACTATATACCAGGCTCTGTGCTAAGTGCCTTTACAGGATCTTTTGCATCAAATCTCACAAAATCACTCTGTTTCCAATGATCTTGTGTGTAATAATGTATGGAGGTCACTTCTAGGCACAGGAAAAAATATCTTCTGCTAGCTAATGGTTCCTTACGTGTAACAGAACAGCTCCCCAAGAAATATAACCTTAGGGAATGTTATTATTTTATTATCGTTTCTTGTCATTATTATATTCATTGTAAGGATGGTCACAGGTGGGACCATCTATTAATGTGCCAAACACTGTGTTAGTGGCTTTCCGTACATTATTATTTTCATTCTGCACAACCACTTCATGGATTATTACTATCCTTATTTTACAAAGAAGAAAACTGAGGTATAGAGAGTGAAATCATTTGCCTAAGACTCCGCAGCCAGTTAAGTGGCAGAGTCAGGCTTGAAACTGACTTGGCTGCCTCCAGAGTTCTTTCCATTACCCTCACTTTAAGGTTGCTGACTTGAGGTATTTCCATCGTGGTGAGGAAAATAAGACACATCCAACAAACATGTTAAGTATGTGACTGTGGGCATGTCATCTAAAGACTCAGTTTCCTCCGATAAAAAGAGGATAATAATATCTACCTTAACAAACTTGAAGGGTAATTGTGATAATCAGGTGAAATGTTTTGGAAACTTATTTGTAGAGCATTGCAATTTATAAAACAAGTAAAAGAAGTAATGTATGCAGTAATCAGCATAAGATTCAGTTATTCCAATAGCCAGATACCTAGCTGACCTTCTCTGTGTATTTTTTCTTAACCTTTTAATAGTAAGACCCCATATTCTAGTCAAAATAAAGAAGTCTTGGGGCCTTAACATTTTCTGTTCCCTCTGCCTTAAATGCTCTTCCTCTAGAACATTCCAGGTCTGTGATAATCACCATGAAGAAAATAAAATTGTAGTGTATCCCCCTTCCCTCCCTTTATGTTACTGCTCTTTTTTTCCGTAGTTCTTATCGCTACCTGAAATTATCTCCTTTATTCCTTTGTTTGTTTATTATCTGTCTATCCCCATTCACTGGAATATATTCTCCTTGAGAGCAGCAACTTGCCTTTCTTTGTTCACTACTTTCTGTATCCTCAGTTCCTTGAATAGGGACAGGAACATAAAAGATGCTTAATAAATATCCGCACAAAGACTGTAATTGTTACAGTAGGTAGCTAGTCAGGCATGAGCAGGGCAGGAGAGGGCTCTCCCTCCTACCCACCAGGAATGTCAGGCAACCTTCAGGTGATGGTCCAGCAGTTGTCACACTGCCTCTCTAAAATTATAATTGATCACAGCCAGCTCCAGCAAGAGGCAGTTTCCTAACAGACAAAAACACCTGAAGTTGGTAATCAGCAGCTTTCAGGAATTGGGCAAGTGGGATCAAGCATGCACATTAAGAGACAAAATGGCAGAGTGTGACCTTCCAGGGGCATTCCACAAAAGGGGAAGAAAGCCTCAAGTGTGATGCGTACAACTCCAGTAAACACAATGTGCATGCTCACCTCCCAAGTGCAAGCAGTGCACCGCCCATGCAGGCGGCTCACCCTAAGGGAAAAATGAAGGGAAAGGGACACAAGATGCCAGAAGTAGGCCAGCATATATAATCTGAGGTTCAAGGTTAAATGGGGTACTGTGACCTCCAAGGTGCCCACTTGGTTCTCTTCCGAGTGTACATTCCTGCTGCAAACCTGTATGGAGTTGCCGCCACTAACATATTTTGGTGCCAAGTAACTCGGATATTTGCCACCAATAACATAATAACAATGCATGGCAATGAAACAAAAGGCATTACAAGGCTTTATAATATGAGGAAGTCCAAGCATAAGAACTAGAAATTCAAAAGAGGAATCAACTATTCTGAGCTAGAATAGACCAGTAAAACATCAGATTGGCATGAACTCAGAATTCCTCCTTGAGGACTGGGGAGCATTTGAATGAGTGAAGGGCAGCTAGGAGGGCAGGATGAATGGTGTCAGGAGAGGGTAAATGTAGGAGGAAATATGCCTTGTGCCAAGAATAGTGGAGGGCCCAGCCGGCTGGAGGTTGACAGGGTACAAAAGTTGGAAATGTACGAAGTTGTGAGCAGATAATAGAGATCCTTGAGTGGCAGGTTAAGAAGCTTGCCATTTAAGGAGACTTTTGCTAGGGAAAGCAATGAAAAGTGATTTTTAAAAACAAGTGAAATAGGAGTTGGAAGAGAGAGACACTACTGTTTTATTTTCTTTATGGTCATTATCACAGGCATGGGAGTCTTTAGGGAATGGCATTTCAAGCGACAAGAACAGTAAATGTTAAGGACCCAAACCTTTTTCTGGTTATAATATGGGCGTCTTACTACAAAGCGCTTCCTTCTCCTTCCTTTTACAGGTATTGATCCCTAGAAAACATCTTGTACTCTAAACTATGCCTCTGCTTTACTATATCACAGATTCCTTTATATACTATCCTCAAAATAATCCTACAGGATCGGTACTATTATCTTCACTGCACAAATGAGGAACTGAGGCTTCAAGAGATTAGGTAACTTACCCAAATATACACACCTAGGAAGGGCCAAGCCTAGAGAAAGCAATTCTTTGGCAGAAAAAGTGTCCTCCCATGCACGGTTCTCTTCCCCAGCTTATCTTCGTGCAGAGTTGATTACCTAAAGTTGTGTTGCCATTGACCAAAACCCCCACCCCAAAATTATCTCTGTAAGGTACACAAGATCCAGATAATTGTTACTACTTTTACTTTCTTAGAGTTACAAGCCAAATCTATCTTAAGACTCCTGAAATATGCCCTTTTACAAATCGTGGCCAAGAGGTGCTGCATTTGCATCTCCTTATGAGGCAGCTAGTTAATATTATGTTACTGCAGAATGTAGACCCCTTTCCCAGCAGAAACTGCAACTGAGCAACCACTGCCAAATAAGGAAGAGCCACTGCAGTCCCTCCCTATGGGTGCTTGCTTTTCGTTTCTCTCAATCAGGAAGACTGTAATTAACTGCACGGGTATCATCAGAAAATGTCTGAAAAGAGGCCTATAAATTCAAGGAATGTGTAAGGGGCCAGAAGTAATAATAGAATCATCTTGGATATATATTTAGAAATGCTGAGGAGGTTTGAGGTGGTGAAAAACAGCATATGTGTTAAAGTTTTAGAGATAGGTACTCCACCAACAGGAACAGTGTGTGAAGCAAAGGAGGGTAGAGGAACACTATGGACCCTCTTAGTTGTAAATTATCTCTACCAGTGGGTTGTTCTTGCCGTTGCTGTTGTTTATAAAGTGAAATCAATTTTAGGCAGGTCCAGCTAGCAGAAGTATTAACACAGTGTGGGGAGGAGTAGTAATTCTTGGCAAAGTTTTATATTATTACATTATAAGTGAGAGTCAATTTTTTCCAGTCAAAATACATCTATTTCATTTGTTTGGCTGTTTGCTACAAGAGGTCAATGGAACATGGGATTCCTTTCATAAAACCTTACTTTTAGTAAACATAGCTATTCTAGGGTGTGGAAGGGATTCCAAGTCTTATGAAAGGAAACTCAGAGGCAGATGAACACAGCCCATGATTCTTTTGCCTGCAGCATAACCGAACATGCTTCAGCTCCACATAGGCTCATTACAAAGGTGACTTCTACACTTTCCCTAGAATGAATTAGGCCACTTGATTAGCGTTTCACTTGTCTCTTAAGCCTTTAAAAGCTCAAAAAAAAAACCATAACAGATATTGTGCATATAAGATGTGCATTAAAATAAAAAGGAAAATTTTTAAGAAATTAGCTGTAAATAGCCCCCAAATTAGTTCCTTCCAGGTGGAAACCTAGTCTCATTCATAATTGTATCCACCACAGGAATTAACATAGTGCCTGGCACCCGGTAGGTATTTGATTGAGTTTCTTATAATTGAATTGAAAAGGGTGTATAAACCAAGTTGAAAGGAATTAATGGAGGCAATTCATTGTAAACATATTTAACCGAGCAAGTTACATCCTGCCTACACCTAGGACACCAAGCTGTTGATCTCATGTGGCTGTCTTAATTTGAGAACTAAGGCCACCTACTTTTTCCTATTAACAGAAAGGGTAGCTATGCCAAGCCTTATTGCTTACCTCTTCCCCAACACAGGGGTTCATATCATATCATAGGGCTTTTAATGCAAACTTTTTTTTTTTTTTTTTGAGACGGAGTCTCACTCTGTCGCCCAGGCTGGAGTGCAGTGGTGTGATCTCGGCTCACTGCAACCTCCGCCTCCCGAGTCCAAGCGATTCTCTTGCCTCAGCCTCCTGAATAGCTGGGATTACGGGTGTGTGCCACCACAACCAGCTAATTTTTGTATTTTTAGTAGAGACAGGGTTTCACCATGTTGGTCAGGCTGGTCTCGAACTCCAACCTCGCGATCCGCCCGCCTCAGCCTCCCAAAGTGCTGGGATTACAGGCGTGAGCCACCATGCCCGGCCAACAACTGACTCATTTTAAATGATCAAATCTTGTGTGTAGTCACATAGTGTAACATTTTTCAAGTAACTTTTTTCTAACCTAGAAATGGCTTTAGAAATTTGTCACACTTACAACAAACTGTTCTGCCGAATTCTTTTTTTTAGGAAATGCAATTTTTCAAATATTGGTTGCCAACAAATATATCCCAATGTTGTCTCCTCAATCATTCCTATTTTAATCTTGAGGGCTCTGCTTTTACTAAAATGTTTACACAAGCCATAAATTTTGCCTCAAAACATGTTTCTTGGTAACATAAATATACCCATTTGGATGCAATGGAAAAATCAAGAGGTAGTTTGTTCCTAAAATTTGGCCCAGTATCCAATAAGAGATTAATGAATCCTGGGCTATTGATGTAGAGGAGGCTCTGCACTCTCACTCTGCTATTGGGACTACTAAGCATCACTTCCCTCCTGCTGCACTTGCATGAATAATGAAAATCAAACTGTCTATGCCAATTAAAAAGCTAAGTTTTAAAATGCAAGCTTCCTTAAACGTTTTTATTATTGTAAAATAACACATTTTTTAAAATTAATGTACAGAAGGTTTTAAATTGAAAAGCAATTCCCTCCCCACACCACACTTCAGACCACCACCAATCCCCCCAGTCTCATTCTTCAGTAGGAATCAGTATGAACAATTGATTAGATATTCTTCCAGAAATTTCTGATACATATACATATGTACAATATGTACAATATGTATATATTTTGATACATATACATATGTACAATATGTACAATATGTATATATTTTGATACATATACATATGTACAATAATTGTATTGCACACAAATAAAATCATACATACTGATTTACAACTTGCTTTTTCAACTTATACATCTTGTTTATCTTTCCCAATGAGAACATATATAATATCCCATTCTTTTAGCACCGCATAGTATTCCATAATTTACAATTGATTTAACTGGTTCCCTATCTATGGATATTTGATTGTTTCTAGTTTTTTGCTATTACAAATGATCATCCTTGTACATACTTCTTAAAGTACATATAAGAATTATTGGATGAAAGATAACATGTGGAAATGTAAAATAGTGCACCCACTTTGGAAAACAACCTGACATTTCCACAAAAGGTTAATTGTACAGTTGTCATGTAACCCAGCAATTTCACTCCTAGGTATATATATATGCAAGAGAAATGAAAATATATTTGCAGGCAAAAAGTTGTACACGAATGTTCCTGCCAGCATTATTCCTAAAAGCCAGAAAGTGAAAACAACTGAAATGTCTGTCAACTAATGAGTGGATAAAGTAAGTATAGTTTATACATACACACAATTTCATTATACATACAATGAAATATTACTTAGCCGTAAAAAGGAATGAAGCACTGACTGATGTTGAAACATGGATGAACCTTGAAAATATTATGCTAAGTGAAAGCTTACATATTGTGTGATTCCATTTATATGAAAAGTTCACAATAAGCAAATTCATAGCCAGGAGCTGGTGAGAGGGTGGGAAGTGGAGAATGGGAAGTGATTGCTAATGAGTACAAATTTTCTTTTTAGAGTGATAAAAATATTCTAGAATTAGATAGTGGTGATGGCCGCACAGCCCTGTTAATATACTAAAATACATTGACTTGTACACTTTAAATGAGTAAATTTTGTGATATGTGAATTATACCTCCATAAAGTAGTTTCTGAAAAAAAGGTAACATGAAGTCTTTGAAAGAAGGGTCAGTCTGAAATATATACGGTCCACGAGAGTACTTTTATCTTGGGGTATTCCCTACACACCCCAGAAAAACTTTTTCTTTATCAATTTCTCCCACAAGACAGTTAAAATGTTTTTCCTCATTTCCTAAAGGAAATGTCTGCATTTAAATTTGAAGAGAAAAAATTAAATCAAAGATTAGCTTTCAGAAACAAGCTTAAATGTCTTTTTTATAGTTTATGTGTTGCTGTTGTTTTTTTTTCTTTAATTATAAAAGTAGCACATACTCACTGTATGAAATTTGGGAAAGACATAAAATCCTGAAAAGAAGAAAGTAAAGATTATCTGTCATCCTACCACCCAGACATAATCATTGTTAACATTTAAGTGTATCTTCTTCTAGTCTTTTAACATACTTTTGTATATGAAATTGAGATTACACTCTCTATACACAGCTTGGTATCTTACTTTCTTATTTTAATATTATGATATCATGAACATTTTCTCATTTCAAAACATGATTTTTAATGGCTACATAATTTTCTGTTCTATGCCTATACCATAATTTATTTAACCAGTTTCCAATCTGAGGGTATTTAGTTGCTTCCAATTTTTGCTGCTTCAATTGTTTGTGTAGCTATATCTTTTCACACATCCATAATTATTTTCTTAGGATAAATACCTAACAGTGCAAACGCTGGGTCGAAAGATATGCACATATTAAAGCTTTTGGTATGTATTCTCAAATTGCCTTTCAGAAAGTCTAGACCAATTAACACCTCCACTAGAACTGTATTTGAGTGTCTGTTTCTGTCTTAACCAGGCCAACACTGGCTATGGTCATTTGTTTTTAATTTTTTTTTTGAGACTGGGTTTCACTCTTGTTGCCCAGGCTGGAATGCAATGGCGTGATCTCGGCTCACTGCAACCTCCACCTCCCAGGTTCAAGCAACTCTCCTGCCTCAGCCTCCCAAGTAGCTGGGATTACAGGTGCCCACCACCATGCCCGGCTAATTTTTTTGTATTTTTAGTAGAGATGGGATTTCACCATGTTGGCCAGACTGATCTCGAACTCCTGACTTCAGGTAATCCACCTGCCTTGGCCTCCCAAAGTGCTGGGATTACAGGCATGAGCCACAGCACCTGGACTGTTTTTAATTTTTTAATGCTTGCCAATATAATGTGTTACGCATTAATGAAGCACATGATTTCATTGTTATTTTAAATAGTGTCTATTGGACATTTTTATTTCTTTGTCTTGTGTGTGTGTAAATGGTTTACTTCCTTTGTCTTTTTGTCTGTTATGATGTTTGTGTCTTTCTTATTAATCTGTAAGAGCTCTTTATATATTAATAATATCATAATATTAAGTATTTGTCTATCATATGCACTTATCCTTTAAAAAGCATCTCCACCCTCACGGTACTATTGTAATTCTCTGGAGTCTTTATGTCTTCATCAAGGCAAGGTTTTCCAAAATCCAAAGAGGAAAAAGGACAGAAATATTACTTTTCCTTTCTTTGGTGCACAGACTGGAAGATATAAGGAACCCACAAAAAATCTTAAAAATAAATGGACCATGTTATTAGAGAAATAATTCAGTCTCCCCATGGATCCATTAATGGCATCTATAACACCTTTTCTCCCAAGTCTCTCTGGGCACCTAATGCCTGTTCTAAATCAATAGCCTTAGCGGCTGCAGGCTTGCCTAAACCTTCCCTTTACACCAGCAACTCAAGCTGAAGCTTTTTTCATAGTCCTGGGCACTTTAACACTTGCTGGTACTTAAAGAGCAAACTCTAGAGATTCTAATCACTAAGTCTAATTACAAGGAAAGGAAAATTTTCACTGAAAAGTTAATCAAAGAAAACCATTACCAAGTCAAATGGAATCCCATTCTGTTAACCGCCTGATAATGTGGATTAGACTGTTTCCAAAACCTAACTTCGGAACCACAACTATGATTAAGGGAGAGAATCTGTCCTTCTTACCACCCAAGAGGGAAGAGCCCTTGGGAGCTCCATAGAATATGCTCATTTCTGAACTGTGTATAGGCCTGGAGTACAGAGGGACTTGGCTTTCTTACATGTTGTTATGGTTTTAGGGGCACCTAACAGCCCTGAGGTTCAAATAGTCGTTTTGTGATCTGCTATGTACTGAATTGTGTCTCCCCAAAATCCATACATTGATTCCCTAACCCCCGCTCCCCATGTGATGATATTTAGAGATGGAGTTTTTGAGAGATAATTAGGTTTAGATGAGTTAATGAGGGAATGGCCCTCAGAGGGAGAGACACCAGGGCTATCTCTGTCTGCCAAGTGAAGTCATAGCAAAACGGCCATCGTCTGCAAGCCAAGAAGAGAGCCCTCACCAAGAATCAAATTGGCTAGCACTTTGATCTTGGACTTTCCAACCTCCAGAGCTGTGAGTAAATAAATTTACATTATTTAAGCCACCCAATCTATGGTATTTTGTTACTGCAGCTTAAGCTGACTAAGACATGTCCACTGATTAATGCCTGACTAAGACATGTCTACTGATTAATGCCTGAAATCCTACCATGAGTATAGGCTAAACATCTAGTGTTCAGTTCAAATGCAAGCAACTACATAAATGAAGTTTCATAAGTCATAGACACCTCAGACAGAGTGAAGGGTATTTGGCTCCTTCCACAGGCATAGGTGTGGGAGAGGCACAGGGAGTGGAAGAGAAAACAACTGTACAAAGTGTGTGAGGAGGGTAAATGAAGGGGATACTACCACAATGCAAACTTGATCAGTTAATAAATCTGCCCAAGTCCAGCAGTGACAAGAGATAACTGCAAATACTACCCCTATGTTGCTTCAACAGGCACAAGTGAGTAACAGTTTTTTCCTAATAGTATTGCCATTCCAGTGCTCCCTTTGACCTAGATAAGCCTCCTCTTCACCCTCTGAGGCAAGGAAACAACACAGTATCTAAATTTATCTTATAGCTTAATAGCAGAATCTTGTCACATAGCTCTATATATGGACCAGGGACAGTTCTAAGTGCTTTACATGTATTAACCCATTTATATTTCACAATCACCCTACTGGGGTAGCTATTATTATATTCAATTTATAGATAAAGAAACAAACAGATAAAGAAGAGGTAGAGCTGAGATTTAAATCTAAGTGTCGGGGGATTCCAAAGTTCCTATTCCAATCCATGCTCGAAGGCCATTTGTCCATTGCTAAAGAGACAGCATTCAAAGCATTCGAGCCAAAGCGTCATTATCACTATTCCATTTCTGATTTGGTGCTACATCTTGGGTGTTCTTTTAGAAGTTATTGAAATGGCGGCAGGGAGGATGAGGAAAAGCTTTTTAAAAGACTTAAAATGATTGGAAGCACAAACTTAGAAATCAAAACAGGCTTGGAATCATGTCCTAATTCTACTACACACTAGCTCCATGAATGTCAGCAAGTTACTTAACATCTCTGAGCTTCAGTTTCTTCCTCTGCAAAATGGATTTAATAATAATAATCCCTACTTCATAGGGCTAATGTGAAGATTACATGAGTTAATATGTGTAAAAGACTTATTACACTACCTAGCACCTAGCAAACACTCAATAAATATTACATAAATATATTATAAAGCTGGAAAGGACTTCAGAGCTGCACTAGAGTTTAACTTCAGTTTGATATTATTCTGAGTGGCAAGAAAAATACACAGGCACCAGCCCCACCAAGTGGGGCAAAGCCTCCTCTTGAAAAAGAGGGCCAGGCAACAACTGCTCACAGAGCCAGGCTCAACAAATGGCAGCTGCAGTGGTGACCAACAGCACAATTTGTATACTGACAGGAGGGGAGGGAATGGGTGCAATGTCCTACTGAAGAGTAGCTCTGTCTTCTCAGTCACACCCAAAAAGTATCCCCTTCAAAATCAAGTACAAAGCTATCAGATACTCTTCATCTTTAGCTTATCTTATTTATGAGAAGTTTGTTTATAAGGCTTGGGAACTTGAAATTCAAATTTAGTTTCCCTATCTTCAGAGGTTCAAGAAAAGATAACTAAAATCATATTTATATTCACAGACAAAAATTCTAATTAATTCATAAACACAGAGTACGGTATATTGTAATATAATGGCCAAAGAAAATAGATCCAAGTAGACTTCAGTTGTTGTCAGTTATAGGTTGTGTGACTTTAAACTAGTAACTTAACTTCCCTGAACCACTTCCTATAAAATCAAGGACAGTAGTGGTTGCTACAGGTAGTAAATACTATGTTGGATGTGAAAGTGCTTTGCAAACTCCAAAGGATATACAAATTGTGATATGCTAATGGAGTCAAACATATGCAAAGAAAAAATATTAAAAATTAAAATTGCTGCAGGAGTAGTTAAAAACACAAGAAAATATCACTGAATTACAAATCATGTATTATTCATTTATTATTACTATTATTTTGACTGACAAGGTTTTAGGAAAAGCAGGCAAATGGCAGCAAATGAAAGAGCATAGAGACCTGTGGAGAAATTCTCAAGAAAACTTGTGGGCAGTTTTTAGGACTGTAGATGGCACTAGCTCTTCAGAATGTCTCATTTCTCTGTAAAATACATGGCTTCTCTTTTTCTTGATTTGGGGTGGGGAGAGGATAAAGGATTACCCACGATGAAGGGGTCTCCAAGATCCCAAAAGAAAGAAAAGTGTATATAGCCACGTTCTAAACTGGAAAGGACGAATACTGCGGCCATCCTGACTCCTCCCAGAATAAATCCCACTCTTACCTCTCTGAATCCCTTGCCCCAGCTGAGCCCAGGCAGCCAGGGTTGCATTACTTCCATGTGGCCACTAGGGACACTCTTGGTGTCCTCCTAAATTTATAGAAATTAGTGTAACCAGAGGAAATTTTCTCCTTAGCTTTCCTGAGATAGACTAAAATTTTTGAAAAGTGACCTCGCAGAGAAGCTAAGGAAAAAGAATACTGAGATAGGCAAAACAATTCAAAAACAGAGAGACCAATGAGTTTAGAGAGCACTAATTTCTTGCCTCTGCTTTTATAAACTCTAATTACATAACTTGGCAGTTATCTACTAAATTTTACATGAGCATATTCTCCAGCTGAGCAGTTCTACTTTCAAGTCTCTATCCGTAGAAATTCTTGCACATGAGCAGAAAGAGGCATTTATAAGTATTCTTGCTGTAGCACTGTTTGTAATGTCAAAAGAAAGAATGAGAGAAATGGAAGGACAAAGGGACAGAAGGTGAGAAGAAAGGAGAATGCATAAAAAGGGACCATTTACATCAATTGGCTTGTCCAAACAATAAAATATAGAATACTGTTCAATCATTTAAAAGGAGATAGATCGGTTCATACTAACATAGAAAGAGCTACAACATATGTTGTCACGTAAAGAAAGTAGGCTGTAAAACCATGCATACAGGAGGATATTATTTATGTAAAAAAACCACAAAACCAAGCAAGATATATATAGATATAGATATAGACATAGACATATATATAGTTAAATTCATATACAAATTTCTGAGGGGATGCATATCAAATTAGTGGTGGAAGGTAGTTCAAAGAGAATTTTTACTTTATCATCATTGGGTATTTTTTTAAATGAGAATGTATTTCATATACTTATAGTTTCCCTTTTAATTTAGAAACATAATTGTAACTTCCAGCCACGGGAACCCAAGGTGGCTTATGATTGGCACCATAACAGCCCAAAGCCATCCTCCAATCAGTTCCTGTAGGTTCAGATTGTCCACTGTGGTCCAGACTGCATCCTACTTCAGAATGGCAGCCTCAACCGCCTTCCTAGAGTCTTCCCTAAGCTTTGGTTGGAATTTCCCTTTCTGTTGCTCTTAAAAGCATTTATACATTCACTATTTGTTCAAATCCATCAATTAATTCTTGAGTGCCCACTATTTGCTATGGGCTGAGAGTAAAATTGTAGATAAAAACAGACATGCCCTTTTTTATGATCCAGAACTTAGAGTCAATGTTTTTGAGTGGAAAGAGCTTCGGCTCAGTGCCAGGGTTCAGTTTCATCTCTACATCACTTGAGACAAGTATCTCAGTGTCTTCATCTGTACAGTGGGAAAATAATGCTACTTACTTGCCAAGGTTGAAGTGAGGATTCGATGAAGTAGCGGAAGTAACTCATGAAGAAAAGCACCTGGAGTATAACAACTGCTTGAAGAGTGTTAACCTCTCTCCTTCCTTCTTCATATTTTCCTGCATTCAACTTTTTAAAAGAATATTAGGTGGAGCTGGGCCAAGATGGTGGACTAGAAGCAGCTCATGTGTGCCACTCTCACGGATAGAAAACAAAAGGCTAGTGAATACTGTCCCTACAGCCTGATCATCTGAGAAACCATGTAGGGATTCATCAAGGCAGCAGGGGAACACAGAGAGCAGACAGGAACGAAGCTGGGCCCCACGTTGCCTAGACTCAGTGTGGAGCTGGGAGAACCTCTCCAACATAAGGGTCAGTGAGTGAGATCCCCCAGGGGGATTCACATTCCTCACAGGGACCTGTGCAAGACTTGGAACAGGATAATACCACTGGTTCCCCTGAACCACCCCCGCACCGTGCTTCTAGACTGAGGCAGAGAGCCACCTGGATGTTTTGCCAGGGCAATTCTCAAGTCCAAAGGGATCTCTACAAGCCTTCGGCCCCAGAGCAAACAAGCGCTGGTGCCATAGCACCAGTAGAGGCCACCGTTGCCATGCCTGGGAGCAGTAACATTACTTCACCACCCCCCTTGCGAGACAGGGCTCAGTACCAGCTTCCAGGCCAGTGGTCCCACTTTTGTTTGAACTCGGCCGGCCACTCCACCCAACTCCGCCATTGGCAGCCAGACGGGCAACACTTGCTAGAGCTTCCCGCACAGTGGCCTGGCTTCTGTGTGAACTCAGCCAGAGTGGGCAGCTTCCAGTTGTCCCAGGAAACAACTGGACAGCAGAACGTACAACCCCACCTGCCCCCACCACTGGGAACCAGGAGGGCAATGCCTGCTAGAGCTTCTAGCTCAGTGGTCCTGCTTCTGTGTGAATTCAGCAGAAGTGTACAGCTTCCTGTTGTCCAGGGAAATACCCAGAACACAGAGCACATGGCCCCACCTGCCCCCAGGCACCGTAGTCCTCCTACAATGTGAACTCGGCCAGTGCTCACAGTTACCTGTTGTCCCAGGAAGCACCCAGACACCAGGGTGGGTGACCTTACCCCTGCTGCTGCTAGCCAGGCAGGCAATGCCTGCTAGAGCTTCCAGCCCAGCAGTCTCGCTTCTGTGTGAACTCAGCTGGAGGGTGCAGCTTCCTGTTTTCCTAGGAAACTCCCAGGTGGCAGAGCAGGCGTCCCCACCCACTCCCACTGCCAGTAGCCAAGGGAGCTATGCCTGCTGGGCTTCCAGCCCAGTGACCCTACTTCTGCCTGAATTTGCCAAGGGGTACAGCCGTGGAAACACCCAGACAGCAGGGCAGGCACTCCACCCACCCCCACCTCTCATAGCTAGACAGGCCAAACTCACTAGATCTTCCAACCTAGTGGACCTGCTTCCACCTGAACTCTGCAGGCAGGCACAACCCTGTCTCTTCCCAGGAAGCACACAGACAGCATATTAAGGCCTACTTGGCAATAATAAGGCTTGTCTGCCAATTGTGGCCCCTGTGGGGAGCCCCGTGGACCAGAACACCCCAAAAAAGAAACACAGGCACAGAGACAGCAATCAGAGGGGGCTCCTCCAAGATGGAGGAGTGGACTAGAATTGTAGCTAGTCAACTGAACCCACCTTATGCCATAATCAAACCCTCAAGGGTATCAAAGAAGAAAACAGAAAAAAAAAATCCATCCAAAAGATGGCAACTTCAAAGACTGAAGGAACATCAGCCCACGCAAATGAGAAAGAAACAGCAAAAAAAGTCTGGCAACTCAAAAAGCCAGAGTGCCTTCTTACCTCCAAATGGCAATACGAATTCCCCAGCAATGGTTCTTAACTAGGCTGAAATGACTGAAAAGTCAGAAATAGAATTCAGAATATGGACAGGAACAAAGATGATCGACATACAGGAGATAGTGGAAACCCAATCCAAGAAATCTAAGGATTACAATGAAACAATACAGCAGAGGATAAAGCAAATGACCATTATAAGAAAAAAAACAAACTTGTCTGACAGAGCTAAAAAACACACTAGAATAATTTCATAACACAATCACAAGTATCAACAGCAGAATTAACCAAACCGAGGAAAGAGTCTCAGAACTTGAAGACTGGCTCTCCAAAACAACTCAGTCAGGCAAAAATAAAATAAAAACAATAAAGAAGAATGAACAAAACCTCTGATAAATATGGAATAATGTAAAGACACCAAATCTATGACTCATTGGCATCCCTGAAAGAGAGGGAGAGAAAACAGGCAACATGGAAAACATATTTCAGGATATCATGCATGAAAATTTCCCTAGCCTCACTAGAGAGGCCAACATTCAAATTCAGGAAATGCAGAGAACCCCTGCAAAATACTAGAAGACCATCCCCAAAACACATAGCAATCAGATTCTCCAAGATGAAAATTAAAGAAAATAAGTTGAAGGCAGCAAGAGATAAGGGATAAGTCACCTACAAAGGGAACCCCATCAGGCTAACAGCAAACCTGTCAGCACAAACCCTGCAAACCAGAAGAGATTGTGGGTGTATTTTCAGCATTCTTAAAGAAAATAAATTCCAATCAAGAATTTCATATCTAATCAAACTAAGCTTCATAAGTGAAGGAGGAATAAGATGCTTTTCAGACAAGCAAATGTTAAGGGAAATTATTACCACCAGACATGCCTTACAAGAAGCACTTAAGGGAGTGTTAAACATGGAAAGGAAAGACTGTTACTGGCCACTACAAAAACACACTTAAGTACATAGAACAGTGACACTAAAGCAGCCACACAAACAAGTCTGCATAATAATGAGCTACCAACATAATGACAGGATCAGACTGCACATATCAATACTAACATTGAATGTAAATGAGCTAAATGCCCCAATTAAAAGGCACAGAGTGGCAAGTTAGATAAAGATGCAATGCCCAATGGTATGCTCTCTTTAAAAGACCCATCTCACATGCAATGACACCCATAGACTCAAAGTAAAGAGATGAAGAAAAATTTCCAAGCAAACGGGAAACAATAAAAAGCAGAGGTTGCTATTCTCATTTCAGACAAAACAGACTTTAAACCAACAAAGACCAAAAAAAGACAAAGGAGGATTATATCATAGTAAAGGTTTCAATTCAATAAGAAGACCTAGCAATCCTAGATATATGCATCCAACACAGGAGCACCCAGATTGATAAAGCAAATTCTTAGAGACTTATGAGAGACTTAGATAACCACACAATAATAGTGGGAGAGTTCTACACCTAAATTTGTACCTAGGGAGTGGGGTACTGCTATAAAGATAACCTCATGTGGAAGTGACTTTGAAACTGGGTAATGGGCAGAGGTTGAAACAGTTTGGAGGGCTCAGAAGAAGATAGGAAGATATGGGAAAGTTTGGGACTTCCTAGAAACTTATTGAATGGTTTTGACCAAAGTGCTGGTAGGGATGTGGACAATGAAGTCCAGGCTGAGGTGGTCTCAGATGGAGATAAGGAACTTACTGGGAAGGAAGGAGGGAAGGAGAGAAGGAGGGAAGGAGAGAGGGAGGGAGGGAGGGAAAGAAAGAGAGAGTGGGAGGGAGGGAGGGAGGAAGGAAGGAAGGAAGGAAGGAAAGAAGAAAGAAAGAAAGAAAGAAAGAAAGAAAGAAAGAAAGAAAGAAAGAAAAAGAAAGAAAGAAAGAAAGAAAAGAAAGAAAAGAAAAGAAAGAAGATAGAAAGGCAGGCTAAGAAAATCACTCAAAACCATACAATTGCATGGAAAGTAAACAACCTACTCCTGAATGACTTCTGCATAAATAACCAAATTAAGGCAGAAATCAAGAAATTATTTGAAAGTAATGAGAACAATGATACAGCATACCAGAATCTCTGCGACACAATCAAAGCAGTGTAAGAAGGAAGTATATTTATATTTTTCTTTCTTTCTTTTCTTTTATTTTTTAAGTTCAGGTGTATATATGCAGGTTTGTTATATAGGTAAACTTGTGCCATGGGGATTTGTTTTACAGATTATTTCATCACCCAAGTATTAAGCCAAATACCCATTAGTTATTTTTCCTGATTAAGAGGGACATTTATAGAACTAAACACCCGAATCAAAAAGTTAGGTCCCAGATTAACAACCTAACATCACATGTAGAAGAACTAGAGAAACAAGAGCAAACCAACCCTAAAGCTAGCAGATTACAAGAAATAACCAAAATCAGAGCTGAACGGAAGGAAATTGAGACACAAAAAATGATATAAAAGATTAATGATTCCAGGAACTGGTTTTTTGAAAGCATTAATAAGATAGATAGACCTTTAGCTATACAAATTTTAAAAAGAGAGAAGATCCAAATAAACACAATCAGAAATGACTAAGGTGATGTCACCAACTTTACAGAAATACAAAAATTCCTCAGAGACTGTTATGAGCACCTCTGTGCACACAAGCTAGAAAACCTAGAGGAAATGGATAAATTCCTGGAAACATACAACCTCCCAAGATTGAACCAGGAAGCAATTGAATCGCTAAACAAACTAATGAGTTCTGAAATTGAATCAGTAATAAAAAGCCTACCAGTGAGAAAAAGCTCAGGACCACATGGATTCATAGCTTAACTCTACCATATGTTTAAGGAAGAGCTGGTACCATTCTTACCGAAACTATTCCAAAAAATTGAGGAGGAGGGATTCCTCCCTAACTCATTATATGAGGCCAGCATCATCCTGTTACAAAAACCTGGAAGAGACACAACAAAAAAAGAAAACTTAATGCCAGTATCCTTGATGAATACAGATGCAAAAATCCTCAACAAAATACTAGCAAATCAAATTCAACAGCACATCAAAAAGCTAATCCACCATAATCAAGTAAATTTTATCCCTGGGATGCAAGATTGGTTTAATGTACATACATCAATAAATGTGATTCACCACACAAACAGAACTAAAGACAAAAAACCACATAATCATCTCAAAAGATGCAGAAAAGGCCTTTGAAAAATTCAACATCCCTTCATGTTAAAAACCCTCAACAAACTAATCACTAAAGGAACATACCTCAAAATAATAAGAGCTATCCATGAAAAACCCACAACCAATCACATGGAATGAGCAAAACCTGGAAGCATTCCCCTTGAAAACCAGCACAAGACAAGGATGCCCTCTCTCAACACTCCGATTCAACAGAGTATTGGAAGCCCTGGCCAGAGCAATCAGGCAAGAGAAAGAAATGAAGGGCATCCAAATAGGAAGAGAGGCAGTCAAACTATTCCTGTTTGCAGATGACATGATTTTATATCTAGAAAACCCCATAATCTTGGCCCAAAAGCTCCTTCAGCTGATAAACAACTACAGCAAAGTTTCAGGATACAAAATCAATGTACAAAAATCAGTAGCATTTTTACACACCTATAACATCCAAGACGAGAGGCAAATCAAGAATGCAATCCCATTCACAATAGCAACAAAAAATAAAACAGCTAGGAGTACAGCTAACCAAGAAATTAAAAGACCGCTACAACAAGAATTACAAAACACTACTGAAAGAAATCAGAGATAACACAAACAAATATTAAACCATTCCACACTCATGGATAGGAAAAACCAATATTGTTAAAATGGCCGTACTGCCCAAAGCAATTTACAGATTCGATGGATGCTATTCCTATCAAGCTACCAATGACATTCTTCACAGAATTAGGAAAAACTATTTTAAAATTCATATGGGACCAAAAAAAGAGCCCAGAAAGCCAAGGCAATCCTAAGCAAAAAGAACAAAGCTGGAGGTATCACACTACCCAACTTCAAACTACACTGCAAGGCTACAGTAACCAAAACAGCATGGTACTGGTACAAAAACAGACACATAGACTAGAGAAACAGAATAGAGAGCCCAGAAATAATACCACACACCTAGGGACAACCATCTGATCTTCGATAAATTTGACCAAAATAGGCAACAGGGAAAGGACTCCCTATTCAACAAATAGTGCTGGGGTAACTGGCTAGCCACATGCAGATTGAAACTGGACAACTTCTGTATTAGCCCACTTTCATACTGCTATGAAGAAATACCCAAGACTGGGTAATTTATAAAGAAAAAGAGGTTTAATGGACTTACAATCCCACATGGCTGAGGAGGCCTCACAATCATAGTGAAAGATGAAGAAGGAGCAAAGGCATGTCTTACATGGTGGCAGGCAAGAGTGCATGTGCAGGGGAACTGCCCTTTATAAAACCATCAAATCTCATGAGACTCATTCACTATCATGAAAACAGCACAGGAAAAACCCTTCCTCATGATTCAATCACCTCGCATTGGGTCTGTCCCACAACATGTGGGGATTATGGGAGCTACAAAAGAAGATGAGATTTGGGGGGGACACAGCCAAACCATATCACCTTCTTTACAGCATATACAAAAATCAATTCGAGATGGATTAAAGACTTAGATGTAAAACTGAAAATTCTAAAAACCCTGGAAGAAGAAAAGTAAGAAAATTTAAAAAAAAATCCTGGAAGATAACCTAGGAAATACTCTTCTGAACATAGGACCTAGCAAAGACTTCACAATTAAGACACCAAAATCAATTGCAACAAAACCAAAATTGACAAATGGAACCTGGTTAAACTGAAGGGCTTCTGCACAGCAAAATAAGCTATCAACAGAGTAAACAGACAACCTACAGAAAGGGAGAAAATATTTGCAAACTATGCATTTGACCAAGGTCTAATATCCAGAATCTACAAGGAACTTCAACAAATTTACAAGAAAAAAGCAAACAACCCATAAAAAAAGTGGTCAAAGGACATGAATAGATATTTTTCAAAAGAAGACAACACGTAGCCAACAAGCATATGAAAAAATGTTCAATGTCACTGACCATTAAAGACATGCAAATCAAAACCAAAATGAAATACGGATATGATTTGGTCTGTGTCCATACCCAAATCTCATCTTGAATTGTAATCCCCATAATCCCCATTTGTCAAGGGATGGACCTGGTGGGTGGTGATTGGATCATGGGAGTGGTTCCCCCATGCTGTTTTTGTGATAGTGAATGAATTCTCATGAGACCTGATGGTTTTGTAAGTGTTTGACAGTTCCTCTTTCACATGCTTCTCTTACCTGCTGCCATGTAAGATGTGCCTGCTTCCCCTTCCACCATGATTGTAAGTTTCCTGAGGCCTCCCCAGCCATGCAGAACTGCAAGTCAATTAAACCTCTTTTCTAATAAATTACCCAGTCTCCGGCAGTTCTTTAGAGCAGTGTGAGAACAAACTAATACAGATACTATCTCACACCAGTCAGAATGGCTATTATTAAAAAGTCAAAAAACAACAGGTGCTGGCAAGGTTGCAGAGAAAAGGGAATGCTTATACACTGTTGGTCTAAATCTAAATTAGTTCAGCCATTGTGGAAAGCAGTGTGGTGATTTCTCAAAGATCTTAAAACAGAATTACCATTCGACCCAGCAATCCCATTGTTGGGTGTACACCCAAAGGAATAGAAATCATTCTATCATAAAGATATATGCACATACATGTTCATCACTGCACTGTTCACAATAGCAAAGATATGGAACCCATCTAAATGCCCATGAATGGTAGCCTGGATAAAGAAAATGTGGTACACATACACGATGGAATACCACACAGCCATAAAAAAGGATGAGATCATGACCTTTGCAGCAACATGGATGGACCTGGAGGCCATCATCCTAAGCAAACTAATACAGAAACAGAAAACCAAATACCACATGTTCTCACTTATAAGTGGGAGCTAAACTTTTAGTACATATGGACACAAAGAAGGGAACAATAGCCACCAGGGCCTACTTAAGGATGGAGGCTGGGAGGAGGGTGAGGATCAAAAAACTACCTATTGGACTATGCTTATTACCTGGGTGACAAAATAATCTGTACACCAAACTTCCACAATATACATTTTAACTATATAACAAACCTGCACATGTACCTCTAAACCTGAAATAAAAATTTAAAAAAAGAAATAATCAATTTCACAAAAAATGTAAAAACAAAATAATAATAGTTATTATTATAGCCAACATTTATTTAGCTTTTACTATATGCCAGGCACTATTCTAATTGCTTTACATCTATTAGCTAACTCAATCTTTTCAACAACCTGATGAAATAGATACTATTATTATCCCATTTCCAGATGATGAAATTGAGGCACAAGTTAACTAACTTGCCCAAAGTTGCATAGAATTTCGAGCCAAGAAGTCTGACTCAAGAGTCTGTGTTTTTAACAACTATTCTTCATTTTCTCGTAAGTATCTCTATGGGTATGGGCCTCTCTCTCCCCTCCTCCATGATCCATCTATCTTTGTCTTCATACATTCAACAGATATTTATTGAAGACCTATGATGTGCCAGGCACTGTTCTAGGCATAGTGCCATAGAAGTGAACAAGATAAAGTTCCTGCCACCATAAAGAATGTCTAAGGCCGGGCGCGGTGGCTCACGCCTGTAATCCCAGCACTTTGGGAGGCCAAGGTGGGAAGATTGCCTGAGGTCAGGAGTTTGAGACCAGCCTGGCCTCAACATGGTGAAACCCTGTATCTACTAAAAATACAAAAATTAGCCGGGCATGGTGGCGGGCGTCTGTAATCCCAGCTTCTGGGGAGGCTGAGGCAGGAGAATTACTTGCACCCGGGAGGCGGAGCTTGCAGTGAGCCGAGATCGCGCCACTGCACTCCAGCCTGGGTGGCAAAGCGAGACTCTGTCTCAAAAAAAAAAAAAAAAAAAAGAATGTCTAGTGGGGTAGAGCAGTTGAAGGTGGGGTAGTGGGGGGTAAGAGACAATAAATTAATCTAAAATGTGGCATCATGTAGTCATATGTGTTTTGAAGAAAATAAAGTAGGAATAGGTCTTATTCACTTTGTCTGAACCACAGTTGCTAACTGCATATCAAGGCAGTTTTTTTTTCTTTAGAGAAAGTTAGGTTTGCTGTTTGTTGTTCTAGGCTCCCAGGAAGGTATGTGGCTTCTTGCTTGCTGGGATAGATAGTAGAAAACTGCAGTTTGGTCTGTCATAAAACCAAGCTCCTGAAGGGCCTTCCTACCTTGTTTTTATTTGATAAGAGCCATTTACAGAGCAAAGATGACCATATACCCTGAGGCTGGAGAACGTTCAGGTCTCTCCCAGCTCAGGTTCTCAGTTCTTCCCCTTCAGGGCCCTGCTCCAAGCGAATAATCTCACTGCATTCCAACTAAGCCAATTTGACATTGCCAAATATTTCCAACATCCAGGAACCATTCATTCCACACTTGGCTCTTGAAGCCAGGGCACCCTACTATGCACCAGGCATTGTATCCAGAAAAGCAAGTCAAGACAATTCATGCAACAAACCCACCTCATCCAAAAAAAAGGTCCACTTTAGGTATCAGCAACTGTCTTTGGTGTGTGCCCAGACACTGCATCTCATAAAAACATTTCAAATCCCTTTTCCTTGTTTTCAGACCTGCTTGATCCAGTAAGTCATTTTGGTCCACTCATCTGGTTCTTCCCCCAAGCACCCTCTCTCTCAGAAGGAACTGCTATTAAGAGGTCCTCGGGTCCATGCTTACAGCAAGCTCCTTTGTAGATCTTAGCAATTAAGAGCACAGGTTCTGGACTCAGAGTGCTTGGGTTAGACTACCAGCTCTGCCACTATGGCTGTGTAACCATAAACCCCAGTTTGCTCATGTGTAAAATGGGAATAATAATACTTACCTCTTAGGACTACTATAGGAATTGAATGAGGTAATTCATGTAAAGTACTTAGCACAGTGAATGAACCATCAACAAATGTTGATATCCTTTGGCATCCTTTCCTTGGCTTCTCCTCTTCTCACTCTTTGTTTGTTCTCTAAGAAATCTACTCCACAGGTTCAAATACTGCAAATATGTCAATGGCTCGCAAGTTTTACTACAGCCCAGGGGTATCTCTGGAGTTATTCAAAATGATGGTCAACTATGAGATAAGGAGCATGGCCAGAATGATGTAAGTCACCACCCCACTTCCTTCCTTGAGAAGGTCTTTCTATCAAAACAAAATCAGCTGAACTAAATAGTTTGCACAGTAAAATAGTTGATTTACAATCTAGCTAGCTCCTTATCTCTTCACACGTCGGCAACTAAGAATTTGCAGATACACATTGAATAGCAAAGACATTTCTAACTAAATTCTCCACAAACACCTGACCTCACCACCAATGAGGAAAGACCACCTAGTGGTCAGCACCTGTCTTTCTAGACACGTGTTGCAGACATGCCCACCACCACCACTGCTGCTATACTCAGCCACTATTTCTCTGAAACTCACTGTCACCTCATGGGTCCCAGGCTTCTGAATCAGTACATATACATCCATACCTGACTCTGGGCCTTTGGTGACTCTCAAGACTCCCTTCCTAGCTTTGGAAACGTGGCTTTCCTGCACAAGTTTTAGCTCTGCTCACATTTTTGGTTTTCACAACTCTACATTTACGCTGGCTCCATGGATCCCAACTCATCCTTCATCCAAACTCCCCATCAGAGACTGAGGGCTTGATATCATGCCTAGAACCCATGGTTTCAATGGCATCCTGTCACCCAACTAGGGTCAAGAACCTGCAGATTTTTATGTGACATTGGTGATGTAGCTGGAGATCTTGCCCCATCTGCCCCCTTAGAACTTCTCAAGTTAATATTGGAAAAGAAACTTTGCTAGCATACACTTTGTATATGCTTTACCAGGCAGTATCACATCTGCCACTCCGGAACTTCTTGGCTTGCCAAAAAGGTAGAAACAGCTGGGCTTTGACCTACATCTTAATCCACTATCACAGGAGAGGGAGACATTCTGAGTTCCCATGGAACTGTAGGTAGGAGGTTGTCACCCTCAGCTAATTCTTGGTTCAAGACAATGAGTATCCTCTGCAGGATAGCCTACTGACCCATTCAGTACAAACTGCCATTGAGCTGCAGTTACCAACCATCACAAACTCCCAGTTCTCATTCTCAGCTCCTGTTCAGTAGAGATCTATGCAGTTTTTTCATGGAAAATTGCACCTTGAACTTTTCTTCCCACTATGATCACCAGCATAGCCTATAATCTAAACTCCTACTTTTCCTTCTATCTTAGCTCAAATAGCTCTTCTCTGACTTCTCAAATCTCCCCCCATCCCATTGTAACATGCTCATTCATTGCACTTACCAAAATTACAATATTTACATTTGCTTATAAATGTACCCCCCCATTTGTGATTCAACCACTACAATCAGAATGGGAATGGAAACTGTAAAGGGCAGAGACCATGTCTAGTGTTGCTCATTCTATATCCCCAGCACTAGCCAGCACCAGTCACATAGTAGGGACTCCAGTAAATATTCACTGACTGGATGACATGAATGAATTACCATTATGGATCACTTCTTGCTAATCCTTGAGCTTTGGAACAACTTTGCAGCCCAGACCTTCACAAAGCCAGACCAAAGGGGCTTATAATCTGGCCCAGCTTTCAAAGAAGGCTACAAAATTAAGACTTCTTCTTCTTCAACAATCAGCATGTTTTATCATTTTATTTTATTTTTTCATTCTACTTGTATTGTAAGTTCAGGGGATATATATTCTTTTCAATCCAGCCTCAGTATGAATACACAGTCATATTTTTCAGCTTATACGGTGCCCCTATTAGCTTTTAGTGATTACTGAATAAAGACTTTCCTAGTATGTTCTCTTGTAAACTTTAGTACACTAGGAACTACATTTCCCACAGTCCTCTTTCCTGGATGGTACTTGCTTGTAGTTGGCCAAAAGTGAGGTTGTGCAAGATTTGTAAAGCAGTGGCCATTACACTAAAAAATGTCATCTTTAGTTATAAGTATTGAGAGACAGAAACAGAAGTACAGACAGGTTCCAGTTTCTCTTCACTTTTTCCTGCTCCATCTTTAGCTTTCCTTCCTATTAGTCCTGCTGACCAGCAGCAACCCCAGGCCCACCACTAGATGCTTCACTGCAACCTCGCAGAAGCAGTATCACTATACAAAGCCAAAAATCTTGCATAGTTTTCTACATCATCCCTGCTTCATGACCTAATGTTAGCAGCCTGATATGCCTAGCTTCCAGAATTTCCTGTAAGCTCCAACTCTTTCAACCTCATGGGAGCTGATTAGTGACCTTTCTGGTGATCTTTGAACTCCTCTTTGTAGACCTTTATTTTCCTCCTGCAATATGCTCCTCTTGCAACTGTAAGAGGTCTAATTCTTAAAAAAAATCTCTCATACCATAAAACTGCCCTCCTGATTGAATTCTAAGTGATCCTGCACAAACTTCTGAATTGAAGCATTACTGGCTTTCTAAAAAATACATAGTGTCAGAGTACTGAGAATGTACTCACCTTACTGTACTGTCATTTCCTGTACTTCCTTCTCTCCCATCTCCATTTTCTCATCTCAGACATGAGAAACTTTTAAATCCACTTCCTTACTTTTACTCTTTTTTTAAATGTTTTTTAATTACTCAAGTAATACGTGAATACATTCTCACCATAAAATGTCAACTATACAGAAGTATAGTTGACACTCCGTTCTATACTACTCCCCAGAAGTAACCTCAATGCTGACAGTTTTATGTATATCCTTCCAGAATTTTTCCTGTGCATTTGCAAACACATAGAATTTGAGATGTTTTATCTTTATAAAAATTGGATCATACCCTATACATTTTATGTGACTTGCCTTTTTTAATCTAAAAATTACCTTAGTGATCTCTCTATGTCAGTAGAGACAGGTCTATCTCATTTTGTTCCTGCTTCTGAGTAGTATTTCATAGCAAAAAGATATGATAATTTATATAATCCTTTCACTACAGATGGACCATTGGGTTGTTTACAATCTTGTAAAACTATAAACATCCTTGTACAAGTCTTCTTGTTAAGATGTACAGGCATTTTTATAAGTGAATTTGCTACATCAAAGTATATTTGCATTTTAAAGTTTGACGGACTAGAGCCAAATTACCCAACAACATGGCCATATGGATTTACATTCCCACAATTATGTATAACATTATCAGTTTCCCACACACACTAACCAATTCTACATTTTATCAATCTTTTTAATTTTTCCTAACCTAATGGGAAATATATATATCTTATTTTTGTTTCATTTTGAATTCTTTTGATTACAAGTGAAAATAGCATCTTTTCATATACTCATTGGTCATTAGTATTTCTTCAATAAATTGCCTATTCATAGCTTTGCTTATTTATTGAATGAGTTTTTTGTCACCTTCTTATTGATATGTAGAAGCACTTGGTGTATTATAAATGTTCATTGTCTTTTACATATATTGTAAATATTTTTCCAGTCATTTCTTGTGTTTCCGTTTGTTGCACATGTCACAAATTCAAACAATTATGAGAGTCAGGAAGCTATTTTAATTTTGTGATGCTCACCAGGTTCAAGACAATAAGGAATAAGGCAAAAAAATGTCCACCCAACAGTTTTAAATACAAAAAATTATTTAAGGCTCTGTGCAGAACAAACTGTGTTGCATGTATGAGCCACCAGTTTGTGACCTAGCTTTTAGTGACATTTTGTTGGTGGTGGTGTTTAGAGGTTTTTTTTTGTTTTTGTTTTTACTTTTGTATTTTATGTTGTTGAATATGTTACTGTTTTCCATCATGGTTTTCCTTTATAGTTTCTAGGTTTCCTTCAGCATCGTGCTTATCAAGCCTTTATTTTCTTGTATTTTAGTCTAAGACTTGATATTTTATGTTCATTTCTCAAATCCATCTGGAATTTACCTTAGATTATGATAGAGAACTAACTGTGTTAAATTATTACTTTTTGTCCCAACATTTTTTACTGAAGAGTTCATCATGTTCCACTGATATAAAATGTCACATTTACCATATGATAAATTCCAATTTTTTAAATGAGTCTATTTTGCAATTCTTCTCTGCTTTGTTAGTAGCCTATTACATTCCTAAGCCATATTCACACTGTTTTAATTATTGTAAATTTATACCATATTTTGATATCTGGTAGGGAGAGTCATCTCCCATTTTTCCTCTTTTCCAAAACGACCTTGGCAATTCCTGCCCATTTTCTTATTCCTTCTTTCTTTTTTTTTAATGTTTAAGTTCAGGGATACATGTGCAGGTTTGCTACCTAGGTAAACTAGCGTTGTGGGGGTTTGTTGTAAAGGTTATTTCACCACCAGGTATGAAGTCTAGTACCTGTTAGTTATTATTCCTGACCCTTTCCCCTGCCTGGTTCAGTCTTGGGAGGGTGTATGTGCCCAGGAATTTATGCATTTCTTCTGGATTTTCCAGATTATGTGCATAGAGGTGTTCATAATATTCTCTGCTGGTTGTTTGTATTTCTGTGGGGTCAATGGTAATATTGCCCTTGTCATTTCATTTTTTTCTTTTTCGATACGGAGTCTTGCTCAGTCTCCCAGGCTGGAGTGCAGTGGCGCAATCTCAGCTCACTGCAACCTCTGCCTCCTGGGTTCAAGTGATTCTCCTGCCTTAGCCTCCTGAGTAGCTGAGATTACAGGTGCATGTTACCACGCCTGGCTAATTTTTGTGTTTTTTAGTAGAGATGGGGTTTCACCATGTTGGCCAGGCTAGTCTCAAACTCCTGACCTCAGGTGATCCACCTGCCTTGGCCTCCCGAAGTGCTGGAATTACAGGCGTGATCCACTGCGCTTGGCTACCCTGTCATTTCTGATCGTGTTTTTTGAATGTTCTCTTTTTTCTTCTTTGTCAGTCTACCTAGTGGTCTATCTATTTTATTAATTTTTTTGAAAAAACCAGGTCGTGGATTCCTTGATATTTTGAATGGTTTTTTGTGTCTAAATCTCCTTCAGTTCAGCTCTGATTTGGGTTATTTCTTGTCTTCTGCTAGCTTTGGGATTTGTTTACTCTTGGTTCTCTAGTTCTTTCAGTTGTGATGTTAGCTTACTAACTTGAGATCTTGTATGATGATCAAGTATTGAGTTCAGGTCCCGAATATCTTCTAGTTTTCTTCTTCAGTGATCTGTCTAATACTGTCAATGGGGTGTTGAAGTCTCCTACTATTCATCTGGTTATCTAAGTCTCTTCATAAGTCTCTAACAACTTGCTTTATGAATCTAGATGTTCCTGTGTTGGGTGCAAATATATTTATGATAGTTAGATCTTCTTTTTGAATTGAACCCTTTATGTTATGATGTAATATCCAACGTTCTCTTTTTTTAAATCATAATTGGCTGAAAGTCTGTTTTATGTGAAATTAGCATAGCAGCCCCTGCTTTTTTTCTGTTTTCCATCTACTTGTAGATTTTTCTCCTTCCTTTTACTTTGAGCCTATGGGTGTTGTTGCACGTGAGATGGGTCTCTTGAAGACAGCATACTGCTGTGTACTGCTGCTTTATCTAACTTGCCACTCTGTGCCTTTTAATTGGGGTATTTAGCCCATTTACATTCAAGGTTAATATTGATATGTGTGAATTTGATCCTGTCATCATGTTGTTAGCTCGTTATTAGGCAGATTTGATCTTGTGGTTACTTTATAGTGTCACTGGTCTATGTACTTAAGTGTATGTTTGTGGTGGCTGGTAATGGTCTTTCCTTCCCATATTTAGCACTCCCTTAAGGGCTTCTTGTAAGGCATGTCTGGTAGTAATGAATTCCCTTAGCATTTGCCTGCCTGAAAAGCACCATATTTCTCCTTCACTTAACGAAGCTTAGTTTGGCTGGATATGAAATTTTTAGTTGAAGACTGTTTTATTTAAGAATGTTGAATATAGGTCCCCAATTTCTTCTGGCTTTAAGAGTTTCTGCTGACAAGTTTGCCATTAGCCCAATGGGGTTCCCTTTGTAAGTGACCTGCCCCTTCTCTCAAACTGCTTTTAGCATTTTTTTTTTCATTTCAACCATGCAGAATCTGACGACCATGTGTCTTGGGGATGGTCAACTTATTTAGCATCTTGCAGGGGCTCTCAGCATTTCTTGAATTTGAATGTTGGCCTCTATGGTGAGGTTGGGAAGATTTTCACAGACGATATTTTCAAATGTGTTTTCCAAGTTGCTTGGTTTCTTGCTCTCTCTCAGGGATGCCAATGAGTTGTAGATTTGGTCTTACTACATACTCCCATATTTCTTGGAGGCTTTGTTTATTATTCGATATTTTTTCTTTATTTTTGTCTGACTGAGTTATTTCAGAGAACTGGTCTTCAAGCTCTGAGATTCTTTCTTCAGCTTTGTCAATTCTGCTTTGTCAATTCTGCAAGTTTTCCAGCCCTATCAGATCAGTTTGGTTCTTTCTTAAAATGGCCATTTCATCTTTCATCTCCTTGATAGTTTTATTGTATTCCTTAGATTTCTTGGATTGGGTTTCAACTCTCTGCTGAATCTCAGTGATCTTCATTTCTATCCATATTTTAAATTCTATTTGTGTCATCAGCCTGGTTAAGAACCACTACTGGGGACACAGTGTGAGCATTTGGAAGTGAGAAGACACTCTGGCTATTGAGTTTCCAGACTTCTTGCACTGGTTATTTCTTATCTGTGTAAGTTAATGTTCCTTCAGTCTTTGAAGTTGCCATCTTTTGGATGGTTTTTGTTTTGTTTTGTTTTGTTTTGTTTTGTTTTTGCTTTTATCTTCTTTGATGCCCTTGGGGGTTCTATTGTGGTATGAGGTGCATTCAGTCAACTGGCTTTGTTTCTGGAAGGTTTTAGGGGGCCAAGGCTTAGCTCAGCAATCCTGGGCTGTGTGCTTTAACTCTGGGGGCAAGGCGGGTACCAGGCCCCTGGCTTTGTTTTCTGGTCCCTTGAGTTTAGGAATCTGCTGCACTAGAGGGGCTAAGGTGTTCCTGGTCTGCTGGCCACAACACTCTGATTGGTGTTGCTGGCCAAAATGCTTCATCAGGGCAGTGGCAGCAAGATCTGTGCTCGCTTGCATGTGGCAGCTGCCACAGCAGCACAGCAGGGTTCCTCCATGTCGGTTGGGATCAAGTACCAGTGGGAGTGGGGCTATGGAGTTTCATTGCTTGCACGGAGTAAAGTCTTAGGTGTTCTGTTATACGCAACAGAAAGCAGACTAAGACAGATTTTTCACCTCTGGTTAAATTTACTCCTAAGTATTTTTTGATGCTATTATAAATGGGATTGTTTTCTTTATTTCTTTTTAAGATAGTTTGTCATTAGTGTATAGAAATGTTTTTTATTTTTGTATGTTGATTTTGTATCCTGAAACTTTACGGAATTTGTGTATTCTAACAGTTTTGTTTTGTTTTTTGGCTGGAGTCTTCAGGGTTTCCTATATATAAAACCATGTTATAAACAAACAGAAACAATTTCACTTTTTCCTTTCCTATTTGGATGCATTTTATTTTTCTTCTTACCTAATCACTCTGCTAGGCCTTCCAGTCCTATGTTAAATAGAAGTGACTAGTGTGGGCAATCTGACATTTAAACAGACACATCAACCAGTGGACCAGGATAGAAAGCCCAGAATAAGCCCATGAATTTATGCTCAATTTACTTTCAATAAAGGTACCAAGAATAAACAATGGGGAAAGGATGGTTTCTTCAATAAATGGTAATGGGAAAACTGGATACCTACATGCCAAATAAAATTGGACCCTTAACTCAAACCATATACAAAAATCAACCCAAAATGGATTAAGGGCTTAAATGTAAGACCTGAAACTGTGAAACTACTAAAAGAAAACATAGGAAACTACTAAAAGAAAACATTTGTCTAGGCAATAATTTCTTAAATATGACCCCAAAAGCACAGACAATAAAAGCAAAAATAGACGAATGGGATTGCATCAAACTAAAAAGCTTCTGTACAGCAAAGGAAATAAATTAACAGAGTGAAAACGCAGACAGCCTACAGAATGCGAGAACATATTTGCCAACCATACATTGATAAGGGACTAATATTCAAATACATAAGGAGCTTAAACAACTTAATAGCAAGGAAACAATCCAATTTAAAAATGAGCAAAGGATGTAAACAGACATTTCTCAAAAGAAAACATACGAATGGCCAACAGATATATGAAAAAATGCTCAACATCACTAACCATCAGAGAAATGCAAATTAAAACCACAATGAGATATCACCTCACACCTGATAGAATGGCTATTAACAGAAAGAAGAAAGATAATAAGTGAAAAAAAAAAGATGCAGAGAAAAGGAAACCTTTGTACAGTGTTGGGGGGAATGTAAATTAGTATAGCCATTATGGAAAACAGTGTTGAAGTTCACTGAAAAACTAAAAATAGAATTATCATATGATCCAGCAGTCCCACTTCTGGGTATATATTCAAAGGAATTACAATTAGTGTCAAAGAGATATGTGTACTTTCATGTTCACGGCAGCATTATTCATAATAGCCAAGATATGGAAGCAGCCTAAGTGTCCATTAACGGATGAATGGATAAACAATATATATATACATATACATATATGTATATACAATATACATATACATATATGTATATACAATATACATATACAATGAAATACTATACCACTTTTAAAAAGAAGGAAATTCTGTCATTTTGCAACAACAGGGATGAATTGGAGAATATTATGTTAAGGTGAAATTAGCCAGGCACAGAAAGATAAATACTGCATGATCTCGCTTACATGTGGAATCTAAAGATGTTGAACTCACAGAAGTAGAGAGTAAAATGGTAGTTACCAGGGACTGGGGGAGGGGAATGGGGAAAGGAGAGGTGTTGGTCAAAAGGTACAAAATTTCACCTGGGCAGAAGGAATAACTTTTAGTGATCTATTGCACATAATGGTGACCATAATTAATAATAATGTATTCTGTATTTCAAAATTGCTAAAAAAGGCTGGGCGCAGTGGCTCATGCCTGTTATCCCAGCACTTTGGGAGGCCAAGGTGGGCAGATCACCTGAGGTTGGGAGTTCAAGACTAGCCTGACCAACATGGAGAAACCCCGTGTCTACTAAAAATACAAAATTAGCCGGGCATGGTGGCATATGCATGCAATCCCAGCTACTCGGAAGGCTGAGGCAGGAGAATTGCTTGAACTCGGGAGGCTGAGGTTGCGGTGAGTGGAGATCGTGCCATTGCACTCCAGCCTGGGTAACAAGAGCGAAACTCCATCTCAAAAAAAAAATTGCTAAAAGAGTATATTTTAAATGTTTTCATCAAAAAATAGTAAGTAGGTAAGGTGATGAATATGTTAACTAGCTTGACTTAATCATTCCACAATGTATACTTATATCAAGCCATCATTATTGTACTCCATAAATGTACATAATTATTATTTGTCAATCACAAAATAAAATAGAATAAACAAACTCCAGACTTAATTGCAATATTACATGTAAATATTAACCCATTTTGCTTGATACTCTCTGTTTTCCCCCCAGATCCATCTCCTGACTTCCTAGCAGTACACTGGGAGGATGAGCTACACAGACTGCTTCATGTGAAGTGTCCTTGGTTTTTGGTTTCCAGTTGGGTTTGACAAATGGAAGGCAATGGTAGGAGATCTGAGGGTAGGAGGAGAGTAAGGTCAGGGCACTTACTTTCCCTCAAACATTCTCCTCTCCTCAGCCAGGCAATAGCTTGGGTAACGATTGTGTTTTTCTACCTATCATGACAGCACCTATCTAGCTGGCCCTCTCGAACAACTATAGGTCTCACTTGGTTCTAGTAACCACTCCTCTTGTGCTTTCAGGCCTACCAGTAGTAACAGCTTCCTACTATTTCTATGCTTGGGTATCACACTATCTTTTATGGATTCTTTAACTCTGCCCATAACTCTATAAATAGTCTTGCCATTAAACTATCCCTAGTTAAACCACCTGAGTATGCCATCTTTCTCCTGCTGTGATCCTGATCATTACACCAATGATCATGAAAGGCAGGATCATGAAAATGAACAGAATCAGATTCAGATTATTTTAATTAGAAAAATGGAACTGTGGAAGAGAGCCATCTGGAAGACGCTATACTTCTGGAGGTACGCAGCTGTCAGAGATGAGATACAGAAATAGGAAGGGAGCAGATAAGAAATACCCCAGCTTCTCTCTCCTTTTGCCCTCCAATCTTCTGCCAATGCCACCCATTGAAAGAAATAATGAAAATCAGCCATGAAGGGAGGCTGGGAAATGTAGTCTTCAGGAATCAGTCTTTCAAGGCCCAAAGTAGGCAGAAAATGGCTCAGGTTTGGGAGCAGAGAAAATCCAGCACAGCCCACTAGTCTCTCTGAGAGGGCAAGGGCTCTTTGCCTGTTTTGTCCACAGCTATATTCCCAACACCTATAGAAATTGTTGGCATATGTAGGTGCTCAGTAAATATTTGTTGAAGGCAATGGAAGTATAGCTATGAAGTATTAAGGGGAAAATTTTGTAAGTCAAGAATTCTGTACTTAGAGAAATTGCCTTTCAAATGAGAAGGCACAAAAAGATTCTTAAATATGCAAGGGCTCAGAAAATATAGCAGTCATGGATTCTTCTTGAAAGAAACTATTTAGGACATTCAGGTTAGCCGAGATATGAGTTAAAAATAAGAAAGCAATAGTGAAGCAGTTGTGATTTAAAAAGTATAATATTTAGTCTCTCTTTCTAAGAATATATCCTAAGGAAAAAACACTGACATACAAACAAATATTTGTACACAAAAATGTTTATGGCAGAGACTACTAGCTGTCTCCCAATATCTCTTTTCTCTTTCCTCCATAGCAATAGACCTGCCAGGGACATGGGTGCCCAGCTATATTACAGTTTCAAGCTTCACTTTCTTTAGTATGGCAGTATGATTAAGAAATGCTAGCAAAAGTGTGTATCTCTCCTGGGCCAGATCCCTTAAGAGATAGGTGTACCTCCACCCTGCTCTATTTCCTTTTCCTGTGATTCTATGCATGGATGTTCAAGTGACAGCATTTGCAGCAGGGCTGGTAGAAGAAAAGACAGAAATGATTTTTAGCTTTCTTGGATTGGGTTGCAACATACTACTGGAAGAGCTATCAGTCAAAGGAAAGAAATAAAGGTCATCTAAATAGGAAGAGAGGAAATCAAACTACCCCTGTTTGCAGATAACATACCTATACCTAGAAAACCCTATAGTCTCGGCCCTAAAACTTCTTAAGCTGATAAACAACTTCAGCAAAGTCTCAGGATACAAAACCAATGTGCGAAAATCACTAACATTCCTATACACCATCAATTGTCAAGCCAAGAGCCAAATCAGGAATGAACTCCCATTCACAATTGCCACAAAAATAATTAAATACTTAGGAATACAGGTAACCAGAGAGGTGAAAGATCTCTACAGGAGAACTACAAAACACTGCCCCCCAAAAAAATCAGAGATGACACAAACAAATGGAAAAACAGTCCATGCTCATGGAGAGGAAGTGTCAACATTGTTAAAATGGCCATACTGTCCAAAGCAGTTTATAGATTTAAGGCTATTCCTATTAAACTACCACTGACATTCTTCACAGAACTAGAAAGAACTATTTTAAAATTCATATGGAACCCCAAAAACAGCCAGAACAGTCAAAGTGATCCTAAGCAAGAAGAACAAAGCTGGAGGTATCCCACTATTTGACTTCAAACTATAGTACAGGGCTATAGTAACCAAAACATCATGGTTCTGGAAAAAAAAAAAAACAAACATAGACAAATGGAACAGAATAGAGAACTCAGAAATAAGACCACGCAGCTACAACCATATGATCTTTGACAAACCTGAGAAAAACAAGCAATGGATGGGGGGAGGTAGGAGGGGGGAGGGATAGCATTTGGAGATATACCTAAAGTTAAATGATGAGTTACTGGGTGCAGCACACCAACATGGCACATGTATACATATGTAACTAACCTGCAAGTTGTGCACATGTACCCTAAAACTTAAAGTATAATAAAAAAAACAAGCGATGGGAAAAGAATTCCCTATTCAATAAATGGAGCTGGGATAACTGGCTACTCATGTGCAGAAGATTGAAACTGGACTCGTTCCTTACACCATATACAAAAATCAACTCAATATGGATGAAGGACTTAAATGTAAAACTCCAAACTATAAAAACCCTGGAAGACAACCTAGACAATACCATTCTGGACATAGGAACAGGAACTGGCATAGATTTCATGATGAAGATGCCAAAAGCAATTGCAGCAAAAGCAAAAATTAACAAATGAATCTAATTAAACCAAAGAACTTCTGCACAGCAAAGAAACCATTAACCAAGTAAACAGACAACCTACAGAATGGGAGAAAATGTTTGCAAAGTATGCCTCTGAAAAGGTCTAATATCCAGCATCTGTAAGTTACTTAAACAAATTTACAAGAAAAAAAACAAACAACCCCACTAAAAAATGGGCAAAGAACACAAACATACACTTTCAAAAGAAGACATTTATATGGCCAACAATCATATGAAGAAAAGCTCAACATCACTGATCATTAGAGAAATGCAAATCAAAAACATTGAGATCCATCTCACACCAGTCAGAATGGCTATTATTAAAAAGTTAAAAAAATAACAGATGCTGATGAGGTTGCAGAGAAAAAGGAATGCTTATACACTGTTGGTGGGAGTGTAAATTAGTTCAACCATTGTGGAAGTGTGGCGATTCCTCAAAGACCTAAAGGCAGAAATACCATTCGACCCAGCAATCCCATTCCTGGGTATATACCCAGAGAAATATAAATCTTTCTCTTATAAAGACACATGCATGCGTACGTACACTGCAGCACTATTCACAATAGCAAAGATGTGGAACCAACCTAAATGCCCATCAATGATAGACTGGGTAAAGAAAATGTGTCACAAATACACCATGGAATACTATGCAGCCACAAAAAATAATGAGATAATGTCCTTTGCAGGAACATGGATGGAGCTGGAGGCCATTATCCTTAGCAAACTGATGCAGGAACAGAAAACCAAATATCACATGTTCTCACTTATAAGTTGGAGCTAAGTGTTTAGAACACACTGGGGTCTACCTCAGGGTGGAAGGTGGGAGAAAGGAGAGGTTCAGAAAAAAATAACTGTTGAATACTAGGCTTAATACCTGGGTGGTGAAATAATCTGTACGACAAATCCCCAGGACACAACTTTACCTACGTAACAAACCTGCACGTGTATCCCTGAACTTAAAATAAAAGTAATTTTTTAAAAAAGAAGACAAAAATAAACCTGCATTTTTTAGTGAATGTGTTAGGAAGAATCACGACCTGACTCAGAATTTATGCCATTACTTGAGAAAGAAACAAATTGCTCTCTGATGTTAGCCCTTACATTTTAGGCAGTCTATTTGTTACAGCAGTTCAGCATCATTGATATTAGGGAAATATTGAAACAATCTAATATAATAGAACCTCCAAAAAATAGAAAATGATGCAGTCTTCCTAAAGCATGTTTATAATAATTCATAAGGGCATTGGGAAATGCTTGCTACACAATGTTAATAAATCAAAGCTGGATACATATATATACAGCATAAGGTCAACTATGTAAAGAAAAATACATTGATTGTAAAAAGACTAGAAGGAAATAGGCCAATATCCTTTTAATAGCTGCCTTTTGATAGTGAAACTATAGGTCTCTTTTCGTGATTTATTACTTGATTTATTATTTTCTGTATTTTCCTAATTTTCTACAATAATCATAACCTTATAATAATCATAATCGGCCGGGCGCAGTGGCTCACGCCTGTAATCCCAGCACTTTGGGAGGCCGAGGCAGGCGGATCACGAGGTCAGGAGATCAAGACCATCCTGGCTAACACGGTGAAACCCCATCTCTGCTGAAAACACAAAAAATTAGCCGGGCATGGTGGCAGACGCCTGTAGTCCCAGCTACTCGGGAGGATGAGGCAGGAGAATGGCATGAACCCGGGAGGCAGAGCTTGCAGTGAGCTGAGATCGCGTCACTGCACTCTAGCCTGGGTGACAGAGCGAGACTCAGTTTCAAAAAAAAAAAATCATAATAATATTGATTTTATAATTACAGAAAATCAAACGAAGCCTTGAAAAAGACTATCAAGATTATGTGGAGACATTGACAGTGTTTACGATATGATGCTATGAGAAAAAAGCCTGACTGTAAAGTCTATGTTTATTTCAGTTGCAACTATGTAAAAAAAAAGTGTATGTATTTGCATGCAGACTAGAAAGGGAAATCTAAAAGTGAAAATAGCTCCTGTGTTAGAGAGCTTGTGGATAATTTTTTGTTCCTTTGAAAAGTTTTCCTTCAATGCAATCATAATGTTGTTTTATTCCAATAAAAATATGACACACGATTTTTAGCCTAGTTCTTTATTCCCAAATGTTTATACTTCCCAATGTTTATTAAACTAGTCACTGAAATTTGAGCTTCAGCTGCGTGTGAGATTTTTTGGGATCAGCTACCTCAAGGGCTACAATCTAGAATGTTTCATCTTGAATTTATTCCTCAAATCAGTTTATCCTTGAACCAATCATTCCACCAGATTAAAGGCAGTGTTGCTCAAAAGACAGGAAGAAGCATTGCTGGTGATGAGGCATGTATTTAACCTAGTATCCTCCTGGCTATTTACCTCCATGTCCTTTTCATGTTGCTACTACAGTTTAGTTTAGTTAACAGTTCCGCGCTGTTTACAAGTTAACAAAAGAGATGATGCAGGAGTGCCAACTATTCCCCGGGAGCTGGTGATGGGCTTTTGGCAATGGCACATCCTCCTGCGATGCTGGCCGCTTAAAGCCTATTAGTGGGGTGCCACATAGACTGAGTGTGTTACTTGGAAAGGAGTATATAAGTCTCACTGCCTTTAGCATATGTTCCTCCACACAAGCACTCCACACAGTGTAAAAATGCTGCAAACACACTCAGATTTCCCCTGCACCCATCTGAACTCTGTGACTGGCCATCTGCTACTACTCTGCCTCCAGTTGTTGGTCCACCCCAGCTCTGCTGAAATGAAAATCAACCAAAACTTTTTTGATCAAACAAGCTAGAAAGATAATAATGAAGGTGGCTGTGGTATCCACTTCAAGAAGAAGAAGAAACTCCAGACCTCTTTTAAGCTTGCATCTTGATTGTGTGACTGCTGTTCTGCTACAGAGCAAGGCCACTGCCCAGCTGCAGCAGCAAATCTTCCCTGCCAAGGCTGAAGAGGAGTTCAGATAAATGACACCCCAAGAGATTCAGCATGTGCTAGCCCCTAATGCTGGAGATCAATTTTTCTTTGTTGTCATCCTTTTCCCTCTCAAAGGCGATGCTAACATGTCTCTTTAATTAGCAATTGCTTTTGTGTACAACCTTAGCAATATCTCCACTATGCACAAGAGAACTTACCAAAATAGATTGTGGTTTTGAATATGGATCATTTGGAAAGAGGAACATCTGATCACACCAGGCTGATCAGAAATCGGCATTTTTGAAAGAAAAAAAATATTCTATGGGTCATCAAACTTTCAGGGAAGGTCAAAAGAACTGCTAAGTCAGAAATACTACAACTTGCCTGCAATATATCTGCAGCCCTTCGAGTACTTCCCATATGCATAGTGCTGACATGTCAGATAGCTGAGAGTACTAGCTGCTTGAAGAAGAATCTTACCATTGCCTTGGGGTAAATTTTCCTAAAATTCCCATTTGAATAGGGCTAGTCATCCTTAGCAAAACTGTAAAGTCAGTCATTTGGCTTTCAGATTTCCAGTCTCTCCTTTTTTACCCTCCCAGTATTTACCAATCCCACTTCAAGCAGGCAATTCTCTTGTGCCATATCTTTGAGAGAAAAACTGCTCTCAAAAAGGATCTAACACTTCTGTAAAACTGTGACTACGGCCTCTGTTAGGAAGGTTGGGAGACTCAAAGAAGTATTGTGGAATGAAAAGCTCTGTCTCCTTCTAAAATAATTTTAGTCATCTGCCAAAAGGTGGGAGAAGTAATATATTTTTAGGAATGTGACCCCCAAAATCCCCCCCTTGGGCCTCAACATTTCTGGCTAGAGCAGATTTTGAGGCTGGAGCTAATCCTTCAAACACAAAACCCCAGGGGCCCCAGACAAATTGGTCCAGCAGTATTTCATCATCCACTTCCTTTTGGGTGAGCCTCAAGCTCTAATGGAGTTCTGGAAAATCCTGGTCAATTGCCCCTTGTGTTCATCAGTTTGGAACTGTTGCATTGACTAATCCATTGGTTATGACTTGGGCCTAACTTTGGCCAATAAACTCTCCTTAGTGTAAAGAATCTAACTCTAAACTTAAATTCCAGGCAGAGACCCATAAAAATTGATTGCTTGGCATTGAAAATATATTCTCCCTGGAAACTCAAAACAAGGTAAAGTCATCATTGACAGGGTGGGACTTGGTCAAGGTGAAGAGCAGACCTCGACACAGGTTTCACTGCACTCATAAGTTTCCAGCAAGTCCAAAGTAGTTTACAAGGAAAAAAAAAAAGGAATATTCCATCCTCAGCTCTCACATAGGAAAGACACTTTTCATGGTCACGTTTCTCTCCTGAGACTGCAAGCTCTTCCAAGCACACCACACCCTTGCACTATACAGGCCAGTTAAATTGAGATTCCTTTAAAGTCCCATGAGGGCCTAATCCTGCCAAGTTTTGCAGTGGAAAGTTTCAGATGTTTCTATTTCTGATCTAATGGCAAGGCCCCCCTTCCTTCCTTTCTGTCCCCTTCATGTACCTCTTTGCTTTTAGTTCTGGGTGGAATAAAAGTCTGGAGGATCTCTTCTTGCCCACCTCTAGATCCACAGGAGTGATAGTGGCAAAGAGTAGGTGCTTTGCTTGTTCTCACTCATATGAGCCTTCATCATCTTACAGGCTATTTCCCTCTGCCTCATCTCTGTTCCTAGAAGGTAATTTGGCCCCAAGACTCTTCTCGCCTTTCACTTTCCCTTTCTCTAAGTGCCTTTAACATCTCTCCCTCCCCAGCCTCTTTATCCTTCCATCAGTCTGCTGATCAATTCTACTATTCCAAGATCACAGACACTTCTCTAACTCATTCCTTTTCACTGGTGTCTTCAATACCAATAATAACTGTTCCTCTACCTATGCTCAGGGATTTCCATGATTCTGCAGGATCACAAAAAAAATGCAAAGAAAATTAGTCGGTGCTTTAGGATAGTTATTTAGCCTGAACCATTTCTACAAGAAGACATTTTTATGAGGAGAGGCCAAGGGCCTTGACATCCTGACCCCTAAGAGCTCCAAATCCCACATGGAGTGACAAAAAGAAGTCAGGAACTCAGCTCACTGAGGAATTCAGCGCACTAAGTTCCATTAAACTCTGAATCCTTTATGAACTCAGATCTGTGAATGTTCTCTTTTAACACAATGCCTTGACTAAGATCTCCAGGGGAGGCCAATATTGACATGTTTTAAGAAAGTTAGTGAGAAGTAGTGATAAGTATTTTTCAATCCCCTACTGTGCTAGTGTCATCTGCTATCTTGAGTTTGAGAGAGAATCCATAGGCTTATGACATCTTGTCCAGGGCACTGCTCATCAGAAAGCAAGGGGAAACTCCCTTTCCAAGTGCCTTGTCCTATTGAGACTGAGATGTACCATTGTTCACCCTCCCCAGGCAGCTCTGTTGAGAGAACTCCATCTGGAAATGAGTTTCTTTTTTATGTATTCAGATGTGTCCAGACACACTGGTAGAAATGAATCACACCCTTTCTAACTACCACTGTGCCCTAAATAAGGAATCTAGACTAGAGCTTGCTGAGGGGCAAATTAGAGGCACTAGTCACATGACCTGTCCTTACTCTAAACTGCCTAGTAGGAATAATTATCCTTGCTGGAGGGAGATTTAGTCTTCAGAAACTGTCTCTGGATTACTCAAGCATAGGAACACTAGGGAGGAAGTGCTGTACATCAGAATCATCTAGTGACATAGTGCTTGAGTTTGCCATTCAGAAACAGCCAGAAATCTTGTCCTCTTTCCCACTCTGAATCACCCACCCGAGGAAGTGGGAGTAGTGGAACAAAGGAGAGAGCCTCTTATGTAACTCCTTTGATGACACAGGAAAATATCTCCAGAAGAAATGTTAAAATTCAAGAAAACTAGACTGTGACATCCCAAAATAAGACAGTGAGATAAAAGGTTAAATATAAAATGGCACTCAGAATACATCCCGTTGGAAATTGAAGTGCTCTGATTGCACATACCTACTAGCATATGAAATTCATGGCCAAAGAGGCCAATTACAGTACTAAAGGGAGTCATGAAAATTGACAAAGGAAGGTAGCGACTGAAGAGGGGAGTCTTTTGGAAAATGGTAAATACTAGTAAGGAAGGAACTGCTCTTGTCAGGACACAGGCAACCCCCATATTGACAAATCCAGTGGAAACCTCTCTGCCCTCTTACATAATGGCTCAAAAATATTCAACATGCTTAAACACTTTCCCTTTATTGATATCCTTTACTTACTTGGCTTGCATGACACCACACTCTGCTTGTTACTCCTTACAAGTCTCCTTTGCTGAGTTCTTCTCTTTTTGTCCTCTAAATGTGATAGAGCCCCAGAGTTTGATTCTAGGCCTTCTTCTCTTGAGAGGCAATAATAGTATAGCAGTTAAGAGAATGAACTCAAGCCAAACTGCCTGGTTTTGAATCCTATCTGATACTTACTTAGTGTGAAATTGGAAAATTTGCCTAAGTCTATCAGTGCCTCAAATTCCTCTTTTGTAAAGTAAGGAGAGTGACAGCACCTACCTCATAGGGTTGTTGTTAAGATTAAATGAACCCAACCGGGCACAGTGTCTCACGCCTGTAATCCCAGTACCTTGGGAAGCCGAGGCAGGCTGATCACGAGGTCAGGAGATCAAGACCATCCTGGCTAACACGGTGAAACCCCGTCTCTACTAAAAATACAAAAAAATTAGCTGGGCGTGGTGGTGGGCACCTGTAGTCCCAGCTACTTGGGAGGCTGAGGCAGGAGAATGGCGTGAACCCGGGAGGCAGAGCTTGCAGTGAGCTGAGATAGCGCCACTGCAGTCCGGCCTGGGCGAAACAGCGAGACTCCGTCTCAAAAAAAAAAAAAAAAAAAAAAATTAGCTGGGCACAGTGGCAGGTACCTGTAGTCCCAGCTACTCAGGAGGCTGAGGAAAGAGAATTGTTTGAACCCGGAGGGTGGAGGTTGCAGTGAGCCGAGATTGCGCCACTGCACTCCAGCCTAGGTGACAAAGTGAAACTCCATCTCAAAAAAAAAATTGAATGAATATATATATATTCATTCATATTATATGCTAGGTACTGTTCTAAGTTATATATATATATAAGTTTTATATATAAATTATGTATATAAGTAAGTTTATATATATCTAAGTCATATATATATAACTGTTATATATATATAACTTAGAACAGTACCTATCATATAAGCATTACATACATGTTCAGTATTATCATTATAATCATCGTCATTACTATCATCATTATTGTTATTGCTGTTATTGTCTTTTCTGTCTACACTGTTGCTTAGGTAATATAATTCATTCCCATAATCTTAAATACCATTCATAGGCAAATAACATAAATTGATATCCCCAACTCTGACCTCTCCCTTGACTTCTGTATTAGTCACAGTTCTCTAACAAAAGAAAACCAATAGGATGGATGGATAGATAAACAGATAACAAGAGATTTATTATGGGAATTGACTCATGTGATTATGGAGGGCAAGAAGTCCCACCATATGCCTTCTGCAAGGTGGAGAAGTAAGAAGGCTGGTTGTGTAATGCAGTCTGAGTCTGAAGGCCTGAGAACCAAGGGAGCCAATGGTGTAACCCCAGCTCTAAGGTTAATGACCCAGGAATTGAAGGGCCACTGGTATAACCCAAAGTCCAAAGGCCCAAGAACCAGGAGCTCTGATGTCCAAGGGCAGGAGGAGGTGGATATCCCAGCTCCTGAAAAGAGAGCAGATTCTCACTTTCTCCATTTTCTGTTCTATCTGGGTCCTCAATGGGTTGAAAAATGCCCATTCATATTGGGTGAGTGGGGATCTTCTTTACTCAATATACGGATTTAAATGTTAATCTCTTCCAGAAACACCCTCACAGAGACATTCGGAAATAATGTTTTACCAGTTATTTGGACATTCCTTAACATAGTCAAGTTGACACATAGAATTAACTATCACAACCTCCAAAGTCATATATCCAACAGCCTATTTGACCTCTCCTCTGAGACGGAGTAGGCATTTCAAACTTAACATGTCTTAAATGTAACTCTTGTTTTTCTCTCAAGTCTGCTCCTTTCTCAGCTACTCCTATTTCAATAAATATACCATCATCCACCCGGTTGTTCGAATCAAAAGCAAGAAATCATCCTTGATTCCTCCATTTTCACCATCCCCAGTATCCAATCATTAGCTAGTTATAACAGTTCTAATTCTAAAATATATCTCAAATATAGCTATTTCTCTCCATCTCCACTGCTACCACCCTAGCCCCAGCTATTGTAATTTCTCACCTGGACTACTTCGATAAGCTTTTAACTGGCTTCCCTTCTTCTATTCTTGTCCCTTAAAATCTACACACTATGCAACAAAGTGGGCTCTTAAAAATATAAATCACATTATGCCATCCCTTCACTGAAAACCTGTCTGTACCTTCCTATTGCATTTAGAGTAATACAAAATCTTTAGCAGGGACTGGAACACCCTTGTTCTGGCATCTGGCAGCTACCTGCCTCTCCAACTTCATTTCCTACCCCTCTCCACCTCATTCATTAGGTGCCAGCCATCCAGATCTCCTTCCTCTTCTTTGAACACTTTGATCTCTTTCTAAACTCAAGGCCCTTATATTGACTATTCCCTCTTCCTGGAATGATCATCTCCTGGCTTTTCATGTGGCTAGCTCCTCTTCATCCTTTAAGCCTCAGTGTCAGCATTGCTCCTCAGAGACCTCTTTTGGCCATCCTATCTAAATAAAGTAGTCCTCCGGTTACTCTGTATTTACTTTATAAATGTTATATGTTTTTTCACTTGTTTACTCATTTATTTGGTTTCCCTTCCCTCATTGGAATGTAACTCCACGAGGTAGTAACTCTGTTTTGTTCAGTGTTTACCTGACAAATAGTATAGTGCCTAGCACATATCAGGTGCTCAATAATTATTAATAGTTGTCAAATGAATGAATGAAACCACTAAGCACCCTTACTGTGCTAGGTACTTTAAAAACATGATCTTCTTTAATCCTTAGGATAAGGCTTTGCAATATCTTTTATTCCCATTTCACAAAAGAAGAAACCAGGCCGGGCGCAGTGGCTCACGCCTGTAATCCCAGCACTTTTGGAGGCCGAGGCGGGCGGATCACGAGGTCAGGAGATTGAGACCACGGTGAAACCCCATCTCTACTAAAAATACAAAAAATTAGCTGGGCGTGGTGGCGGGCGCCTGTAGTCCCAGCTACTTGGGAGGCTGAGGCAGGAGAATGGCGTGAACCCAGGAGGCGGAGCTTGCAGCGAGCCGAGATCGCGCCACTGCATTCCAGCCTGGGCGACAGCGAGACTCTGTCTCAGAAAAAAAAAAAAGAAGAAACCAAAGCTCAAAAAATTGTATAACTTTGCCAGGATCACACAGGCAGTACCAGGATCCAAATCCAGATTTTCTGATTCCAAAAGCCTTGTACTTTCTACTTTAGCAAAATTATTTATTTATTCATTCATTCATTTATTCAACATGTATTAAGCATCTATTTTGCACCAAACACAGTGCCACGTCCTAGGGATAAAAAAATGAATAAGACACCACTTCTGCCCTGCACAGAATCTTCAATCTAGTTGTGAACACAGACAAGTAGACAAGTAACTGGGTAATTACACAAGTGACAATAAATGCTACATTAGCTATGCTAGGGAAGAGAGAGGCAGTCGCGTGTACGCTTTAGAGTCTGAATGCTCAGGTTTGAACTCCAATCTTACCACCTCTTAACTGTATATCTTTGGGCAAATTGCTTAACCTATTGGTATCTCAGTTTCCTTATCTATACAATGGGAATGATAATTGAGTGTCTATCTTACAGAATGATTGTGAGGATTAAATGAATTAATACATGTAAAGTGCCTGGCACATAAGAAGTATTCAACAAATGTTACTTGTTGTTAGAGGGAGAACAAGGCCAGCAAAGCAGAGTTTATTAAAAGCTTCCAGAGGTGGTGAAGATGTCTGAGCTGAGCTTTCCAGAAATAGTAGATATAGTGATCAGCTAGGTTTAGAAGGTAGAAGACTAGGAACAGCTTGCCAGGTAACAGGAAAGCACATACAAAGGTTATTTTCCTGCCAGCCTGTTTCAGGCTCATCAGTCCTATCACAATTTATTCAGAAACCTGACACTGAACATTGTTCTTTCTTTAGGCTAAAATGGCTTTCACGTATGTCATGTGATTGCAGTGATGTTCCCAGAATTTCAAAGACATATACAATGAGGCTGAAGAGAGAGGCAGAAGTGGCGGGAACTCTGGATAGGCTGGTGGCTGTGGAGAAAAGGCAGGATATGATGAAAGGTATCCCATATGCCCTGGTCTCTGTCCAATGCCTAGTGGCTGGAGAGGACAGGGAGAGAGCCATAGAGGAAACCAGGGTCCCAAGAGAGAGGAACTACTGCTAAGTTAAACAGAGGCTGGTGAAGAAAAGATGAAGAGAGCTGGAAACAGGACAAATATATAAAGCAAATTTAAAACTCCACAAAGTACTCACTCCAAGTCACAGCAGCTTTATGCAGTTTCCCAAAGTTCTAGCAATCATCTAAAGAATTTCTTTAAATCATGTTTGCCGTGCAGGCAGCCCACTGAAAAGAACAAGTCACTCTGCTGTGGTTATAACGTTTGTAGAGACATTTCTTGAGGAGCCCAGTAAATGGGCCAGAAGAAAGACTGCCGGTGGGCCAAGGAATCCTGCCCTTGGCTTCGGCCCACATCAGAGAGTTGAAAAGGAAAAGGAAGAGACCAGCCTGCATCCCAGTTTGTAACTCTGGAGAGAGGCAAGCCTGATGTTTGGCACTCTACTCTCACAAAGAGAATTTTTAATGTCTCATGATGCCTCTTGCTTGACAAAATCTGCAGGAATTGGCCAATGCAATGTGACATTTTGATATCTAGAATCAGGACATAATTTCTTCCTGGAGTTCTTGTTCTATTTCTCTGGGATGTGGCAGAGTTTGATGATGATATTAACTGGTGTTTGGGGCCTGCCTTGCTTTTTATGCATTCATGATTATAGTCTGTATGCAAACTTTGTAGCAGTTCGTCACCTTCTGAAAGCAGTCAGTGGAGCTGAGGGCTATAGTGGGGAGGAAAGAAGAAGCACACAAGCTTACTTTGTACCAAAGACTTGGAAGTCCAAAGTAGGATATTAGAAACCATCTGCTCTCTGGGGAAGAAAGGTCTACCTGGAATGGGCATGTGTGTTCCCAAAGTCACACAGTTAGTGACAGCGCCCTGATCTGGTTTCAATCAGTGTTTCGTTCAGCCCAAGGGAAACATTGGCCTGAATTTTGTTTCTTTAATATAGCTAAGCATGATGGTTTTTTTAAAAAAAGAAAGCTACATGAGTCATGTTAACTCTCTTGGTTTTGCTGCAATGTATTATGACTCTGTCAGGAGGGTCCAGAGAAAAGAATGTGATTTCCCATGCCAACAGGTTACTAACCTGCATGATTTGTGTGCCATAGAAATTTCCAACATAGCTTAGAATGAAATTCAAAAGATTTAAAACAGCCTCCTTAACTATAAAATAAACAAGTCATTTATTCATTGCCTTCCTAAGCCTTTCAGCATCAGCATGCCAAGGGCCTTCAAATGGCCCTCACATTCCTCAACAGGTCAGCCAAATTCACTTGCTTCCCCAACTCCTTGCACACCCTTCTCTTTCTCTCCCCTTTGCAACATGTCCCTAGCTGCCACTCGGTGCCTTGGCCTTCCTCCAAACTGTTCCCCCTAAGCGGTACCCAGTGGATCCCCATTTGTCCAGACACTCTTCCCTTGATTTGTTTTTTTATTAAGCACTTTTTCCATGCCAGGTACTGTGCTAGGTACTTTACACATGGCATATCGCTTAATCCCATAAGTTCCTTCTAAGCCTCCTGCTCTCACCCTTAGCATCCAGGAAAAACTTTCCTATCCCATGTCCCATGCTGTCAGAGCCCTGCTTGAGTTGCCAGAGTAACAGCTAGTTATCTGACAAATTAATCTGCGCTAAGATGTTAAATGACAGCCCTCAAATCACACCTATGTAGACATCTGTAAACCCATACATTGGCCTATTGGAAACCTATGGTTTGCCCAAGTGTCTAATTCAATACTCTTCATAATAATAATACCCTCTATTTCTACAACTTGTAAAATCTCTTTCACATAATTACTGAATATTATCCCTTAGCTGAGCTGAAGTGTTAATGAGGACTTCACCTGCTACCATATAATACAAAGCCATGTTTTAAGGTGCCCTTAGCATCACCAACCCACAGTTTCTTCTCAGATCCTGGCCATGCTTTGACAAATCTTGCTGGCTGACATAGAAAGTCAGAATATCTAGGCAATCTAGGGGATGGGGATAGAGACAAAGGCAGTAACAGGAAGGCCAGGGAAGTTGGGAGAAGTGCCGAAAAAGCAGTCTCCTAACTGTCCCACAGCCTAATCCTATAGGGGTCTGAACCTCAGACCAAACCACTAGCCCAACCACTCCTGGCAGCTGCTGCAGCCCAATACCAACTCCCACTCCAGACTGAGGAGTTCTGCTTTCATCTCTGTTTTCTCCCCTGTCACTAGCACAATCTGGGGTAAGGAAGCAGACTTAACTAAAGCCTCACTTCTGGGCTCCACCAAGAGCCTAAAATGTTATAGGTTTCCCATCAAAAAGGCTATTCCTCAAGGCTGCTTTGTGTCCCCCAATAACACCACCACTTGTCTGACAGTGGAGCTTCCTGAGGGTGAGGCAGTATCTCCTCTAGTAGGTTAACACCTGCTGAGAAGAAAGGGCAACTGTAAACATTAAGATTAGATATCAGAATGGCAGAACTAAAAGAAAATGTTGAGATCATCCAGAACAGTGGATTTTAAACTTCAGCATGTACCAGACACCCCTGGAGGACTTATTAAAACACAAATTGCTGGGCCCTGCCGTAGTTCCTGATTCAGTAGGATTCTTTCTAACAAGTTCTCGGGTAGTGCCGATGCTCCTGGTTCAGGGAACACACTTTGAGAACTGCTGCTCTAATCTATTCTACACATTACACAGATAAGGAAATTGAGTCCCAGTGAAGAGAAATGACATGTCCATCTTGCTGATTTTGGAAACTAATAAGCAGATTAGTAACTTTCCCAAGGCTACACAACTAGTAAGTGGTACTGATTTTTAAACCCAGGCATCTCAATCCCATCTCTACCCTTTGTTATATTACAGCAACCTCTAAAAGTATGGATTTTATGTTCTATGTTTGAGTCCCAGATCCACCATCTCCTAGCTATGTCACCTTTAATAGGTTACTCCATCTATAAAATGAAGGTAATAATTGTACCTATTTCCTGGGGTTATTGTGAGAATACAATTATATATGTGATAACACATATGGGTGAACACTTAGCCTTGTGCCTCTTTATAGTAAGTGCTGAGTAAATGGCAGTTGCTATCATCATCACAGCAAAAGCTGTTTTTATTGTTAGTTGAGAAAGGCTGGGGGACACCCTTTCTCTTGGCTTCATGTTCCTAAGTGGAGCAACATCAGTTAGTGTAACACTGTTAATCTCTCTTCACCCTCACATTTTCCCTTCCTCAGGAAGAAGGGTATTCTGACTGGTAGATCTGCGAACAGGGAATAGGGATCTATCTGCTTTTAGAGGGAATGAGCTCTGGTCCACTCTGTGCTATAAAATCCCCCTTGCAAGCTAGGCCTACACTTTCCTTGCATTTTCTGTGTCTGGGTGAGTATCTCTCCCTAATTCTGGGTTAAGAAGTAAGAAGCTCATTTGGCAAACACATTTAACCCACTTTCTCTAGCACTTCTATCAGAAATGAAGCTCTCTTTATCTCTACCTCCTTTACTTCTTTGTTTGTCTTGGTCAGTTCAGACCTGGAGAAAGAAAAGAAAGGGTGCTATTTATTGGGCCACCCGAAACCTTTGCATTATTATTGCTCATTCATCTGAGTTAGTGGCAGAGCTTTTTCTGAACCTAAGTCTCCAAACTCCCACTCCAATGCTCATTAACTATCCGGGCATTATCATATGGAAAAAGCCTTCAGGGCTGCATTTCATTTACTTCATTTTTTGTAGACTTTTATTGAGATATATATAGAAGAGTGCACAAATTGTAAGTACAGATCAGTGAATCTTCACAAACTGAATAAACCTGTATAACCAGCACCCAGATCAATAACCAGAATACCAGAAGCCCCTTTGTGCCCCCTTCCAGACACTGCTTCCCTTATTTCCTTCTATTTTTAATAGAAACATAAAACCTTTCATCAGTGAGCAAGCTATTTACATGTTCTACCATCACAAAGTCTTCGGTTGAATAAGGAAATCAAATCAGCCCTCTCAGTCTTCGTTTAAATAAACAATCTCCTCTCCACAAGCTATGCAATTCGAGCATGATGTAAATGCTTCCAGCATCATGTAAATATATCCTGTGCATTCACTGGAATTGCCTATGCAAGATTCAAAGCCATGCAAACATCTTTCCTTCATTTTCATTGGAAGTTGCAGTTCATTCAGGAGTGACACCAGTAGATAGACTAGGAAATAGCCTCAAGCATCAAGGAAAAGCAGCTAAGGCTCCTTAAACAGTGGAGGTGATGAGGTGGAAGACTACTGAGGTTTGTGGGTAGTCCTACCCACCTCCTTGACCTTCCAGATCTTGCAGTCATGCATATCATCTCTAACCCCACACCCTACACACACACACACACACACACACACCCCTCAGATTGGGTGGTAATTGCTTGAACTGGAACTTGTGTCATGCACAAACGGACATTTAATTAGGGCTTCTGTCATGAAGAATATTAATTACTTAAACGCCATCCAACTCAGAGTTAGTTAAGATTTCAAAATAGGATCCTAAGTTACCAAGTTCATTCTCACAAAATCTTTCCATTAAGACAAGGGTGGAGAAGGCAGTTAAGGGCACTAATGGTTCACCATCATCCTTATAATAAAACCCAAACCCTTCATTTCATTATGACCTGTAAGCATCTACATGATCTGCTCACAAGCTGTCTAGCACTCTGAAGTTTCTCTCTCTCTCTCTCAATCTTTCTTTCTCTCTCTCCCTCCCTATTCCTCCCTCACAACCACCCTCTCCCCCACTGACCCTTTCTCCCCAGTTACACTGGCTTCCTTCCTTTTCCTTGCTCTTTCTTCCTAATCTTCGCAGACTAGCTCCTGAGTCATTCTAGATGTCACTTCCTCAGAGAAGCCACCTTAGACCACCCCTCAATCAATTTCTCCTTATTTTGACTTCTTCAAACACTTATGATTATCAGAAAATTACACTGCATTACTTGCATACTCATTGATTATCTGTTTTCCCCATTAGGAGGTAAGCATGATAAGAGCAGGGATTTCATCTAACTTGTTTGCCACTGTGCCCCAGTATATAGAACATTGCTTGGCACATAGAAGATACACAACAAATTTCTTGAATAAATACATGAATGGTTTTAAACTATTTATGTGGCCTAAAGTTTCCAGATGCAATTCATGGCATCACTCTTTAGCAGTCTCAGGAAAGCATGAACTTTGAAACCAGCTAAACTTAGGCTCGAATCCTGGTTTTTCACCTAATAAAACTGGGTGACCTTGGGCAAGTTTCCCAGTCTCTTTGAACCAATTTTAACTTCTGTATAATTGTCATAATCTCCATGTATGCAAAGTCCACAACACAATGAAGTAGAACAAGATAGACCTCAAATCACAGACTCACTCCCTCCTCCCAAACCACCTTCTTGCTATTATATTTCTCTCCATTCTCCTTGATGGTTCTTCTTTTTGTCCAGGTGTGTCTAAATATTTTCTTTCCTCTCTACTCTCCCCACTCTCACAAACTATTCAAACCAAACAACTACGGCAACAACAACAAAAAAATCGGATGCCTGCCAAGGCCATATGACAAAATCATCATTTAAGCTCCCATTTCTTCAGTGATTGGCCTGTTGCTTTCTGCCTATCATCTGTCTTCTTCCATTACCTTCTGTTGTTGTGAAGAAATCAAGCTGAAGTACTGTAAGTATGGACTTTAAGTCATAATAAATCATTCAGATGTCAAGAGCCTTAATCTGCCAATCTAAGGGCAAGGAGATTGATTGGATTGATTGGAAGGTTCTAAAAGCTTCACGTATCATTTTTAAGGGGTTGATCTTTCTTTCTCTTTCTTCTTCTTCTTGCTTACTTTCTTTCTTAAGAAAGGTTGGGAGGTACATCAATCTCCTTTCCTATGTGGAAAGCTAGGTGAATTACCATTGTGAACCCCCCAAATTTGAGACAGATGTCAATTAATTTAGAAAGTTTATTTCACCAAGGTTGAGGATGCACACCTGTGACACAGCCTCTGGAAGTCCTGATGACATGTGCTCAAGGTGGTCAGGGCACAGCTTGATTTTATGCATTTTAGGGAGGCATGAGACATCAATCAATATATGTAAGAAGTACAATGATTCCATCCAGAAAGGCAGGGACAACTTGGAGTGGGGAGGGCTTCCAGGTCACAGGTAGGTGAGAGACAAATGGTTGCATTCTTTTGAGTTTCTGATAAGCCTTTCCAAAGGACGCAATCAGAATATGCATCTAGGGATGACTTTCAATAGAATGGGAGGCAGATTTGCCCTGAGCAGTTCCCAGCTTGAATTTTCCCTTCAGTTTAGTGATTTTGGGGGCCCAAGGTATTTTCCTTTTACATCATCAAAGAAATGTCTGCTACAACTCTACTAGGGAAAACTCTGGTCACTACGGAGTAAGCACTAAAAGGTACCGTGGAAGTCATCTAATTCAATCTCTTCATCTTGTAGAAGAAGAACTGAGACCCACAGAGGAGGTGTGTCACTTGCCCAAGCTCACAGAGTTAATGGCAGAAATAGAGCAAAGCCCGAAGTCTTCTAACCAGCTTAGTGTCCTTTTTATTTTATTTTATTTATTTTATTTTTTTTTTGAGACTGAGTCTTGTTCTGTCACCCAGGCTGTAGCGCAGTGGCGCATCTCGGCTCACTGCAAGCTCCGCCTCCCGGGTTCACGCCATTCTCCTGCCTCAGCCTCCCTAGTAGCTGGGACTACAGGCGCCCGCCACCATGCCCGGCTAATTTTTTGTATTTTTTTTTTTTTGGTAGAGACGGGGTTTCACCGTGTTAGTTAGGAAGGTCTCGATCTCCTAACCTCGTGATCTGCCCACCTCGGCCTCCCAAAGCGCTGTGATTACAGAGTGTCCTTTTTATTAATACTAGACCAAACCATTCCCTCACCGGAACTCAGAATCCCAAAGCAAAGATTGGAACAGCTAACTTAGACCTTTACAGAGAGATTGAGTCAAGTAAAGCATGCATGTGGCTTCCACTGATTTCTCATAGATACTTAGAAATGGTAAGAGAATGTACCAATCAGGATCCCAGCAGAAAACAGGCAAGTATACTCAAATTAAATAATTCGAAGAGAGTTTAATAAAGGGATGATTTACAAAGGTTGGTAAACTAAAAAAGAGATTATGGACTCCTGGGAGAGGTAGGAGAAGTGTTATCACCTCAGGCCTGAAAGGGTGACAGGAGAGAGCTGCTCCTAAAAGGAGAGAGAGTTTCATGGAGAGAGCTCTGACCTTTCACTGAAAGACACAATCAGCCCATGGCATCCTGCAGGGGGAAGCTGCGGGAATAAATATCCACATTTCACTCTCTTCCTTCTGATCTCCCACTAGTACTTCCCATTGGTCAAATTCACAGGAAAGCCAGAGGACAAGTAAGCTCAGTGAAGAAATGTACACAAGTCTGTCTTCCAGAACAACACAGTAGTGTAGAAGAGGGTGGGGAATGGGTCTGGAAAGACAAAGATAAGACGCCCAACACAGTTTGACAAGGTAAAATGAATATATTATTTCTTCCATTTTACAGAAGAGAAAATTGAAGCTAAAATGAGTTAGATCACTTGTTCAAGGTCACACAGCTAGTATTTAAACCCAGATGTCAGAATTGATATTTGAGTCCAGGACTGCCTTGATTAACAGTAAGAAATATAGAAGTGTTCTCTCCTGTGTCCTAGCAGGTTAAGAAAAAGCAAAGAATCATGGGATAAATACTGTCTAAGTAGTTCCAGATATGTAAAAAAAGGTACACCCACTTTTTAATTACTCCTTAGCCACCTTCTCCAAAGTGCTTAGTCTTTACCCTCTTTCCTATAAACCCATACTGGAGTTTTAATGGACAACTAATTTGTTAACTAGTAATTTAGCATTAATTGTTACCATTTGAAGGTGTAACTATTTCCAGGGGAGTATGCATTTTAATAGAGAACTTCTCCCTTGTTGTCTCACTTCCCTTCATACCTTTCCTAGAGTAAGTATGAGAAGACTTTGTGCTAAGTTGGAAAGGCTGGTGAGCCTTATCTTAGCCTATAAGGCATTGGAAGACGCATCTGTTGGAGGAAGTACATAGTTACACACTCTGACTCAGTTATGGAAAAAAAGCAACTTGAATTTCTACATCTGACTTCATCTTGTTCTGGAGCCCCAATTCCCCCAGTATCTTTTAGGCTAATTTTTAGTCAATTCAAAGTTCAAACTTCCTATTAGGGCTCCCTCAATCTTCTCAAAATGTCTTTTCTTCTCCTTCCTCAAGACGGCATCAGGGTGCAGAAAGAAGTTTGTATAGCCTCAATGCAGCCAGAGGAGGGGCCTTTGTGCTGCATGTTGGTCTCTGGTTCCTCTCTGACCTCTACTGAAATGTCCCTAACTATGGCTGGTCATCATGAATCCTGCATCGGCATCTACTATAGTGTTTCAAGTCCACCTGTCCTTTGGGGAATCATGCCGGGAACACTGCTAATGACCTTGAAACTTGCCATTACTCTTTTTTTTTTTTTTTTTCCAGTAGTTTTCAGTAAGGTTTTTTTTTTTTTTTTTTTTTTTTGTTTTATTATACTTTAGGGTTTTAGGGTACATGTGCACAATGTGCAGGTTTGTTACATATGTATCCATGTGCCATGTTGATTTCCTGCACCCATTAACTCGTCATTTAGCATTAGGTGTATCTCCTAATGCTGTCCCTCCCCCCTCCCCCCACCCCACAACAGTCCCTGGAGTGTGATGTTCCCCTTCCTGTGTCCATGAGTTCTCATTGTTCAATTCCCACCTATGAGAGAGAACATGCGGTGTTTGGTTTTTTGTCCTTGCGATAGTTTACTGAGAATGATGTTTTCCAGTTTCATCCATGTCCCTACAAAGGACATGAACTCATCATTTTTTATGGCTGCATAGTATTCCATGGTGTATATGTGCCACATTTTCTTAATCCAGTCTATCGTTGTTGGACATTTGGGTTGGTTCCAACTCTTTGCTATTGTGAATAGTGCCGCAATAAACATACGTGTGCATGTGTCTTTATAGCAGCATGATTTATAGTCCTTTGGGTATATACCCAGTAATGGGATGGCTGGGTCAAATGGTATTTCTAGTTTGAGATCCCTGAGGAATCGCCACACTGACTTCCACAATGGTTGAACTAGTTTACAGTCCCACCAACAGTGTAAAAGTGTTCCTATTTCTCCACATCCTCTCCAGCACCTGTTGTTTCCTGATTTTTTAATGATGGCCATTCTAACTGGTGTGAGATGGTATCTCACTGTGGTTTTGATTTGCATTTCTCTGATGGCCAGTGATGATGAGCATTTCTTCATGTGTTTTCTGGCTGCATAAATGTCTTCTTTTGAGAAGTGTTTGTTCATGTCCTCTGCCCACTTTTTGATGGGGTTGTTTGTTTTTTTCTTGTAAATTTGTTTGAGTTCATTGTAGATTCTGGATATTAGCCCTTTGTCAGATGAGTAGGTTGCAAAAATTTTTTCCCATTCTGTAGGTTGCCTGTTCATTCTGATGATAGTTTCTTTTGCTGTGCAGAAGCTCTTTAGTTTAATGAGATCCCATTTGTCGATTTTGGCTTTTGTTGCCATTGCTTTTGGTGTTCAGGACATAGGCGTGGGCAAGGACTTCATGTCTAAAACACCAAAAGCAATGGCAACAAAAGCCATTACTCTTAAGGCAAGGTTTCTGCACTCAGCTCTCTCCTCTTCCTGACCCCAGTCCTCTTCTTATGCACCTGTCTTTTCTTCACTCTTACATCCCCCACCAGGGAATGTGGGAAATTAAGATCTCTTTTATAGCCTTTCAGGACTAACTACATGGTCCCCAACCCTCTCTTTGTTTTATCATGCCACCTCGATACTCAACTGTGGCTACTCTGTGTTGATATGGGGTATCATGTGAGGTGAGCCCCTCCATGAGTTATAGATAGGAAGGGCAGTATCATCCCTTTTCATAGTCCAGAGTGTGAGGTCAACATCTCAAGCCTAAGCACATTCCTTCCCAAATATTGCCAAGCTCCTCTGAGCATCAAAACAGCTTTTGGGTTCCCAAGTGGCAGAAACATCCCTTATGTTATTATTCCTCATCCTCACTATACAATAGCTTATACAATAATTTACAATAGTAAATTATTTTCAAACCACCACATTTTGTTCTTGGTCTGTAAAGGGACTGTTTACCCTCATCAAAGCCTGATTTTTGAAACTATGACCTCACTATACACTCAAAATTACCATTTGAAATTCAGAGCTAGGCAATGGTATAGTTGTTCTAGGTCATTTCTATCTTACCCCAAAGCAATAATTGATTCAATGAGTAGGAAGAGTGCATGCAAGACAGCAAGGAAATAGATTATCAGGAGCAAATGACAATAAAAATCGGTTTATTATTTCAAAAATATGTGAGACATACTTTCATTCTTCAATTTAGACCAAAAGTACTTTTAAAGCACCTATCATGCGCCAGGCACTATTCGGGGTAGCTATACATAGTGAAGAATAAAAATGCCTCAGTCAATTTCTAGTATCACAAATTTACTATTAAAAAACTTTTTAAACAGTGGTCAATCCTTTTTGGCTACATTCCATACAACAACACACCAGTGCAGCCAATCTTTTCTTCATTGCATCTGAGACTAGAGTATTGTGCCTGATTATTTTTGTCTGGGTAACTGGGGGTTAACTTGAAAATTTTATTATTTTTCAAAATTTATGACTGAAAATCCTATGAGTCAAATTTCCTGCCTTAGTGTGTACAATATAGTAAGTTACATTAGTGAACAAAATTCAATATTTGAAGATTAAAGATATTGCCAGGTCTTGGAGTCATCTTTCCAACCATCAATGGCAGCAGTCCAGACTAGTAATGTAGTTGTAAAAGGCTTAAGAGATTGTGTTTAACCCATAGTGAACCCAAAATACACTAGAAATGTTCTTTTAAAAGCCCTAGAAGATAGTTATCTTTTGCTACCCCTCTTTCTGCAAAAATACAATTAAGTAAAAAGTTTTGTTAATTAGGAATCCTCATTAAAGAAAGTTATATTAATCACTTAGATACTTGTTTGAAGCTCATTGTAATAAGATTTTGAACTTCATTATATAAAATTTTATTTCAAATAATGCTGCAAACTTCTTAGACATTCCAGTACGACTCCTTACTGAAAGATCTTTAAAAGTATTCAGCATTATCATTTTGCTTTACTGAGCTTAGAATGCAGTAGTTTTTTGTCTTTCCAAATATACCCTTAATAAAGTGCTTACAAGCTTTTCATAGCTGAAAACTACTTATTAGGGCAGTATTATTATTCCTAAAATTTTCCTGATTTTATTGTCTTGCCCCCATATTGTTCAAAATCAGTACAATTATTGCTGTAATTTGAGAGAAGCTGTCATTTGTTAAAGGGATTCTTTAGACAGGTCAATGGGAATGTTTTGACCTTCCTCTCTAAAAGAATAATTACATTTTCTACTTAATGAAAAGCTTGTGGTTAAAAAGCATCTCAAGTCGCAGCCAGGCAAAAACATGAAAGGAAGAGTCACTTACATGTATATGTGAGATCCCATATCTCTTTTATTTTAATTGCTAAACAAATTTTGCAGACTTGAAAAGGGCTAGTTTGACAGCCCTTGAGCAAAAGCCCTTGCTTATTAACGGTTAGAGCCTTAACCTATTGTAAAACAACATCAGACCAAAAAAGGGAGCAACTGGTGGGGTTTCTTAGGAACAGGGTGTGAGAGTTAGGGAATGAAAAGTTACCTAGCAATTAAGGCGAATATCTTTGTTAAGGAGAGAGCACAGCACCCCTATTTTGCTTCCCATTTCTTCCCCTAAAGCCAGTAGAAATTGTCCTTATATCAGTTAAGCTAGGCTTGGAGATTAGGGCAGAAGTGTCCCCATCTGAGTTCAATCACCACTCCTTTCTTCCAGGATTTCTTGGGGAAAATGACAATTATTGATTTCTGTGCACAAAGGGCAGGCTACTCCCTGGTGACAGTAAAGGAAGTTTTGAGAATGTAATGGAGAATGTTCAAACAGTAGCTGGGATATTTCTAGCAGCAGCAGAAACAGGGAAGGCGGGGTGCTATGCAGATGAATGCTAGCTAGCAGAAGCCAAGAGGCCCAACACGGGGTTTGTCTGCTAATCACATTCAAACCAACACCTTGCCAGAAAGCCACGTCCCAAGCTCTCAAATAATGCTTGCTTCAGGGGTCAATTTTTCCAAGAGCTTTCCATGAAAAGATTTTTAATGGAAATATAAGCTTCATCTGAGCAATAAGGGAAAAAAATGTAAATCTCTTCTCCACCTTGCACTCACTTTTCCTGCTGTATTATAGGTAAAAGAAAAACTCATCAGAAATGACTCCACAGCCAGACTCTGACCTCCTCAGATCCTGCTCCCTCTAATCAGGCCACAGTTGACTGACAGTCAGGAAATAAACCCTTCTTTCAAGGTACAGCCAGAACAGGTTTACAGCAAATGACTAATATGATCTAATCTTCCAGCAATTTCGACAGTTTTCAATTCTGGAAGATTCATATACGTCTGTTTAACTTTCTGATTCTATCCTTCGACTGCTCATTGAATTATCCTTCAAGATTCAATCTTCTCAAATATTGCAACCTTTTTATTATCAAACTCCAGTGTAATATCAGGGTCCACAATGTGCCCAAGTACTACAATATCCACCTGGGGGACATTGAAAAGCCAAAAGTCTAATAGCCAAAGCCTTATTGGTAGGAGGAGTAGAAAACCACTTATCCAATTAGCAAATCCTCATTAAACTGCCACTAGGTGTGCTAGCCACTGTGCTAAGTGTTGTGGGTGGTACAATCATCAGTTTCTGAGATGCCATTAACGTCCAAAATCTACCTCTCCCACGAGCTCACTAATGCCTGAAATCCCTTTAATAAGGGACCAAGTCTTTAATTTCCATTCCTGTGAGAGAGAAAAAGTTTATTTAAATTCACACTGAGTTGTAAATGACTAATATTAGGGCCACTCCCCAGATTAGATTGTAATAGGAAGGAAGAAAGAGAAGGAAGAGGGTAGGTAGTGCTGGAAGCCTGAAGGAAGAGGGAGTGTAGGGGAGGCGAGATAGTACAAAGAGAAAAGAGGGCAAAGCAAGGAGGCTGAGGGTTACAGAGACCAACATTGCCAACTCCACTATCTTACCAAAGGGCAATTCAGCATGAAACTTGAGTAAGCATCTATGGGGTCTAAAGAGGAAGAGGTCAAATGCAGCTGGTGCCAGCCAGGCTCTGCAAGAGTTTTACATTTTCTTTTGAATCTGGTAATAAAATACATCCCCATAGGGTTCTGATTGAAATAAAAAAACACTGCTTCAAGTTTAAAGCAGAATTACTAATCTTAAAATTGCAAAGGGTATTAACATATAAATTATTATTCCTAAAAGCGTTTCAAACTCACTGGTACATGTGGATCATTTTCTCTGTCCCATTTCAACTATTTTTTACATTTGAAGCTCTATTTTAGACCACTATAAGGCCAGGTTTCAAATTACTTTTATTTACAATTTGATGCATGGAGCTCTGAAATTTCTTAACGTATAGTTCAAGCCTCAATCATCCTTATTTCTATCTTAATTTTCAGTGGGCTATGCAAGAAAGAGTTAATGTTTTCATAGCAAGCAGGTTCTGCTCTGTGTGTGTGTGTGTGTGTGTGTGTGTGTGTGTGTGTGTGTAGAGGACAGGGTTCTCTGTAATCTCGCAGAGTGCATCTTTCAAATGGAGACATAAATGAAAGTATAGTCACAAGTCAAGGATGCCCACTTTCACCACTCTGATTCAATATAGTACTAGAAGTTCTACCCAGAGAAATTAGGAAAGAGAAAGAAATAAAGGACATCCAAACTGGAAAAGAGGAAGTCAAATTGCTCCTCTTTGCAGTTGACATGATTTTATAAATAGAAAAACCTAAAGACTCCACTAAAAAACCCTTAAAACTAATAAACAAATTCAGGAAAGTTGCAGGATACAAAATGAACATATGAAAACCATACAAAAAACAGGCTCCTTACCCTGCCAAAAAGGAGACTAGCGATGGAGCTGACACTGCTGCTATCATGATGTCATTCCTCTGAGTAGGAGGTGCTGGGACTGTCACATTCAGCCAGTTTCTTGAAATTAGCATGCTCTTTTTGGTGTTTTTTTTTCAATGGGGTCTTTTAGAACCTTAGGAGAGTTGATGAAAAGAATGCTTATGTACAGCTGACAACAGGAATGATCTTTATGGGCTATATGGGAAAGAGACACTTCATATATAGAGAAGGACAATTTAAAGAAGGGGTTTCTTTCTATTTCTCATTTGTCTGACAGACAGTAATGTCTCTCCTGCTGGTAGCTTTCAGGGCAAAGAGGTTTGTGTAAGTTGTCATGAAATTCATTATCATACATTTATTCTCTAAAAATGCAATTGGAGCCACCCTTCATGTGTGCTACATTTAAAATAACTATTCTAAAAAACCTTATACACATAAAGTACTAACAAGAACACCAAGATGGAAAGAGATGTTTTTTTCATTATTGGATCATATCTCAGAGCTGAGGACAATCACAATGCACAAGCCAAGTACAGCAGAACACAGCCTTTTCAGGGGTGGCACAGTTACCTTTTCATTTGAGAATGCCCACCCCTAGCCAAAAGGCCTTACAAAGCAAGATTCACTTGACAAATCAGTTCACAATCCCCCCAACTCACTTAGCTTTCATGCTGCTTCAATATGATGAAGAAATAGCAGAAATGTGTGTGTTAGACTCAAAAAATTAGGTATAGAAGGAGCATACCTCAATACAATAAAGGCCATATGTGGCAAAACCACAGCTAACATCATACTGAACAGGGAAAAGCTGAAAGCTTTTCCTCTAAGAACTGGAACAAGACAAGGGTGCCCACTTTCACCACTGTGATTCAATATAGTACTGGAAGTTCAAGCCAGAGAAATTAGGAAAGAGAAAGAAACAAAAGACATCCAAACTGGAAAAGAGGAAGTCAAATTGTCCCTCTTTGCAGTTGACATATTTTATACGTAGAAAAACCTAAAGACTCCACTAAAAAACCCTTAAGACTAATAAACAAATTCAGGAAAGTTGCAGGATACAAAATGAACATACAAAAACCAGTAGCATTTATATACACCAATAATGAACTAGCTGAAAAAGAAATCAAGAAAGCAGTCCCATTTATAATAGCTACCAAAAAATGCAATACCTAGAAATAATTTAACCAAGGAGATCTCAATGTCATTAAAAGATCTCTACAATGAAAGCTATGAAACGCTGATGAAAGAAATTGAAAATAACACAAAAAAATGGAAAAGCATCCATGTTTTTGAGCTAGAAGAATTAATGTTGTTAAAATGACCACACTACCAGTTGATCACCTGGCTAATGCCTGTAGTCCCAGCACTTTGGGAGGTGCAGGTGGGAAGATAACTTGAGCTCAGGAATTCCAATCCAGTCTGGGCAACATAGGGAGACATCATCTCTACAAAAGCCTTAAAAATTAGCCAGCGGTGGTGGCGGTGCACATCTGTGATCCCAGCTACTCAGGAGGCTCAGTGGGGAGGATCATTTGAACCTGGGAGGTCAAGGCTGCAGCAAGCTGTGATCCTGCCACTGCACTCCAGCCTGGGTGACAGAGCAAGACCCTGTCTCAAAAAACAAAACAAAACAAAACAAAAAACACACTACCCAAAGCAATCTACAAATTCAATGCAATCTCTATCAAAATATTGATAACATTCTTCACAGATATAGAAAAAACAATCCTAAAATTCATATGTAACCACAAAAGACCCCAAATAGCTAAAACAATCCTGAGCAAAAAGAACAAAGCTGGGGGGATCACACTACCTGACTTCAAAATAAACTACAAAGCTGTAGTAACCCAAACAGCATGGTATTGGTATAAAAACAGACACATAGATCAATGAAATAGAATAGAGAACTCAGAAATAAATCCACATATTTACAACCAACTTATTTTCAACATACATTGGGGAAAGAATAGTCTCTTCAATAAATTCTTCTGAAAAAAATGGATATGCACAATATGCAGAAGAATTACACTTGATCTCTATCTCCCATAAGATATATATAAATCAACCCAAAAATGGAACAAACACTTAAATGTAAAAAGTTCAAAACTATAAAACTACTAGAAGAAAATACAGGGGAAACGATTTATAACATTGATCTTGGCAAAGATTGTATAGCTAAGACTTCAAAATCACAGGCAACAAAAGCAAATATAGACAAATAGGAATGTATTAAACTAAAAAGCTTCTGCATAGCAAACAATCAGCAAAGTGAAGAGACAACCCATTGAATGGGAGAGAATATTTGCAAACTTCAGTTGACAATGAGCTAATATCCAGAATATACGGGGAACTCAAACAACTCAACAGTAGAAAAACAAATAGTCCCAAAAGTGGGCAAAGGATCTGATTAGCTATTTCTCAAAAGAAGACATATAAATGATCAACAGGTATATGACAAAATGTTACACATCACTAATTAAATGGGAATTGCAAATTAAAATCACAATGATATATCATCTCATCCCAGTTAGAATAGCTATTACTAAAAAGACAAAAAATAACAGATGCTGGCAAGGATGTGGAGAAAAGGGAACTCTCATACACTGTTGGTGGGAATGTAAATTAGTACAGCCATTATAGAAAACAGTGTGGAGATTCTGCAACAAATTAAAAACCAAAGATAGAACCACCATATGATCCAGCAATCCCACTACTGTGTATTTATCCAAAGGAAAGCACATGAGTATATTGAAAAGCTATCTGCATCCCCGTGTTTATTGTAACACTATTCACAATAGATAAGATACAGAATCAAACTAAGTGTCCATCAAGGGATGAATGGATAAAGACAATATGATGTATATACATAATGGAATACTATTCAGCCATAAAAAATGAAACCCTGTTATTCATGGCAACATGGATGAGCCTGGAAGACATTATATTAAGTGAAGTAAGTTAGGCACAGAAAGATAAATACTGCATGTTCTCACACGTATATGGGCACTTAAAAAGTTGAGCTCATAGAAGTAGAGAGTAGAACTGTGGTCACTAGAAGATGGGAAGAGTGGAGGTGGGGAGGGGAGGGAGGAGTTGGTTAATGGATAAAAAATTACAGCTAGATAGGAGGAATAAGTTCTAGTGTTCTATAGCACTGTAGACTGACAATAGTTAGCAATAATTTATTGTATATTTTCAAATAGCTAGAAGACAGGATTGTGAATGTTCCCAACACAAAGAAATGATCAATGTTTCAGGTGACACATATGCTAATAACCCTGATTTAATCATTATACATTATAATATATGTATCAAAATATCACTATGTATCCCATAAATATGTACAATTATTATGTGTCAAATAAAAATCAAAGAAAAAATTTAAAAACAAATGTGGGAGTTAGTAAATTAGGGATCCAGTCTGGCTCTGTCACTGATCAGTGTCATGACCTTAATGGGCCTCAGTTTTCCTGTCTACACAGTGGAAGAAATGCCACTTGAACACAATAACACTTGAGCTTCCTGTTCCACGTAAGTTCAAATGTGGCAATGAATATTAAAGCAATTTGAAATGTATAAAATCCAATATGAATGAAAATTGAATTATTCTTTCCACTCCAGAACTGGAGAATGAGGTTCCACTGGGACAAAATAATGCCTAATTTTCTGCTCTGGAAAATATTCATAAGACCTTTTCTGCTATTAAACTATGACTGTTGGGCTTTTGATCAATTATCAGTTCAGTTCTACCTCTAGTTCCCACAGTGTCCCAGGCTTTTTCTCTGTAAAGCTCTCCTATATACATCTCCCCAAGGATACTCTATTTTTTTCATATATCTAATGTTGCTATTGAGAAGTCTGAGATCAAACTGATTCTTATCTCTTTATACATATACTATTTGTTCTTTCAGGATCCTTTTAGAATTTTCTCTTTGATTCTCTTAATGTTCACTATAAAGTATCCAATATAGGTTTTCCTTTTTGTTCCTATTTAGCACTCTATGACTCTTTTCAAAATGAAGTTTATTATTTTTCAATTCCAGAAAATTCATCTCAATTATTTTTTAAAACAATTAATTCTCTCCATTTTTATTTTCCCTATTTCTTAGACTCCTTTTATTTAATATTGTCACTTTTAGTTCCAACTTCCATATCCTTTAGCTTTTTTATATATTTTTTCTATTTCCTTATCCTTCCCTGCTACCTTCTAAGAAAGTTCCTCAGTTTTATCTTGAACTCACTAACTTGTTCTTTAGCTACATTTATCCAACTATTGATTCTACCAATTATATTTTTCTAGAGACAGGGTCTTGCTCTGTCACCCAGACTGGAATGAAGTGGCGTGATTATGGCTCGCTGCAGCCCCAACCTCCCAAGCTCAAGTTATTCTCCCACCTAAGCCTCCAGAGTAGCCGGGATTATAGGCGCACAACACCACACTTGATTAAAAAAAAAAAAAAAAAAACTTCTTTTTTTGTAGAGATGGGGTCTCCCTATGTTGCTCAGGCTGGTCTCAAACTCCTGGCCTCAAGAAACCCTCCCGCCTTGGCCTCTCAAAGTGCTGGGATTGCAGGCATGAGCCACTGTGCCCGGCCCCCAATTGTATTTTTTATTTCAATTATTATATTTTTTAAGACTAGAATTTCCACTTCTACGCATGACTGAATAACTAGCACTGGACCTGCCCTCCTACCATAAGTAACTAGAAAACTGGACAAAATATAGGAAACAATTGCTTTCAGACAGTAGACAAAAGGGAGTGGAGAACTATGATCTTCGAGGTAAAGGAAATAAATTATGTAATCTCTGTGATTGCCTAGCTTGCTGCTTGGAGGCAATTTCTGGACCACAGCATAAGGATGGAAAATCCAAGCAGAGCACAGTGATCTTGCTGATTTAGGAGACAGAGATCTGAGTCCAGGTAGGCCAAGACAGCTATAATTTGTGGGGCAGGGTATAAGAGAGGAGGGAGTTATGCAAAGAAAGGACTCCAAAATTTGGCATGGGGCTCCCGTGAGTCTTTGCTGAATACTGAGTTGTGCATACATAGAGTGGAACTCCCATGAGGATAGGCAAAGAAAAACTGCTGAAGAGCTGTAAGCTGAACAATTCCCAGAGCTCAACCAGGACAGGGAAATGTTTGATTTGCAATCAGCCAGAGTGAAGAAATGTTGAGTACCCAGCAATTTGAGTTGAGACCCCAAAATGATCACACATTCATAGTAGGGCTATCCTAGTCCTAGATTAGAGTGAAAGCTACCCTAGACCTACTATAACAAAGCTTATAAACAAGCCTTAAAACTTTGAAGCTGACATGAAAGTGACTTAACTGCCTGCTAAACAAAACTCACCATTCTTTAAAGTAAGACAACAAAATTCAGGCACTCAACAACAAAATATTCACAATATCCAGCATCTAATTAAAACTACTAGACAAGCAAAGAAACAGGAAAATATGACCTATAAACAGAAAAAAAAATTAGATGACAGTAAAAAAAACAGAAAGGGTAGAATTAACAGACAAAAATTTAGAAAAGCTATTAAAATGTGTTCAAGGGTTCAAAATAAAACATAAACATAATGAGGAAAGAAATGGAAATATTTTAAAAGAACCAAATAAAACTACTAGAGCTAAAAATATATTTGAAATCAAAATTTTACTGATTAGGATTAACGACAGATTAGACACTGCAGAAAATGAGTAAACTTGAAGACAGCATTACAAAGTATCCAAATTGAAACACAAAAAGAAAAAAAAGTATGAAAAAATGGTAACTAGAGCTTCAGTGATACGTGGGACAATATCAAGTGGTCTCACTCATATATAATTGAAGGCCCAGAATGGGGATTTAGAGAAAACATTTGAAGAAATAATGACTAAAATTTTCAAAATTTGATGATAACTATAAATCCATAGATTCAAAAAGTTCAACAGACTCCAAGCAGTATAAACACAAAGAGAACCACACCGAGGCACATCATAATCAAGCTGCTAAAAACTAATGACAAAGAAAGAATCTGGGCTGGGCGTGGTGGCTCACGCCTGTAATCCCAGCGGTTTGGGAGGCTGAGGCGGGCGGATCACCTAAGGTCGGGAGTTCGAGACCAGCCTGACCAACATGCAGAAACCCCGTCTCTACCAAAAATACAAAATTAGCTGGGTGTGGTGGTTCATGCCTGTAATCTCAGCTACTCAGGAGGCTCAGTCAGGAGAATCGCTTGAACCTGGGAGGCAGAAGTTGTGGTGATCTGATTTCACTCCACTGCACTCCAGCCTGGGCAACAAGAGAGAAATTCTGTCTCAAAAAAAAAAAAAAAATCTTAAATGCAGCCAAAGGAAAACAAAGAACACTTTAGGTATAAGGAAACAAAGACAAGGATTAACACTGACTTTTCAGAAATAATGTAAACTGGAAAGCAATACAGAGACATTAAAGTAGTGTGATGGTTAATACTGAGTGTCAACTTGCTTGGATTGAAGGATGCAAAGTATTGATCCTGGGTGTGTCTGTGAGGGTGTTGCCAAAGGAGATTGACATTTGAGTCAGTGGGCTGAGAAAGGCAGATCAACCCTTAATCTGGGTAGGCACCACCTAATCAGCTGCCAGCATGGCTAGAATATAAACCAGGCAGAAAAATACGAAAAGATTAGACTGGCCTAGCCTCCCAGCCTACATCTTTCTCATGTGATGGATGCTTCCTGCCCTTGAATATTAGACTCCAAGTTCCTCAGTTTTGGGACTCTGACTGGTTCTCCTTGCTCCTCAGCTTGCAGACGGCCTATTGTGGGACCTTGTGATCCTGTGAGTTAACACTTAATAAACTCCCCTTTATATATATGTGTGTGTGTATATACATATATACACATATATACACATACACATATGTATATGTGTGTATATATATACACACACATAAATGCATATATATACACACATATATATGCATACACGTATATATGTGTATATACATATACGTGTGATATACATATATACACATATGTATACGTGTATATACATATGTATATATACACATATATACACATATACACGTGTATATATACGTGTACACACACGTGTGTATATACACATATATACGTGTATACATACGTATATATACACATATACATACGTATATATACACATATACATACGTATATATACACATATACATACGTATATATATATACAGATATACATACACATGTGTATATACAGATATACATACATACATATGTATATACAGATATACATACATACATATGTATATATACAGATATACATACATACGTATATATACAGATATACATACATACGTATATATACAGACATACATACATACGTATATATACAGATATACATACATACATATGTATATATAGATATACATACATACATATGTACACGTATATACATATATACATATGTACACTTATATACATATGTACACATATATACATATGTACACATATATACATATATACATATGTACACCTATATACATATGTACACCTATATACATATATACATATGTACACATATAGACATATATACATATGTACACATATAGACATATAGACATATATACATATGTACACATATAGACATATATACATATGTACACATATAGACATATATACATATGTACACATATAGACATATATACATATGTACACATATAGACATATATACATATGTATATGTACACATATAGACATATATACATATGTATATGTACACATATAGACATATACATATGTATATGTACACATATAGACATATATACGTACACATATAGACATATATACATATGCATACGTACACTTACATGCATATGTACACATGCATACGTACACTTACATGCCTATGTACATATGCATATCTACACTTATATACACACATATACATATGTATATATACACACATATACATATATACATATGTGTGTGTATATATGTATATATACATACATACACACAAATATATATACACACATATATGTATGTCCTATTAGTTCTGTCCCTCTAGAGAACCCTGACTAATACAAGTAGTGAAAGAAAAAAAAAAAAAACTGTTAACCTAGAATGCTATATCAAAGGAGGAAAAAACCTTCCAAAATAAAAGCTAATTACATACCTTGTCAGGCAAACCAAACCAAACCTGACAGAATTTTTTGCCAGCAAACCTGCACAAAAAGAAATGTTATACCCAATGCCCAGATATTGGTTTCTAATTTCATTCTGCAACACAAGGGACCAGGGCTCCTCGGAGAAATGGCTGACTCTAGATCTGGGGCTATGAATATACGAGATGAGCCTGGAGCCAATGCTCCAGTACTCCATGCATAGTACCAGAAAGTAAGAAAATGCTAAAAAATAAAAATGATAGGGGTATGCCAAAGGGACACAGCAATCAACTGAAAGAGCTCCCAAAGACCAAAATTGGAACAATTTGAATAAGAAAATAAATAAAACAGTGTGGGATTATAACTAAAAATATAAAATAAATATTCATGAGTCCTTACTGATGTAAACAAATAATTTAGTAAACAAATAAATGAGGAAGAATAGAGAAACCTCCCATACAAAAGAATTATAAATAATTTATGTGGATACTTCCCTCTCAAGGAGGTGGAGCATAACTCCCCACTCCTGAAATGTGGTCTGCATATAATGACTTCCTTCCAAAGAATACAGTATGAAAAAGAGAGGAAAAGAGCAACTTTATGGCGGAAAAACTTGAAAACTACTACCGCAGCCAAGGGATCAAAGTTGACATCACTAATAAGCAGTCGTGCTGATATCATGTGCCACTGATATAATATGATGAGAATGGCACTTTACCTCTGTGGTCTTTTTTCCAAGAACATACAACCCCGGTCTAATCCTGAGAAAAACATCACACAAACCCAAATAGAGGACATTTTACAAAATACCTAACCAGTAATCCTTAAAGCTGTCAATGTCATTAAAAACAAAGAAAGTCTGAGAAACTGCCACAGTCAAGAGGCGCCTAAGAAGACATGACAACTAAATGTAATGTGGTATCTTACATATGACTCTGGCACAAAGAAAAAAGGCAAACAAAAATACAGTATGGACTTAATAAGAATGTAGCAATATTGTGGCTGGGCACGGTGGCTCAGGCCTGTAATCCCAGCACTTTGGGAGGCCAAGGCGGGCGGATCACGAGGTCAGGAGATCGAGACCATCCTGACTAACACGGTGAAACCCCGTCTCTACTCAAAAATACAAAAAGTTAGCCGGGCATGGTGGCGGGCGCCTGTAGTCCCAGCTACTCGGGAGGCTGAGGCAGGAGAATGGCGTGGACCCGGGAGGCAGAGCTTGCAGTGAGCTGAGATCGCACCACTGCACTCCAGCCTGGGCGACAGAGCAAGACTCTGTCTCAAAAAAAAAGAATGTAGCAATATTGATTACTTAATTGTATAAACCAAAAGGTATCTGAGACAGGTCTCAATTAATTTAGAAGTTTATTTAGCCAAGGTTAAGGACACGTGCTTGGGATACAGGTCTGTGCCATTCTCCAAAGATGATTTTGAGGGCTTCAGTATTTAAAGGTGGAAAGCAGCTTGGAGGAGGAAGAGGGAGGGTGTGGTTACATTACTGAATCCATATGTTACAAAAAGGGAGCAGGTAGGGGAATAGTAAATTATGTATTCATCTCACGCTCACTATAAGATAAGATGAACATAGAGTAGCTACCTATGGAGATATTTAACTTTTAATCTGTGCCTATCTGTATAGGAATAAAAGGAAAAGCAGCCTCTTGCATGACTCAGCCTTTAGCTTATTTCTTTTTCTTTTGGCGTAGTGAATTGGGGTCCCAAGTTTGTATTTTCCTTTCACATTTGTAACAAATGTACCATACTAATGTAAGATATTGACAATATGGGAAACAGGATGCAGGGTATAAGCTATTGTATTTAATTGTGTGTGTGTGTATATATTTTTTTTTCTTTTTTTTTTTTTTTTTGAGACAGAGTCTCGCTCTGTCGCCCAGGCTGGAGTGCAGTGGTGCCATCTCGGCTCACTGCAGCCGCTGCCTCCCGGGTTCACGCCATTATCCTGCCTCAGCCTCCCGAGTAGCTGGGACTACAGGTGCCCGCCACCAGGCCCGGCTAATTTTTTTTAATCTGTTGTAGCATAATGTATATAAAAACTGGAATAAGTGAAATTTCTGTTAATGAGAGAATGGTTACATAGATTAAGACAATGGAATACTGTGGGGGTCATAGAATGAGAGAAACCTATATGCATTTACATGGAAAAGCATCCATGATATTGACAAATGAAAAGTACAGAAGAACCTATAAAATATTATTCAATGTTTATAAACCAAAAATAATTTACATATCTGAATATATATATTTTTGATATGCATATGAAAATTCTGAAGTTATTCCAATCTATCAATAATAGTTACCTCTGGGGAGTAAGATTAATGGCATGGTGGATCCTCACTTCTGTAACACTGAAATTTTTTCACAACCTAATAGCTCTTTTGTAATTTTTAAACATGTATATCTGGAAGCAAAGAAAGAAAAAAGGAAGGAAGGAGGACTAACATTTGCTTGGAATCCTCACTAAGATCAAATAGAACTACATTTGAAAAATAGCCAGGAATCATAAGGCCTTTGTTTTATTTGATGTCTTCTAGACTTGAGCTTATAGGGAAAGCTCTCTAGGCCATTGAGCACAAAGGTTCTTGTAAAGAGCTCAATCCCTCCTAACAGAAAACTCGTGTGGTTTTATGTTGTCATGCTAGTGATTAGGGCATCCCACACCCCTTGGGGAGAGAAGAAAGCGTGACAATTGCTTTAGCCCTTGAAAGAAAAATGGATTTAAATGCAAAAGGAAAATTTTCTCATTTTTTCTTATGTTAATTATTTGAATATATACATATACATGTACATACACATATATGTATGTATCAGCAGGAAACATCTTCCCTCAGTCACACATGAGTATGTATCCCCAGTTGTCAGAGGTTGCTGGCCAGATCCTTGCTATTCCCAGTGTCTAAAGTTAGGCAGATAAGGGGCTGTGCAAAGTTATATTGAGAATCTGAACAGATGAACGATCCAAACACTGAAAGAAGAGAAAAGGCCAGGGTTCTAGTGGAGGGTTGAAGAGGCAGCCTCTTTTTGCCTCCAACTCCAGACTATGTGACCACCTCATTGTTAGACCTATGTTTCTCATAATATGTCTTCAGGGAAAAAAGTCTAATCTCACCTTAAAGACGAGTATCCTTCTTGGTAAGACTATAATAGTGTATTCAGTCAGCACCCTGACCTTTCTTGCCTTCACCTAGCTGAAATGTGTAGTTGTATAATTAACCAGAAACCAATTAATTTATGCAACTCTTTACCATCACTTTCATTTTCATAATGAAGACCATTCCTACCAATTCTGACCCTCACAACAGCAATAATCAATGTTAAAATTACACGGCTTAGCCTGAACAAAGGATGAGAAAAATAATGAAATAAATAAAAGTTAACAAACACCAAAAAGCACATCTTATGTTGTTACAGCCATATTTCTTTATATAACAAGAATCATTTTCAGAATAGCAGAGACTACAGTTTGACAACCCCTTGTGTGAGCTATTGGCCTGAAAAACACAGCCTTGTAATTATTTCAGGGAAAATGGGCATGGAATTTAGACAGAAGGGATGTCCAGAGAAGTCCATATTTGGAGAGTAAAAACAAAAGACTAGATTACACTGTGTAGGTATGATAGACCCATACTGACCTAGGAAAGGTAATAAAAAGTTGGCACAAATAGGATGCCAACAGTGTAGTGTATCTCAACAATTCTGGAAGCAGAAAATCTTCACAAGATAATATATTTGATTTGAGCTTTTTCATCAGCTGTACTAAGTGAAGAATCATTACTTGTGCCCAATCATTTAGGAGTCTGGAGTCTTCAGAGCTCAAGGAGTAGGGGTTGGAGGCCCTTTAAATTCTTGCTAATGTGTGATCCCCAGACTAGTAATATAAGCATCACCTGGGAGGTCATTAGAAATGCAGAATCACAGCCCCCATTGCAGACATAAATCAGAATCTGCATGTTAACAAGGTGCCCAGGTGATCTGAGATGTGCTGCTCTGGATGTTAGCTGGGAGTTGCACTTGCCTGATTTCAAGCAACAGAGCCATGTCTCTGGTAGCTAAATCCCAGCATCTACCCCTATTCCTAGTCTGACAGCCAAACTCTTAGGAGATAGAAGTGCACAATGGTATTAGCTGATGGTCTGATCAACCAACATTTATTAAATTTCTACTGTGTACCCAGCCAAGGGTTAGACCCTTAGAGAGACAAAAGATGAAGCCCCCTATTTTCAAGAACTGAATCTTCTTGCTGGGGGAAGAGAAGAGAGGCATATCCATATGCCAATCCACTTTCTCACCTTCTCTCCCTTTCTTTCTCCTATTCTAGCCACAACACAACTGATCCCTGTTCTCTAAACGTGCCCTGTGCTTTTCTGCCTTCATACTCAATATTCTCTCCACCTGCAACTTTTCTTGTCCACCCCATCTTCAACTACATACACCTCAAAATGCAGCTCCTGCCTACCCTAAATTACTCTGCCTACCAGTCCCCCAGAGTGCATTTATATATGCACCTTCACCATTATCTGGTAACACTTGGCTTCAAGCTAGCTGAAAAGATTGACGTTTTTTGAAGCTAAAAAGAAACTTCAGGTGGAATTTCCCATTTCTCCCAGCTAAACATAACCCTCTTAATGCTTGTACTTCGGGTGATCCTAGAACTATCTCTTCTTCCAAAATGTTTCAGTTCATTGCCAAAGCACTGTTGAGGTTAAAGATTGTTAAAATGTCTCATCTAGCTTAAAATCAAATTTTAGGACTTCATCATAATTTGAAATGTTTTATTCAGGGATCAAAATGTTGGTCCCCAAACACTGGGCTTCTCCCAGAATATTTCTCACCCCCCTACATGGCTTACACAAAGCAACAAACACACGAACACACACAAACTCAGAGTCCCAAAGCAAGTCACCTGCATTGTCAAACACTGGGTGTAATTCTCAGTGAATACTCTAGATGGTAGCATTGTGCATTTTATTCTCCTATTCTTTTCATTGATTTTTTCTAATTCATCATTTCATATATCAGGAAAGACGTGTGTGGAGGGGGAGAAAGGTCAAATATTAATTTTATATTAATATGAATCTATAATTAGTTGAAAATTAATAACAATATTAAAAACTTTTCCAACATTTTGTTGCCTCTTAGGCCAATTTCCTGACTCTCTTTTCCCTATTGCTCAAATTCTTGGTCGACACCATTGACTGACTCCACTATCTCATATCGCACTCACTTGCCAACCCTTTGCCATCTTCCCCACCCAACCCTTCTAAAATTATTATTTCATTAACCTCCCCAGTGATTTCCTACTAGCTAAACCCAACTGCCTCTTCTTAGGGCTCATCCTAATTCATTTCTCTGAAACATTTGCGAGGTAATTAACTTTCTCCTTTTTTTCCTCGCAATTCTCCCAACTTCTTTATTTTGAAATGTTTCAAACCTACAAAAAATTGAAAGAATACCACAAAGAGCAGCCACATACTTTCACTTAGATTGACTATTTAACCTGTTACCATACTTCCTCCATCCTTCTTTCATTCTCCCTTGCTCCCTCTCCCTCCCTTTCCAACTTCCCCTCTCTCTTTCCAGACATCATGGCACTCTAGATACTTCAGCATATGTTTCCTAAGTTGCAGATATTATTATACGTGAACCTTAATTTCTTCAACATGCATCTCAGGAATAAGTACATCCTCCTATGACACCTCCTTCTTGAAATTCTTTACTTTCCTTTCCTACCATTGATTCTTCTTCTACCTCTGACAACGCTTTTCTAGAGGCCTAAGGTAGAGAGGGTGGAGTAGGGCAATGAGTCTGGCCCTGGTTTGGCCACAAACCAACTCTGTGATCTGAAAGAAAAAAACATTTTGCTTAATTATAAAAATAACCCATGTCCGTTGTAGAAAACAGGGGAAATACAAAGTTTAAAGAACATAAAAACAATCTAAACCTACTATCTAAAGATGATTACTCTAAAAACATTTTTTTAGTCTTTCCCAAAGCATAATCTATTTTATACAGTTGAGCTGGTATGATAAATACAATTTTCTATCCTGTTTTTTCACTTAACATTGAAAATAAGCATTAAAAACTTTCCATAAAACATTTTTATTGACTGAATATTATTCTATTATTTTGTTGAATGTAATCTTGAAGATGAAACTGCCATTTTAAAAATGAGCAAAAGGCTTAAAGAGCAATTCATAAATGAATACAAATGGCCAAAAGTTTATGAAAAAAGTATTTAACTAGTAATAAAAAAAATTTCAAGTTAAAATGACACCATTTTTATCTATCAAACTGACAAAAAATGTTTTTAAAAAAGAAATAATAACCATGGTTGGAAAAAATGAGAGGAAACAGACAAATACTACTGATTAGAATACAAATTAGTTTTTTTTTATAAAATTTGCAGTACATAATTTTGAAAACCTTAAAAATATACATACACTTTAGCAAATATGTTTGTAGGAATTCATTCTAACAACATAATTGGGCCATTGCACCACAATACATGCACAAAGATGCTCATAACAGTGTGATTTATTACAGATTGTTTCCAATCTATTGCTAAATAAAAATAATATGAAATTAACTAAGTAGATTATCACACAACCATACAACATAGTACTAAGCAGCCACTAAGCATATTGTTGAATAATAAAATTACAAGAAAACTATGGGCTGGGCGCAGTGGCTCACGCCTGTAATCCCAGCACTTTGAGAGGCCAAGGCGGGCGGATCACGAGGTCAGGAGATCGAGACCATCCTGGCTAACACGGTGAAACCCCGTCTCTACTAAAAATACAAAAAATTAGCCGGGCGTGGTGGTGGGCTCCTGTAGTCCCAGCTACTCGGGAGGCTGAGGCAGGAGAATGGCGTGAACTCGGGAGGCGGAGCTTGCAATGAGCTGAGATCGTGCCACTGCACTCCAGCCTAGGCGACAGAGCGAGACTCTGTCTCAAAAAAAAAAAAAAAAAGAAAGAAAACCATGATTTTTCTGTTACATATTTCTATATTCCTTGAGGTTTTTCCAATAAACATGCATTGCTTCTGTAATGAGTGGAAAACAAAGATTTTTAAATATTGTAGAAATATTTATTAGCATGAAATATATTAACAATAAATTGGTGATTGAATAAAACCATTTATAGAAAACATGCATTGTATGATGCTATTTTAATGGCTTTAATAATATAATTTACACGCCATAAAGTTCATCCATTAAAAGTGAAGAATTCCATGGTTATTAGTATATTTACAGAGCTGTGCAACCATCACCATAATCTAATTTTAAAACATTATCATCATCGCAAAGAAAGTCCTCTCCCATCCTCCCATCCCCAGCTTTAGCTCTAGACTGCCACTAGACTACTTTTCATCTCTATGGATTTGCCATTGTAGAAATTTCATATACATGGGATCATACCATATGCAGTCTTTTGTGATTTCTTTCATTTAACAGTATTTTCAAGTTTCATCCATGTAGTATGTATCAGTAATTTAATTTTTTATGAATGAATAATATTCCATTGTGTGGATATAACACATTTTATTTACCCATTCATCAATTGATGGACATTTTGGCTTCTTTTCATTTATCGGCTATTATGAATAATGCTGCGAGTTTTTGTGTGAGCATGTTTTACATTTTTGATAACGAGGAGTGGAATTGCTAGATCATATGTTTATACTAGGTTTAACTTTTGGAGAAACTGTCAAACTGTTTTCCACAGAGACTGCACCATTTTACATACATACCAGCAATGTATGAGGGTCACAATTTCTCCACATTCTCACCAACACTTGTTGTTCTCTATCATTTATTATTGCCATTCTAGTATGTATGAAGTGGTATCACTTTATGATTTTGATTTTCATTTTCTTCATGACTAATGATATTGAGCATCTTTTCACATGCTATTGGCCATTTGTATATCTTCTTTGGAGAAATGTCTGTTCAAACCTTTGCCTGTTTTTGTTTTTAAAAATTGAGTTGTCTTTTTATTATTGAGTTCTTTATAGGTTCTGAATACGAGTTCCAAGTCTTATATATTACTTTACAAATATTTTCTCCCAGTCTGGGAGCTATCTTTTCACCTTTTCAATATCATTTAAAAGACAAAAATTGTAACTTTAATGAAATTCAGTTATCTTTTTTTTAATGGCTGCTGTTATTGGTATCATATCTAAGAAAACACTGCTTAACCCAAGGTCACAAAAATTTACTCCTATGTCTCCTTGTAAGAGTTCTATGATCCCTCTTGAGTTAATTTTTGTGTATGGTGTACTGTGGGGTTTCAAATTTACTCTTTTGTATATGGATATCCATTGTCTCAGCACTATCTGTTGAAAATGCTATTCTGTGTTCAGTGAATTGTCACGGTCCCTTTGTAAAAAATCAATTGATCATAAATATTAAAGCATATTTCTGAACTTTCAATTTTATTTCATTGATCTATATCTCTATACTATGCCAGCATCACAACTTGTTATTTTTAAGCTATATTAATGAAGAGAACAAGACTGAAAATAAATGGATTAAATTATCAAAAATAAAATATTTTATTGTATGTATGTACCCTATGTATTTAACTACTTTCCTCTTTGGGGGCATTTTAAGCTACTTACACACTTTCACTCTGATAAGTAATACGGTGTGAGCATCCTTCCACAAACCTGCTGTATTTCAAGTTACTTTCTTAAGGTAGATTCCAATCAATGCACCCACTCAGTCAAGAGTAAGAGTATTTTTAAGATTCCTTAGATATATAGATGAGAGAGAAAAAATGAGAGAAAGAACAAGAGGAAAGAAGGAAAGAAACGTGTGTTTGTATGTATACATACATGTCAAAATTAATTTACATATAATCTGTATCAGTTTACACCCCCAACAAGATGTATTACTTAGAGAAAGTCACCCATATTCTCTGTGTCTCAGATTTTTCATCTATCCAGTGAAAATTTGTTTACAAGAATGTTGGAAGCATCAAATAAAATCCTTGTTACAATGGAGCTATAACAAGTTTTTAAAGTTCTGTAGACATATAGGGTATTGTTATTTCCATTTATTTTGTCCAATTATGATCAATATGCATTTAGTGAGCATCTACTTCCTGCAGAGAACTATGAGTGGCACAAAAATAAAGCAAAAATTAATTAAAAACTAATTTATTGACAAGATGGTAAGCCACTTGGAGACAGAAACCATATCTCATGGAGGATATAAGAAAAGCATTATAGTACAAAAGAATATGATAGCTGTTACAACAGATGTTATAAACAAAATCATTTGGATTCACAGAAGATGAGGAGATTAATTTCAGCCAGGGAAATGAGAAAGACTTCCCAAAAGAGGTAGTATTTAGGGTAGGAGTGGAAATTTGATGGAGGTTGTCATGTTGGGTTGTCACGTTTCATTAAGAAGAACATTTCTGTAAAGAGCTATTTCTTATGTTTATTCTATTTTTTATTCCATTTCTGACTGGTTTTTCTTATTCTTATCTTTTCCCAAGGTTAAGATTTTATTTACCTAACTATAAAGTTAGGATTATCATGCCAGACCTGGAGGGGTTAAAGATACCTCCTGATGATCAAATACTCAGAATACAGAGACTTTGTTGTGCCTTCCCCAGCAAGTGGACCCTAGGTTTTTATGCAATTGAAAAGGCCCATTTTTATAGTTTGATCTCATCCACCATATAAAGAACTGTCGAAATTATTGGCTCAGACTGATCAGATATGTTTTCATTTGTTGTGACTCTAGTCTTATTACTGTCATAATTAAAATGTATCTGTTCTTCATTACTATTGACATTGTCTTGGGAAATAATTACCTATGGGTCTCACACATTTCTGTATGGCTTGCAAGCAGAGACAATGATTATTTACAAAGATTTTTGTATAGCAAAGAGCCATGAAAGACAGAGATAGTGTCTCTCTCTAGGACAAAGGGCAAATTTGCTTATTGTTCAGTAAAATGTAAGTTTCCCTCCCACTCTGCTTCTGTAGATAAGGTCCCCTAGCCAAACAATCTTCCGTTATTGAGGGGTAAGACACAGTTTTTGCTTATCCCTGAGTGATTGGTTTCAGTTTCCTGCCATCTTTCAGAATTATTGAAGCAAGTCAATCACATCCCCTACGAGAACTGGGGGGCACCTTATCCACTTGATACTACAAAGCTTACCTTTTAAAGCCCCTGGCTGTTAACTCTATTCCCACATGTCACCCCATGTGGCCCTGCATGTCATGTGGTGTCCTTCTCCACTAGGCTGTGAGTATATATGACTAACGAACTGCTGTGGACCTTACCTGTCCAGTGTTGAGTGTTATGTGTTTGGTCATCTTCGTAACCCTGGGGCAGGAATCCGCCTTTATCAATGAGTTAAACAGGAAGTGATCAAGACATCTAGAATAATAAAGATAATGTTTCCTTTTAGAGTAAATGTTGAACACATTTATATGCAGCCAGTTATAAAAGATTTGGTTCCCTACGTTCAGGATTCCTGGGCTGTGATGCCACTGTGTTCACAGCCTCTACCTAGCCCCCTCTGCATCACCCTGTGGGAGTTAGAGGGGAAGGGCAAGGGGTGCTGACATGAACACAAAGCTCCTGCTGTTTGCTGTGCAATGAGTAATGAAATCCTTTGCCTCTGACCCAGAAGTTTCATATTTTCTCCGAGCATCCATAAACTGGCATGCAAGTAGAGTAAAATCTCAGACCCTTCATAGTTCTTGACAAATTGTACAGCCTGATAAAATTACCTTGCAATTTTCTTGAGTGTCTCTTCTTTATTAATCAACCAATGTGTAAGTGCATTTTGCAGTGATTCTGAGTGGTGTTTGGTCTGTTTCAGTTCAAGTTAAAGCCTTTGGTCAATCTGGTTCACTGATATTACAAGTGTTCTTTCTTATGGATTATTAAGACCCATAATATTGACACCCACTGGTTTAAAAATATCATTGCTACCACTGGGACACTAATGAATGAATGAATGGATGGATGAATGAATGAACAAGTCACTGAAATCATTGAATCATTGACTGTTTCCTATAGTAAAAGAGTCTTAATTAAATAAAGATGGAATTTGGGGGGATGTACACAGGAGTTCTTATTATTCAAGTGTTCGTTATCAAAGTCTACACAGTATGTTCCTGCAGAGAGCAAAAGTTTCCATAACATAAAAAGTGTTTATTAATGAACTAGCCATAGTAAAATTACAGCCCATTTAAACATCCCTCTTTGACTAACACTAGTGTGCATCCCTTGCCATTGCAGCAATGATCTTTTCTTCCTGTAAATATCCAACATCGTGCAGTGAAAATTTGCAAAGTGAAACTGAAAATTTTGTATAAGATGCAGAAGTATAAAGAAGATAAAAGATGTTGGAGAACTGCTCAAATAACTTACAAAGTCAATGACAAATGAGCACTCGGCAAAGTTAGATAAGTTAACAATTGAAGAAGAGAAAATGAACAAGGATGATGACAGCACTGACATTTCAAAAGAGGACTATTTGAATAATAAAAGCTTAAGAAAGGTCCTTGGAAAAAATGATGCAGCTCTCAAACATTTTTGTAAAAATGACCCTCTAATAAAAGTCAAAAGTGAAGTGAAGGATATTGTTACCATGCTATCACATAAGTTTGCCAGAAAATTATACCCTTAAAAACAACAATTCATTCTTCGTTTTAAGAATTAGAAAATAGCTGAATTAGAACCTATATCAAATGTAAGATAAAATCTCTTCATAATTGTTTCACTTTTGAACTAAAATCTCAAGCAAATCTTTTATTTTTTTCACTGTTTATTATGAAACACTCCCTGTTTCACATACATTCTCTTTACGTGTCTTTTTTCAGTACTAGTTTGTCCTGCATAATGAGGACTCCCTGTGATTACTTTGCTATATCAGGCTTCCTTTAATCCTGGAGTATATATTCCACTAGCACAGTAATTCCTAAGGGTGGTATTCATACCACTGATAGTACACTAAATGATTTTAAGTAATTTGCAGATAGTCTTTTTTATTTTAATACTTATGCATTTATTTTAATATGTATTACCAAAATATAATGTATTGATTAACTCAACTTCTCACAAACTATTATGGCTTAAGACAAAGTTAAATTTTAAAAAGCAAATAGATTTAAAATAAACGTAAATAAAATGTTAATTATCTTTTTATGCAAATGGTAAGCATATGTGGCAAAAGTTATAACTCACAAATGACTCCAGTTTAGGAAGCACTGCACTAGCATAAAGATACCAGGCACAAATCTCAAGCACTTTCAAAAGATGACATTTGGTGGCCAAGAATGTGTTCAGCAGGACAACAAAGCCTCACATTAGTGATAGGACAGGCCCCTTCACATCATAATTGTGGAACAAGTCCCTACTATTCAGATACACTTAAAACTCTCCAGGAACAATTAGTTTAAAATAGTTAGGGACAAGTTTTGTCATCCCCCATCTCCCTCCTCTGTGCGTCACTGCATCTTCCTCTACTTTCTGAACACCCTACCTGTCGTCCATTTTTACCAATTTTTTTTTTTTTTTTTGAGATGGAGTTTCGCTCTTGTTGCCCAGGCTGGGGTGCAATGGCACGATCTTGGCTCACTGCAACTTCCGCCTCCCAGGTTCAAGCGATTCTCCTGCCTCAGCCTTCCTGAGTAGCTGGGATTATAGGAATGCGCCACCACACCCGGATAATTTTGTGTTTTTAGTAGAGATAGGGTTTCTCTATGTTGATCAGGCTGGTCTCGAACTCTTGACCTCAGGTGATCTGCCCACCTCGGCCTCCTAGAGTGCTGGGATTACAGGCGTGAGCCACCGCGCCTGGCCTATTTTTACCAATTGTCACCTGAAGGCTTGGCCCTATCCCACTTTCTATAGTAATCGAGGCTGGAGGCCAGAGTACTTCAAAAGCCTCAACATTGACCACCTCCAACACGAGGGAAGCATAATCCATTTCCCTTTCAGTGAAGGCATGTGTGTGTGCGTTTGTGTGTGTGTGTGTTGTGGAGGGTATTATGGAGGTAATCATAGTAATGGCCTTCTATTTGTTGTCTCAATTCAAATATCTTTTTTAGTAAATAGTTTTTATTTTAATTGATGGAAGAAAGGGAAGCAGCATCTCAAACAGATATTCGTACACCCATGTTCATGTTCATGTTCATGGCAGTATTATTCGCAATACTCAAAAAGTGGAAACAATCCAAATGTTCACTGATAGATGAATGGACTAAAAAATATGCTGTACACATACAGGGAAATGGTATTCAGCCTTTAAAAAGACGGAAAGTCTGACAGATGCTACAACATGAATGAACCTTGAAGACATTATGCTAAATGAAATGCAGTTGTCAGGGACTGAGGGAAGGGGAGAATGGGGAGTTACTGTTTAATGGGTACAGTTTTATCTTGTGAAGATGAACAATTTCTGGAGATGGATTGTGGTGATGATCACACAACAGAGTGAGTGTATAAAATGATTCTGAACTGTACACCTAAAATGGTTAAAATTGTTATGTTACATATATTTTGCCACAGTGATGAATAAATCAGAAGGAGAAAGAGAAGAGGAGGGAGAGTGAGGGAGGGGGAGGGGGAGGAGAAGGAGGAGAAAAAAAAAAGAAACTTGATTTACCCTGGAGAACTCACAGGACCAGGATATACAGACACCAGGGTCCTCAGAAAACTAGGGTGAGACATGGGGCTAATATAGGGTGATAAGTTGTTGAAAGTCCATATATAAAGTGGTTGAATGACCACCAGAGATTCCAGGCAATTCACCTACAAACAAAGGTTTACTCTATGGAGAAATTGAACCAAAACAGACCTAGGGTAAGGCAGGAATAGATGTGGAGTTGGAAAAAGGTGGATAAAGTGAAAGTCTACACACTAAATGTGGAACCCCTCAACTCTTGTCCCCTCTCCCCTGTTCCCAGAATGCGAGACACCAAACATCTGCTCCCAAGAAGATTAATTTTCCTCTTGAGAAATGGAATGGCCTATAGAATACAGCCTTCAGATTTTGGCGTTTCGGGATCACTCAATAATAACATCAGCATACCAAAAGATTAAAGAAGGAAACAATAAAAGGAAACAGGGAGAAATAGAGATAATGCAAGTAAAATACTTTTTATCTTTATCATTATTTTTTCAATCAATAATATATTTATATGGTTCAAGGTCAAATAAATATAAATAGGGACACAAGATTGGTCTCATTCCTATCCCTTCTTCCTCATCCACCTTCTTTCCACCCCCCACTCCCCTACAGGTAATCATTTTATGAGTTTATTTTTGCCATTTTAATATTTATGTAAATACAGGAAAATATGAATATATATTTTATTTTCCTTTATATTACAAAAGATAGTATACTATATATTGGTTTTCATCTTAAACATTTTTTTCACTAAAAAGCTATCCTGGAGATGTCTCCATATCAGTACATAATAATCTTCATTTTTGTTGTTGTTTTAATTTTGGCTTTTTTGCATTTAGGTTTTTGTTTGATTTTTGTTTGTTTTTTGCCTGACAGAGCACACTATGTATGCATGTCATGGTACATATGTAATTTTGTACATATCTATCTATAGGATATCTCTGGATAGATTCCTCAAAATTGAACTGTTACGTCAAAGGGAAAATAGATCTGTAATTATGGTATATATTCCCAGATTCCACTTCATAATAGTTGTACACTTTTTCCCCAAGGCCTTATAAGTAGAGTATAAATTTTGGATTTTTTCCAAGGTGGTACATAAGAATTGGTATTTCACAGAAGTTTTAATCTGAGTGTTTCTTATTGTGAATGAAGTTGGGCATCTTTTCATATTTTTAAGAGATCTTTCCATTTCTTTAAATTGTTAATGTCCTATGTCGATTTTTCTATTGGGTTGTTGGCCTTTTTCTTGACATTTTCTATGAGAGAGCAGATCTTTGTGACACGAATCGCAAATATTTTATCAGTTTGTCTTTCTTTTTTTGCATTGCTTATGTTGCTTTTTGTCACAAAGACTTTTTTAAAATGTAGTCAAATGCCCTAATCTTTTTCCTTAATGGCTTCTGGATTTTGAATCATAGTTAAAAAGGCCTTCTCCCACTCTAAGACTGTAAAGGAATTGACCTATGTTTTCTTCCAGTTCTTTTGTGGCTTAATTTCTCTTTAAATTTAAAACATCAATCTACTTCGAGTTTAGCCTGGTATATGGCATGAGATGCGGATCCAACTTTATCTTTTTCCAGTACCATTTTTTTTTTTTTTTGAGACGTAGTTTTGCTCTTGTTGCCCAGGCTGGAGTGCAATGGCACGATCTTGGCTCACCACAACCTCCGCCTCCTGGGTTCAAGTGATTCTCCTGCCTCAGCCTCCTGAGTAGCTGGGACTACAGGTGTGCGCCACCACGCCTGGCTAATTTTTGAATTTTTAGTAGAGACGGAGTTTCTCCTTGTTGGTCAGGCTGGTCTCTATCTCCTGACCTCAGGTGATCCACCCGCCTTGGCCTCCCAAAGTGCTGGGATTACAGGCGTGAGCCACTGTGGCCAGCCTCCAGTACCATTTATTAAAAATTCCTTTTTACCACATTGATTTGAAATGCCCTATACTAAATTCCCATATCTATTAAGGTCTATTTCAGGACTTTCTGTCCTGTTCCCCCTGTCTCTTCATTCACCAGTACCATACTCTTAACTTTTGAGGCTTTATATTTTAATATATTATTTTTCAATTTTATTATATGATTTTTCTATTGCAAAGATTCCTGGCTATTTTTGCTTGCTTATTTTCCATATGAGCTTTAGAATCTCCTTTCAGAAAAGAGAAGATGGCAGTTTATTGGAAGTGCATTAAATTTATAAATTA